>NC_088101.1:82485608-82791186 GCF_036370855.1 Dromaius novaehollandiae | reverse complement strand
AGGTGAATATCTAAACGCTTTCTCATGCCTTGGCCTTGCAGCTAATTCATCTTGCTACTGCTATGCCCAGATTTATCTAAGCTCTCTCCCTAGACCCTGCAGAGGCGCATTTCCAGAAGGTGATTTATCCTGTCTCCCTCTTTTGGCATTAGATAACCAGGTAAAGGTGGCTCTGTTTCACTTCTGGGTGGCTAAGATTAAGGGAAGTCTATTCCTGGGTAACTAACCTCTAAGAGAATTAGGCCTTCAGTGATTTTGACAGGGTTAGTGTTACCCCAGCCTAATACAGCAGGTCCTTGTGCTGAGATAAGGTAGTTCAATTAAATCAACGTGAAAGAGGGCCTGAGCCAGTGCTCTGGCTGACACTCAGCCGACTTCACGATGCTCTGGAAACCGGATGGTCTCTATCTGCTTTGCACCGCTCCCAAGCTGTAAAATAATCATCTTGGAAGTGCTGAGGGCCAAGGGTCAACTTAACATACACATCGGTCTTAATCTATTGTGCAAGGTATTAAGGCACTACTACAAAATGAATAGTATCCCACCGACATACAATGAACCCATGCTCATCAGCTGTAGGTAGACCACTGTCAGATTTAAAGCTTTGGCAGTAGGTGCTGAGCCAAGATAATCCCCCTAGACTATTTTTCACAAAGCTCCTGCTGAAAAAGGAGTTCCTAAAGACTGCATGACAGCACCTACTCGCTTAGGAATTGCTATCTCAGACAGTCAAAGGAAAGATGATTCTCAAAAACGTATTAATGTTATTTAAAAGTCAAAGCTAAGTGACTGTCTCAAATTGTAGGGTGTTCCACATGCATCCAATGACAGATTATGACTGGCTGTAAGTCCCAGTCCAAAACTGCCAAATTATAAAGCTTCACTTCAACAATCCATTAAAACGAAGAAAGAAATAACAAAATTGAGGACCTTCCTGATTTCAGTGATCACAAAACTGCTGATGTGCTGTAATTCAGCAGAGTGCTTAAGCATACGTTTATTATTAAGCTTGCAGGCTGGCACACTGATTTCAATGGAAGATGCATTTTATTAAGTACACCAACCTAAGTGCTTTGCTGGCTCCCAGCTTAATGCAAATGCCTCTTTAAATGATTGTCAACGTATTTCTGCAAGAGAAATCAGTGACTAAAAAGAGATGAAAGTGAGCCTAAATCAGTCATATTAACTTTGACGTTTTCAGGATGCCAGAATAGGATTTAGTGTGAACAAGAACACTTTTCCCTCTGGTGGCATAGAGTTCTTCTTCAGGCACAAAAAGGCAGGGATAAATATCTTTTAAATTAATACTTACAAAACCTCATTTTGAAATAAAAATCTTCATCTACTGAAAGATGAGGGAATCAAAAATCTAAGACAAAATAAAATTAAATTATTCTGGAGGGGTTTTTTTTGTTTTTTAGATCTGGAACATTAGAACAATACTTTTATCTAAAGACAATTATTCTGATCAGATTTTTCCTATTATGTGTTTTCCTTCCAAAGAATATGCTGTATAATTATTTAACAGTTCAAAATGGGTAAGGATCAGAAAATGAAATCTTCTTTATATAGACATGTTCTGGGCCAGGTTCACATAACTCATAGCCCACATCACTGTGACTGCAAGTCATACACAGCTCCTCAAATACTTCTATCCCTCAGTTTATCTCCTTCCTCCTTTCATGATATCTCCAAGTCCACTGGCTCCTCTGCAGGCCACTTCTTGTTTCAAACTTAGTCTCGTCCTGACAAAAGACAGGTTGCCATTAGACCCTTGTTTTCCCAGCATGATTTGGTGTCTAAACCGTATTTGGGAATGAAGAAATATCTTCTGAATCATGATAATCAGTTATACTTCAAAAATAAGCAAAGGAAGCATCTATAAGCACCACTTACACTCCTGCTGTTCATGTATCATGTAACTGGCGAAATTGTTTCTTTCTCATGTATTTAGATTAAATACTGAACTTCAGTCTTTTGGGACATTTACTGTTTGGTTGCAGTGTCCATAAAGCAAGTAAGACTTCAGTTCCTTTGGTGCCAAAGAGGAAAAATGGTATTAATTTCCTTTTACCTGACTGTGGTGGACTTTGGATTAACTGTCCATTTTAGTTAGGTCTGGGCTAGTAAATATTTCCAAAAAGCTAATTTTTCTAAGGAGGCCAAATTATTTCCAAATATTTGGGAGGATGTATGGAGGAAAGTTTTGAAATATTATATTAAAAATAGCAAACTGCTTCATGTTGGCACTGTAAAAAAAATAGAAAATTCAATTTAATTTAACATTTTAAAGTAAGGGTCAACAAAACCTGAAAATTGAAAAGAAACCTTTATTTAGGCTGAAAAACAACTTCTAGTTTGTCACTAATTAACCTGGGGGTGCTTGTTACAAGCAATCCCTTTCCACTATCCTCAGTCCTCACAAAAAATTCCTTTTGCATCCTGTATTTCTTTTTTCTGTCAAGAAAGCCATCCTCTGAGTTCTGTCACTGAACGCAATGCAGGACAGCAGGTGCAAAAGAGACAAGAAAGTAGGCTACTATTTTGCCTAATATCCCTAAAAGAAGGTCTGGTCTGGAGAGTATTAAAGGTAGAATTGCTTCTCAAAAACCTCAAAGCAGTGATTATACTATCTAAGGGTCCAATGGTGCATTCATCTTAGTGACTACTGTTTTTAAGTGCAGAGATTAAGTGATTTTTCTGGCTTCATTGGAAACATTAGTGCTTTTTGTTTAATCATCTTCTTCGCAATTTGAAACATAAGGATTTTCATGGGGATTGGTCCCCGTGGTTGGTTTAACAGGAACAGGCAAACAAAACATCAAGCTAGTGATTATCCAAAGTTTTCAGCCATAATTTCCAATTTGCTTTCCAAAGGAGGTAACACTCTCCTTTCTACTTCTTTGCAGGGGAAATGGCTACTTATCAGCTATCTTGTGCCCCTGAGCCTGCGAGTGGCTGCCCAAATCGCACAGCACAGGTCTGCTCACTCCAGAAATGCAGGTCTGATTCTTCCTTTCCAAACCGTATGCTGAGGATAAAGCTGGTGCTAGAGTAACTACACGGCTGGTATTTGACTCTACATTGCTTCTCTAAATAAATAAGCAAATGATATTCTTTGGACAAGAAATGCAATGGGAGACTCTGCATAGCTTATTCTCAGAGCTGCCTGTTTTCCCCTGACCCCCGCCGTTGCCCGGTTCGGGGGTCCCCTTGAAGTCACTTGAGCTGCAAGCCTACGAATGGACTTAGGTCAACGTGTTCTCAAACGTTCTCATGAATTCTTGTGTCTGATTTTCCAAAGTAGGAAACCATATCAGACTGCAGTCCAGACAGTAATGGGAAGAGGTATAGCTTATGCACACTTAAAAATGGAGTTTGGGTTCCAAACTGTTTGTTTCCAGGCACAGTAGTAAATTCTGGTTTTGAGGACCTACAATTTTATATTTTAGCTTCTTAGAGAGATTATGGCTCTAACAAGGAAATAACCTGAGGGGGTTTTTTTCTCCTTTTCATTGGCTTGAGTTTCATGACTCTCACAAACAGCTCTGCTATTTTAAAATACTGAAATTTTCAGTCACATCATATGAGAGCTATTATTCTGACCGAGGGATCAATCTTGCAGGTTATAGATTTTAGCATGGCAAAAGGAAATGGATAGATGTATATAACTGGTAATTTTAACTTTATTACTCTTGGGCTGTAGTAATGCAATTTACCTTTTTAAAGTTTGTTCTACATTTGTCTTCCCAATGGAATGATACTCACATTCTATTCTCTATATAGTTAATGCTATATGTATGCTAAGTTTCTATGAAGGCAGGTGTGCACACCCTCAGTCATGCTGCCGGCAGTCAAAAAAAAAAAAAAAAAAAAAAAGCCATTTCAGTAGCCTGAAATCCTATGAAGGATAGGGATAAAAGCATAATAAAATAGTTAGGGTGGTTTCAGATGTCAGATTCTCTGGGGAAAAAATAATTTCACACTTACCTTAAAACTTTATTTGCATTCATAAATGCATTCTGCAATTCATTACAGATCCAACTGAATCTAGAAATAAAACGTAGTTAGTTTGCAGATGAGTCCCTGTAGAGTGTCTGAGCTCCCAGGGCAGAATACTTTTCACCCATCACACTATTAAAAAGGAGGCTTGCACATGCAGAAACTATTGAAGATCAAGGGAGACACAACCTCAGCTTAGTAGGGTTGTTTGCATGCTTTTATAAAAAGCTGTGGTTATCTTTAGGAGGTCGTTGGCCATGCCCCTGGTGCAGCAGCCACTGCAGGCTCTGGACTGGGGACCTTTGCAGCAGGAAACCCTTTGCATTTATTGCCCTAAACAGCCTCTGTTTTATTGGTGCTTTTTATTCTCCCTCTCTGCGGGTGACCCAGAAACACCTGTGTGGTTTAGCTACGAGCAGGATACAGGGCTTTGTTAATGGATTGAGTTTAGCTAATTAGATAACGATTTTTGTATTGTGGCCAGGCGCAATTGGGTGACACATCACGTAATGCTGTTCATGCATAGCATCAGCTGAGAACCGGAGCCAGTTCTGCATCAGCCATTCAGCCTGTCATCACAGTAGTATTTAAATAGATCTTTTATTAAAAATGTTGTTGTTTATATGCAGCTCTCTGCAGCTTTAATCTCAAGTGCTAGTCTCAGCTACAGCATTTTGTAGCATTCAGTGGAATTGCATAAAACTCAGATCAATAAAAACTGGCATGGTGTGATACATGTGGTGTTTAGTAAACAAAGTAGATGGGGTTGACCTGACTGAAAGCTGTGATCAGCACAAAACACACGGAATACAAAATGTGGCGTTAATGTACATGCATTTATCCAGTGACACTGGAAAGGCATTCACTTTTTTTTTTAATTTACATCTGCCAGTCTTAGGTGTAAACCTCAGTATCCATATTTTTCTGAAGCTTTCACATTTTTTTCCATGTTTGAAAAATGAAAATAGAAGTCAAATTAATTTATATTCTGAGATCATAGCAGACACTACCGGTTTGCTCAAAAATTATTGAATTCAGTTTACTGCTCTTGCCATTTTAGAAATTCCCCAAAGAGGAAAAAGAGGGTGAGAGAACAGACTTAAAAAGGCCTATAAATTGGAAGTGGGCTTTTAGCTGATTTTGGATGGAAGAGCATTATGGAAACAAATATTGTTAAGTAACCTTGTCAGGCGTGGATGCTAAAATGAAATGATTTGTTTCAATCTCTTTTTTTCTTTCCTTCCTGATTTCTGTCTGTCTGTCTGTCTGTCTGTCTCTCCCTCTCTCCATAAGTAAACAAAAAATATGGAATGTAGGCACAGACAAGGGCAAATCCTTGGCACAAGAAATACATCACTTGGCTAATTAAGTTTCTAATTGTTTTCCTTGGTATTAAATTCTAATTCTTCTCATTTAGGACAAAACAACTGCAGAAAAGTAAATGAGAATGCAACTCCCACTTGCATAGGTCTATGACAGCATTTTCCATGCTTCTCAAGAGTCCGTGGCAGTGTTTATTTTCCACCCAAAGCCGCTGTGTTGAGTGGTGGTCCTGCACTGCGAGAACACCACTACATCCTCTCCCAAATGGGACCAATGGGCTTCATGCTAATGAAGTACCTGGCAGAGGAAGAACATTACCTGGAGATACTTATCATTATATCAGTTTTATATGTGGGGACTCGAAATGGTGTAGTCAGGTGCTATGACCACGTTCATATATTAGGTCAGTGGAAAACAAGGGATAGACTTTAGCTAGCTTGACTTCCATTTTTGGGATCCCTTTGGATATTAGGCGTCTGTTATTAAATGAATTATTAATTAAGATAGAATACCAACTGACTCTCCAAGGCACTTGCTAAGAAATGGTATTTTAGCTTATATGCATTTGCTTTGTCTGGGACATTGTTACTTACCATGAAGATAAGATGACGTGTATCTGAGGAATATAGGCCAACTTATTCTTTAATAAAGTGGCTGAATGTTAGCCCAGTTTGAATTGTTTTCTGGGTCTTTTTTCTTATCTACTGAAAAGGGGAGGAAAAAAAAAAAGCCCCATTGCACTCTAAAGCTGATATCCAAGTAAATTTTTAACCTACATACTGGCAATATATGTAGGAAATAATAGTATATCAATAGACATGTTTCCTTCTAAAGCTCCAGGACAACTGCAGAGAAGCAAAGCCAGGTTCTTGGGCAGATCCAAAGGAGGACACAGATGAATCGGAGGGGGAGATCTGGGCAAATAATTATAAAAAGTCTGTGATCCAGAAACCCCCCGGAGATATTAAACTCCATAGTTTCTGAGTGGCAGTTTTATTCCATGTACACACAGAAGTGCCTTAGCCTTGTAAGTATTAAATGTCCCATAAAAGATCTTTAGATCTTTGTTAAAAAAGATTTTTAAAGCGCATATATATATATATATATATAACTAGAGGTTTTGATTTAAGTAAAGTGTATTTAATTATTCCAAGTGGAAAAAAAGATATTTTTATTATCAGGATAGTAAAACTAAAGAAGATATAATGCTTTCCCTTAGCAATGAAAATTTTGTCTTCCAGCATGGCACTACAGGCCCCAAGGACCACAGCAAATGAAATTTGGAAGACTCTGCTGTTGTCATAGTACAACATTAAAAGATAGAGAGCCATGTTAGAACTTATGAAAGTTTTTCACAGTCCAGGAGGGGGGAAACCTCTGCCAGTGTCTAAATTCCATAAGTTTAGATGGAGGATATCAGAGATGAAAACGGACAGAAGAAAGAGGGGCAAAAGCTAGGTAACATAGGGCCTGACCCATCACTACTGTCAGAGAGGAACTTTGTGACCATGGACAAGTTTCTTCATCTGTCTTTCTTTTTTCCATTTTTGGCTATTCAGATGGTTGGTTCTTTCCAGTTCACTGGCTAAGAGGTATTAGAATTGAATCATCTCCCCCCATTTCTACACCACCCCTGGTTTTTGGTCATCCAGAATGACAGTGAGGGATCATCATGTTCAGTTTGAAAGATCTAGAAGGGAAAAAAGGCCTTTTGACTTCATCCATCCAGCAGCTCACAGACTGGATGTTATCCGGTTGCTTCTGCTTGGTCCCCTGGAATTAGAAAATGGAAGTGTCACTAATCAGGTCAGAAAAACAGAAGACAGATTGATTAAAAGTTAATGCGGTAGGATGGAGCTAATAGAAAACAAGGACAGAATTCATGTTGTCAGATAGTATCTTACAAGACATAGGAGGTTTTAACAAACAGCCTATGTTAAGATATTCTTCCATCATCTATTTTTATCTCTGCGCTTTTGAAATCAAACTCTATTAAGTTTTCATGAGTCTTAGGACATGTGTTATGTTCTGTCAGTAACTGTTGCATAGCAAATGGTGTGTAAAAACAACAATAAGAAATATGTGGACAGGAATATCTGTGTGCTATAATACACCATAGTTTGTTAATTTATAAGGGGGTATTTTTTTGTCCTCTGTCTGGAGGCAATTTGCAGCAGCTTTCCAACTTCAGTAAGGTCAATGTCAAAACTCTTCTTGCTTGTGAAAGGATGAGGATGGATCTTTATCGGACAGTGTTCCACCAATTATTTAGAAATATATATGAAAATTTTATTTGAAAGTTGAGTATGCTTAGAACAGCATTATTTGAAAAATATAAAAGCGAATTCAGTTTAGCTACCCTCATCACGCAATTCTGTAAGGCTGCAGCTTTGATCAAGTTATCTCTGTGAAAAGGGTTTCAGTTAAAGTCCTGAAACTGATAACTGTGCTAGAACAGGGATCTGCCTCAAAATGTTATGGGGGAAAAAAACAAGAACCTGCCCATTAAGTGTGCTATTAAAAAATCTTAAACATGACTTCAGATTACTAAGTAGCAGAAAGTTCAGTATTATGTAATTTCTAAAAAGCTAAGCTACTTAAAACAGTACTGAAAATAGTTTTGATATCATGAAACACACTATGCAAGCAATACAAGCCTAGGAACTGTGGGCTCACTCCTCAGGCCTATTTCTGACTCATTTGTCATCATTTCTGCCGGTAAGAATTTTCAAACATGTTTCCACTAGAAATGTTGGTTCCTCAGATCTGAACCTAATTTCAGGAAAATTAGTTTTCACAGTTATTTTGTTTTTTTTACTTGAGGGAGATACTGTTGAAACCTCTGTTCTGATATTTCTGCAATCAAATTCTTGTTTTCTTCTGTATCATGAAGTTAGTTTATTTTCCATGCAGAACATGAAAAGAGAGGAAAAACTGGAAAATTACTAAATATTTTCACTGACTGACCTGTCCACTTTTTAAAAAGTACTTTGAAATCTTAAATGGACGTGATATGGAAAAACAACTTCCTTCTCAGTCCTACTTAGTCATACTCTACTGCTGCTTTTAGTGATTGGCATCTTGTCACTGGTTTGGACCAGGACAAGGACTCTCTGTTGTAGTTGCTGGACCAGTAGAAGTCCAGTCAGGTAAAAAACAAAGCTGAAGACAGTTTGCCTGATCCTCAGCTAATTCAACAGTTCCATAAGCTTCATCTACAGGATTTATTAAAATGGACCAGGGCCCATTCCCTGTCCCTTGAGCCAAGTGAGACAGCTTGGATTGCATTGACACAGCTGAATTACCTTCACTAATATATTATTCACACTCTTTATCAGGAATAATCTTCTTTTTGTGCTATCTCCCAAGTGATGCCAAGGGATTGTATGGAAGAGTGCTAGCTGGCAAAATCAGACTGCCAGGGAGCGTGCTTACCAGTTGAACAGTCCCAAAAATTGTGGCCTGATGCTGGAGTTTGAACCCCTGGTTCAGGAACATCGGTATGGTTGCAAAAGCACCCTTTTCCCAACCATCTAAAATACTGGGAAAAAAAGAAAAAGCGGCTTAAAACTGTTTTATCCCTCACCTGTGTCAAATGTAAACTCAGCTAAGCCAGATGATCCATCCAAAACTCTTCCCCAAAATTAAAACAACAAAATGAGACCAGCGGGACCACTCATGTACTCAAAATCTCATTAGTAATTAGACGTAGTGCTTTTCTGGATTGTGTATCTAGCTTTAACATATTATAGTAAAAGACTGGATCTATATTAGCTTAAATAAAATATCAGACAAGGGAAAACAAATTGACTATTCTGATTTACCACATCCTCAGATCCATCCTTGTATGGTTTGCAAAACACTGTTATTCTCTCCTCCCATGAGCAAGTTGCATATGGATACACACCTGTGAGTCAGAGGGCGTCTTCAAACACTTCTGCCAACAACATGAGAAGAAATCCATTATCCTTTGCACAAAGGCAAGTCGACTCATGCTGTCAAGAAAAGTTTTGCAGTCAAATGTAGTAATATGGTTGCAAGAAAGAAGTTTGAGGCATTCCTCAGAAAACCTAAAACAAAATAGAAAAGCAAGACAAAATAAAGCAGAAGATGAAGATCCCCATATCCCCCCACCATGAAGCATTACATGATAATAAATCAAAAAGAAGTAGGAGTGAGGACTGTAACGTATTAGAAAATATGCATTAGTATGGTGACATTTTTACTAGAGAAAGGACTATGACAGGATAGAGTTATAGATGAAGTTGTAAGGGTACAAACATTTTCGTAGTATCATAGTACCGTCATCCAGCTCACCATGAGACCGGGGTACACTATGAAATTAAACAGACAATTAAAATTCACAAAGAGTAATAATGAGCTACCTTCATCATCTGGCAAGATTAAGAGAGATATTTTCTTCATATTTTACTACTTGAGACAAGTAAGAAAGGGCTTGTCATGTTTTCATTTGCAATATTTTTTTTTTTATTTCTCAGTGAAAAATTGCAATCCATCAAGCTTGACATAAAATGTTTGGACTCGTGTTTTTAATACAGATTTCTGGGAAAACAAACATGTCAAACACCTTTTCTTCTTCAGCAAATATTTAGGCTGATAATTCAGCTTTCTTCTGACACTAGAACGGTGAAAAGTTTCAGGTTTCCTGACAAAGCTCTCAAACATTTCAAACAGCTGCAAGGGGAAGGAAAAAAAAAGACAGCAGCAAGAAATGGCTATTAGAAATGGGGTAGAAACACGTGTAGGTGCACAGTACAGATTATATAATGCCTTGTGTAGGAGTTGGAGAATTGTATGAAACCTCCTGTGCTAAAACAACTCGGAGCTCATAAGAGGGAGATGTACACAGCGTGTGACAGCTGCCGGGAGGCAGGAAGGGTGACCGACCCAGAGACTGCTGCGTTTCTCCTGCTGATCTGCTCCATGGCGGAGAGAACGTGCTGTTTGTTGAGCACCTACAAGACAAAATAAATAACGGGAAGGAAGGGAGGATACTGATAAACAGTCAGAATGGACAGAAATAACCTATGAGCTGTTCCATGGAAGAGATGCTCTTTCATAAGCATGTGCAAAGTCTTTGGTGCTGATGTTTCCATTGCCTGGATATCATAGACATGAAGTTTCAGCTTAGTTGATTTGTTGCAGTTTTCTGCTTAGCCTCGGGCTGCTTTAAAAGTTTTGCTTTTAAGGTATAACTTCCTACCCCCATATCAGACTTTACCTCATCTTCACAGACTTTGTAATATGAGAAACTGTATCCTGTAAAGGAAACCAAAGCAATTTCTCATCTGTGACTGTGAGGTCTGAGTGTGATGATGAAAGCGTAATAAAATGGTTCCCACATGGGATCGCATTTGTGACTTAAAAAATTAGAAGATATTCCAAAACGTGGAAAAAAAGCCTGGCACACATGCAATGTGCGGAGGATGCAATTATCAGCTCAAATCTCCCTCAGTCCTTCTCAGGGAACACTGAAGCATTAATTTTTCTGTTATCTGGAGCTGCGAGGCCGTGAGGCTAGATCCAGAAATGCATGTAACTTCCAAGTAACTTCCCATGAAAGCACCTGCTTCTGACATTTTGGTTTTCAAAATCCTTGCATTACTCTGAGCCAAAATAGCAGTTTTCTGAAGTTCAGAAGAGCCTGGGTTTCATTCAGCATATTTCCATGCAATGGCGATCTCTGCTTCTAGCTGAGACCTGACTAACTCATAGCAATACTGAACAGGTAGATATCCAAAAGCCATTACAATTCGCAGTTGAGGAGTTCTTCAAGTTCCCCCACGTGCTGGACGAATTTATCTTGTGTCCTTAGGAAACTCAATCAAGGTAGGAACTAAAAAAAACTTTTTGAAATCTCTGCTGTGGACTCAGCTCTCTTGAGTGTCTTGAATGATAATACTTGCTGGCTCCTTGTTGGGTTAAGGTGGTTTTATTAATGTTTGGCAAAATAGAATAGATAAACTGTTTACGTTAGTAGGTAAGTGAAACAGGATAGCACCTCAAGATCAAAATGAAGTGTGCGTGTGTGGCTTATTTGACTTATCTAAATATGAAAAAATGAAGAAAAATGACATTGCTGTTAGAAGTCAGCTTTGTTTTTCTTTGAGCAACACTGATTTGCATGAGTGGGTACTCCAGCTCTGTAAGAGATCACGAAGAATGACTTGCACATCTCACTCAGACAACAAAAAGTGCCATTTTCTTCCCCCTTTAGCAGGCAGGAGGAGTCCTCTGCGTGGTCCAGTGCACTGTGACGGTGAACACGTCTGTTATTTGCACAGCAAAGAGTGCCTGAAAAGGGAACAGGTCGTTTGGGTTATCGGCTCAGCTGTTCTGATGGATGTCAGCTGTCTCAATCTTTTACACTACTAAGAGACAAAGACTGGCTTTGCTGTGACCTTTCCCTCTTGTTTTTCCTCTAATCTATGACGGCTGTGCTGCTACATGTGGCTTTGCATGTTTCCTTCATGCCACCAGTTCTCTTTCAACAGTTTCTTCTAACACTCTTTGCTCATCTTTACATGCTGACATGCTTCTTTACACAAACATCCCTCAGCTCTGTGGCTGCCAGTATCAGAAAAGCAGAATAAAAGACCTCCTAAAAAAACAAAGATAGGAAGTTCATTTCTTCCCCTTCCTGCTGGGAATAGTGTTGTGTTTCTCTTCCACTCTTCTGATGCTCACACAGGGCCTCACTCGCAGCATTTGCAAGAAGTTTTGTTTTTAGAAGGAAACAGTACTTCGAGAATGAGGCACTCTCTTTAGCAGCAATAGGCATAACAAGTGACAGAGTGACTGGAAGTGTCTTCCATTTATTTTCAAACTGAAAATAAGGCACATTTCTTTGGAGTGAAAGTAATTAATCATGGCAACGACTTACTGGAGTTCTCCAACATTGATCTTTGTGAAAATTGAAGCTAGCAAAATATGTATTATACATATATACATATAAAAATAAGCATACCTACATGTAAGTGTAGGTATATATTAGAAAGATAAAAACTTCAGTGCAGGGAAGATTACATTTTGGAAAGTCTTAGACTTTTCTCATGAAAGGAAGACAAACCAAACCTGTGGTATTCAGCCCATGCTGCATGGATCTATGGGCTACTAGTTAGGAACCTGCCAGAGGTAAATAAGGAAAATGTTATCTGTAGTTTTAAATTTGCTACAGGGAGAACTTTATGGAAAATATGCACAGGTTGTGCAAACCGTGCTGACTGGAAGACCCTGGCAGTACTTGCTGGAAATGGTTCCTTCTGGTCCCACCCAAGAAACTCTGATGAAACGCTGCTGCCGCCAGCCCACATGCTTTCCTTGTGAGTCTCTCTGTACTTCTTGTTTTCTTTAAAAGTTCCAGCTGTTGAAAGCAACAAACTGAAGAAGAATCTCAGCTTTCATTCAGGGTACAGAGTACCTTTCTGTCTCTCAGCTGTAGTAGAAAGCTTGAAAATGCATAATGACTGTAACCCTGCAATCGAAGGCCAAATAGACTGGATTTTGCATGGGTGCAACTTTCCATTTTAAATAAGTCCTTTAACCTCCTAATTCCAGGTAGTTATCACAGATTTATTTTCTGGCTCTGGACAAGTGAACTCTGCACCCAGCCACTAACATTTATTGTACCTCTTCTATTTATTTTGTATGGCAGAATGCTGATTCTCTTTATTTATACCCTGGAAGGTCCATTGAAATGACATTTAGATGGGATTCTTCAGCTTGCTCTTTACTGTGTGTGTTTCCAGGGATTAGAGGAAGCTCAGGATTTTTGTTCTGTGGGAAATGTTGACATTTTGAATTTTTTGTTCTGGATAAGAAGCATAAACTCGTGTTTACTATTGCCCTTAATGGAATTCTTATTCCCTCTTAGCCTACTCACCCAAGTGAAGACCTGTTAAAAAACAAATTGTTTCAAAAAACTGTTTACTTTTCAGTGTAAAAGTGCTATTCTACCTAAGGTGTATATCACACTGTGTGTGTATAGCAATCAATCTATTTTTAGAAATTAGTAACATAACTGAAAACAACAGAGATAAAATTTTCCATTCTTAGAGAATATTTAGCTGTGACCACTGGACCTTTGGCTGCCAGGCCTTAGGTTGGAGGCAAGGTTAGAAACAAGAGACAATAATCATAAAAATTATTTACCAAGGTCAACTAGCTGAGCAGTCAAGATTCTAGACTTGGATTCAAAAGGTCCGTGAGGTGTTTCCAGTACCATGCATCTCGGTGTGAGTCTAGCTGAAGACTCAGTAATCATAGCTTATATGCAAACATTAAAACTCCTCAAGAGCCTTCAGACCCTTACATTTGTTTTTGCAACAACTTAAAGACTTCTCAGGATAACTGTGTTGACATTGTCTGTAAAACTTGCACTTTATTCTAAATACCAGTTTACTAAATACAGTTGAGTGCTGAAAAAAATCCATGCTTTTCTATGACAGTGTCATATTGCAAGTTTTCCGTGGGAATTCAATTGTTTACAAAGGAGTTATCCTTTTCCTCCATCAAGAAAAAAAGATTACAGAAGATTAGTAACACAGCTTGTTGGTAGCTTTAATTGTCTAGATTTTTTTCCCCATCTTACAGCTTTGCGCAGAGCATAAGAAAAGAACTCAGTGTGCATTCAACACAAAAATGTGTTCAAATATTTGGTTCTGCTCCCAGAACTGAATCACCAGCACTGCTGCGAGGCAGCTGAGAGCTGGAAGTGCAGTCCTGGTATTGGCATACAAGGAAGCAGACAAAGCAGCACAGCCTGGTGTCTGAAAGTCCCAGAGCTGGAGCAGCTATGAGTAACTTTCACAACTCAGGGCACGTTTTTGCCCACTGGGTGTTGGGTTTTTTTGTTTTTTGTTTTTGGGGTTTTTTTGCAGTCACCTTTTCTCTTTTACAAAACTTCTCAGATCTGCTTGTGCGTGTGTACTTCTTCCTGCTCTTCCTCTGTCTCCTTCCAGTCTTAATCCCTCTCTCCCTCCTTCCCTCCCTTTTTTAATATTTTTTATTTTTGCCTTCTTTGCCTGTTGTCTCTAAAACCTTCCGCAAAAAAAAGTAACAATTTTTCTTCTGCAAAGAAAAGTGACAAATACAGATACTGTAGTAGAATCATTTTATTTTACTCTCGTTACGGCTCTGGCTATGTTTATATTCAGAAATGGTACAACTGCAAAAGGAAGACATTCCATCTCCAAACTTCCACTGTAATTAAAGAGGACAGAAATGACAAATTGGAAGTAGCAAAATGCAAAGATGTCCCTTTCTATGTTTTAAATGACAGCATGCATATATGTAATTTACTGATTCACAGTCTTTTAAATGTATCATATATCTTAAATTATATTTTGGAGAAAGAATAACCTTAACTTTGGCCTCCATATTCCCTCAAAGCCACAGTCTAGATTCCCTGTATGCTATTCACCAGCTTGGACTGCAGGTTGAAGCCCAGCTACTGTCCATCTCTTTTTTTCGTTGGTTCGAGACCTGATACTATCCGTTTCTCTTTTCTCATCGGCTTTTGCAAGTGGTTGCTACTTTACAGACAGAGAGCACTAACTGTATAAGGATATATCTGGTAATCTCATTTTTAGATCAACATTTAGCATCATAGGTATCTTGGTGTTATCGTTCTACATTGGTAGAACTTCTTACAAGTCCTCAGCCTGAAGCCGTCAGCCCTGCTATAGATGCGAATAGTGTCAGGCATGTTTCTGGGCTTGTCCCTGGTGCAGAAAAGTGGGTAAATGAAATGGAATGGGAAAAAGGGAATAGGACATGGAGGATCCCTGTGGTGTCTATGCCTCAGTGCACAGTATTTTAAGATTTTGTTATAGAGGGAGGGAAAAGAATAACAGCTCCAGAATTCAGGCATCCAGAACATTTGTCTTCATTTTGCATTTTGACCTGCGCTCAGGGTCCAAGTCATTTCAGCTTGCATTTGAAATCCCCTGCAAGCCCATCAGCAAAGACAGTGCCTCTCTGCCCTGCATTAGTGAGAGGGGGGGAAAAAAAAAAGTATATAAAAAGTTAAAATTCAAGTGTTGGCAGCTATCTCTAAAACGTCTTTAACAGTAATTTTTAGGATAGATAAGTTTTTAGTTATTGGGATCTCAAAGCATTTCCTTTATTATCCATTTGTCTTTGCCTGAGCACATTGGTTGCTCTTTCAAAGCAAGGGAGAGGACCCGCACTGGAGATTTTACAATCTAAATAGAAATGACAGAGAAAATGCTCTTCCAGCCTGCCTAGCTATTGCATCTCCATTATCCATTTTCTCTGACCTTGACACCTGGAGTCTTGTTTTGTTCATCTCATCTTTTCATTTTGGCCTTTTGCACCCTCCTCTGTACATCCTTCCCCATGCTTCTTCTAGTGCATCTGACAAGTCCTTTATCTCAAATTCTTTCATTATCCCCATTCCACTGCCCTCTGTTATTAGGTATGCAGAGACCGATTCCTGCTTTCACTCAGCCTATGACACAAACTTCCATTTCCAACTTATTCAAGTTGCAGATAGATATGTTTATGCTTTTTCCATGGTGAGATACTTCCCTCATGCTGGGACGGAATTGCCCTTTCATTTCATTATCGCAGATCAAAACCCTTATTGAGGCTTACTTTTGCCTCGATGCTTCTAAAAAATCCTGATAGAGGTTCAGATGTATAAGAATCACTCCCTTCCTTGCTGAATATACTGTCAATATTTCCCTGTACTTCCCCATCTGTGTTATAGACATTTCTTGCCTCTAGTCTCCTACTGAGATAAAGAATCTGCTTGAGATGGGGTCTGTTATCTGTTCTATATTTAAAAAGTTCTTAAAGTCAGACACTGACTTATGTGGAGGGTCATAGGTGTCACTGCAAAGATGATGAGGATGGATGGAAAGGTGTTGTTATCTCCCTTTTACTAGCATAGAGCTAAATTAAGAAGACAGCAAGTATCGCAGCTGTGACAGAGCTGGGAACCGAGCCCCCATCTCCAAAGTGGGGCTTTGCATATAAAAGCTGCTTTTCTTGTGTGCTAAATACGCATTGGAACTAGGGGTTGCAGCTTTCTTAATGCAGAGCAGTGCGTGTGATTAACCTTAATCATGTCAATGGACATTCACTGCTGTTCTTTGCTGTTAATGAAGAGGTTTTTTCATGCAACCTGTTACCCATGGTGTGTTTCAGCAAATGGCATTGTCCTGCCATGCTTCAGAGTCCCACACTTATCACTGCGGGGGCCAGCGGCAAAAATAAATGGTTTATTCCTTTAATCAGTATGATGGCTGACTTCTCTCCCACATCCCCCTTTACCTTCAGAACTGGTTTCTCTGCAGTTCTCTTTATGTGCTCAGGAATACTTAAATTTAGGTTTTTTTGTTTTTCAAATCCATTTATCTGTTCACTTCCTACAGTGTAACTAAAATGGCTGTGTGCTGATTTTTGCTAGGCCGTTCACTTTCAGTTGTCTCATTTATATACTTATTTATTTATTTTACTTGCCGCTACTGAAGTGAGAGTATAGGAAATCCGAGTATTTCAAATTGGCTGGGTTTTTTTGTACATTACAGTTCCTTACTAAAAGACGTATATTGTTAAGTCTTAATAGTTTCCAGATTGCCAATAAGCCAGGCTGATTTGAAGACATTTGTATATGATTTTAATATTATTAGCATTATTAATATGCATACAGTAGGCCTTAGAACCAAGTCTGTGAACAGCAAGCACTTTGAATATGAAAAACTGTCCCACTTTTAATAAGACAAACTGTACCTATGCTAGCATTATACCAAGACCTGCTTGAGCTTTATAACATCTATGAATGGATGAATTTTATTACATCTTTTAAATAACAGAATGGACTGAGGCAGGAGATGGTCAAGCCAGCATTTCTCAAAGTATGTGCTTAGTCACGTGCATGTGCCCTGAGATCTCACCAATTGGTTTTATCTTTCAACCTATTCCCAGTTCTTATGCCCCATGGAAACTTACACACGTACAGAAAATCATACCACTGATTTAAGGGTCTGAAAAAACATTTAGGTAGCTACCTTCAAGCGCTGAATTTTATTAAGAACAGCATGTTGCTTGCAAGCTTTTTTTCAATACCCAGGACATCACATCACACTAGCACTCAGCTGGTGTAAACTGGAAGGGTTCATTAGCTTCCCAATGGGGAGCTAGGCATTACTGAAGTGCGAACTCTTAGAAATGGTGCAGTGCAGAAGGACTGTCCATCTGAGTGTGTAAAGAACCCAAGAGCACTTTTTTGGTAATAGCAGGAGTGCTAGCAATTCAGAACTGTCAATTTTAAACTTGGAGAGTTATAGTCCACCTCGTTTGTCTGCCTGAATTATGATCAAGTAAAATAGTTGTACTCGGTTTCCCTTGTGCTAAACCGCAGTGTAAAGACCTGCACTGTTTTATACTCATATATATATACTCATATATTTACCACTGCCTCAGTCTTTTCCATCTATGGGGGGTCTCTACCTTTGCTGATGCAGTGCATTTCTCTCCAGAGCATAAATGACACTGCTAGTGCTGTGAGAGGTAGGTGTACACCAACCCTCCCTAGTTAACCTCACCGCATTTGGAGATAGTCAAGCTTTGTTTGCAATGGCTAAATTGTCTCCTAAACAATATATCTATGCAGGCCATAAGATGGCAAGAAAAGGAGCTGCAGATTGGCACTTCTAGATACAGCTGGCTATATCCATCTAATGTTAGGTGAGACAACTCCCGCAGTGGGTTCTCTGAACAGTCAATGGAGACAATCACATGAGACTCACCCTCCAGATACTTCCCAGCATCTGTTTTCACATGGCTTAAATGGTGGCAGAGGGAAGGGGGAGGTGCCTATTTCTCTTAGCCCAAGTTTTTATTTTCCTATTACAAAGCTTTCCTCTCCTTTACACCATTTCACTTTCAAAAGTGTAATGAGCTAGGCATAGGTTGCAATAAATCCATAATAGCGCCAGTGATCTTAATTCTGCTATGAATGAAAAAAGAATGTGTTTAACTGGTGCTTAGAATGACTTTCCATTTTAATATGAAGTAAATCTCATACCATTCTGAAACTAGTAACTTCAGCTGCAAAGTTTGTCCAGTACCATGCTCTATGTATTCTTATCTTAAGTTTCTAGGATCAATAACAGTAATGTATTCCACACTTCTCTTTAATGTTCCTGGTCTTACACTGCAGCTAATAAGCCCAGATATACTTTAGGTAGATTATCTGCATAATTTAAAACTGAGCCGGGCAAAAGAAAAATCTTTCTTATGGAGAGTCACCAGCAGTAATTGCTGATAAATTATATATGTATTTAATAATACAAAAAAAAAAATCAAAGAATTTCTCTTGAAGGAATTGAGTAAAAAATGAGTGGCAGGAATTATTCTTCTTATATATAAGCCATTGCTTTGCCTGTCTTCATTGTAGGCTGATGAGATCTGCCCTAAACACAGAGGGATATAGATAATTGCAATGAGTTATAAATTGAATATGAGTCAGCGATAGCGGGAGTAATAAGAGAGTACAAGTGGGAGAGCAGCTGTTGGTGCATATAAATTTGCATGGCTTACATATCAATTTGGCTTTTGCTGAACCAGTTATAAACTGTCCATATCGACGTTACAGAACAGAATGCAGTTTTGTCCACAAAAATACACTTTGCCTGGTGTCTAATACATCATTCTGCACCTAAATAGGAAATGTTGGTCCATTTAATCTTTTTCTATACTTTTTTTAGGTTCAGGGGATCAGGCTGACATCTCTGAGTCATTAGAACTGTAACTTGTAAATGATATGAGAGCCCTTTGGTTGACTTCTGACCAGGGTTAACTTCAGCCTATGCACGGCATATAAATGGAGGCTTGATGCAGAAAAAACAGCTGGGGAAAGCTAACAATAAGCATAATCTAATATACTGCTCAAAGAGGTCAGAATATAATGGAAGCACTCAGAGATTATGATCTAAATGACCATAGTGATGATCATAGTGATGCTCATCAGCTTATGATCTAGTTCATGAGACAGTTTAGGTGGCTGCAAGGAAAACGTGATTAATTTAATGATGGCAGTAGGCAAGTAGACACTAGAGGCACATTGAGGCCCATACTGTTCATTTCCTTATGAACAGATGATGAGACACATGAACCTTCAGCAAACTTGGGGATTATGCTAAATTATGGGAAGTGGTTGACTACCAAAAGGTAGATCTTCAGTCCAGTGAACTTTGATAGTCTTGAGGACTGAGCTGGGAGACCTTTCACAAAGTTCATCAAGGAGAAACTGAAGTTCTGCACCTGGGGGTGGGTCTTCTTGAGTAAAAGAAATTGCATATTGGGCTACAATAACTGCATAGCCAGCAGTTCACGGGCAGTTTTTATTCCTTTCAGCTCAGCTCTGGTGAGGCTACTGTTGAAATGCTGTATCTAGTTTTGTCCCCCCCCACACATACATTTCAAAAGGAGCATTTCAAAAGTCAGAGGAGCTGTAGGACCTCTACTCTCCCATTAACGCTGAGTGCGGCAATTCCCTCCCCATTTACAACAGGTCTGCTTAGCTGAAATGAGTTCTGTGTTTACATGGTAATATCGCTATTAGTTCAGGAGCTAGCACAGTTACAGGAGATGTGATTATCTGCTGCTGTACACACACTGTGTCATGGGCACAACATATGCACGTCGTAGCATGCTGTATAATTATGTGCTTTTTAACTGAAGGATCAACAAACATGGGTTTTGCTGGATCTGTTGCAAAGGATATAGCAGAGATGCAGATTCCTAGGTAAAAACATCTATCTGCCCTGTTCGCTAATCTAAATTGAATAAATCAGAGCAATTGCTGGCTGTCTCATTTGCAGAGAGGGTTTCAAATACAACGGCTTTGCAGAAAACAGACCAAGTATTTGAATCCAGGTTTCCTATATCTCAAGATAAAATTTCCAGGATTGATATCTTTCTTGTTTGATTAGGATTTTTTTTTTGTTTGTATTTCTTTCCAGAAACATTGATAGTCATTTCAATTATCTTTTTGCTATAGAATATCTTTCTCCTCAACTCTTCTGCACAAGTCCTGGTCCAAAACACCAAGATTCAGTGACCAAAGCACTTTTGGGCAGGAGTCATTAACAAAAGGCAATTAGAAAGAGCACATCAATCATTGAGAAGTGGCAATATGTTTATCGCATCTGACTTTATCCAGTGGGCATTGCACATACCTCAGATTTCTAAAATGCAGCTCAGTGTATGTGATCACGTTGCACCAAACCCAGACCAAAGTTCACAGGCTTGAAATGAAGAGTTGAAGCTAGGGATCAAGAAAGAGTCTTAAC
The DNA here is from genome assembly GCF_036370855.1 of Dromaius novaehollandiae. NCBI lineage: Eukaryota > Metazoa > Chordata > Aves > Casuariiformes > Dromaiidae > Dromaius > Dromaius novaehollandiae. Next base: position 82,770,517 of record NC_088101.1, on the reverse strand, counting down.
TTAGAAATTTCATAAATAAAAATTCAATAAAAATATCATTTCTACCTGAGCAGAAAAGGAACTGCCTTGGCCTTAAATTCCAGGAATATCTCCTCCATTTTACGATTAAATTTTCCCAACATCTTTTCTTCTCTTGGATACTTTACTAATCAATTAAAGCAATATTATAGATATTGCAGACCAATTCTCTGCTAATAAAAATGGCCTGAAGCTAAGAAATGTGTTTCTTTGCACAAGCAGCGAATTCAGCCCTGAGAAGTTTGTCCTGCTTTCCTTCCACATTTTCACTAGTTCTTTCTATACTTACGATATTCTGATTTTCAAGCCCTGATTATGTCTTGACAAGTATGTCACAATTCTTGCTGAAATCACCAAGTCACACTCACAAGAAGTTAGTTTTCTTTTTCTTTGGTCTACATCCACCAGTTTCAGAGGATGGACACTGGTGAATGAAGAACACTCTGAATGATGGATCAGAAATCTACTATTTCTCTGTACTTTAATATATTACTTTCCAGCTTTTATGTTGTGTGCTGATGACTTTTCCCTCTTATTCATTTTTATCTTGTATCCATTTTGTACACAGTCATACTTTCCTTTTCTTCCTTGTTTTGTTCAGCCTCAACATTTCAATGTTTTCTGCCATTCTCTGTCCATCAGACTACATTGAATTTTAGCATTAGACTTGTACAGAGATATCTAATTTCTGAACATAATTAAAAGCACCTCTTTTCAGTTCTGTCTTTTAGTGAAAGGCACATTGCAGCATTTCAACTTCCAAGGTATGATACCTAACAATATATTACCACGAAGACTAATAAAAAGTGTCAGGCAATGTGCAATAGCAGCTTTTGCATGGTATCTTCATGATGAATTAAAGCCAGGATAGTATATTTTGAAGCCTAATAAGTGACAAGGGCATAATTACACAAGCAGACAAGATATATTCAGCTATAGATCTTCCATGTTAAAACTAGAAAAGGCTTGAAATAATGTGAAAAGAGAACAGAGCTATGGTTGAAAGGGACTTTTATTACCTCGGGTTACCAGCTGATAGGGTCACACAGAGCTAGACTGGGCAGGGGGGACAGGACAGGACTGTAGAATTAATAATAGAATAGACTTAAGCAAGGAATAAATAATATTCAAGCTCTATGATCATTATTATTAGCAGAATTATAGGATGGTATTTGCTTATTGCATATGCTTATGGTATCTAATTTAGTATTCCGCAATTATGATTCTTACTTTCTGCTCATCTCCTGGGGGTGGTCTGGAGAAAGATGTTCTACCACAGGGGAGTATAGAACAGGAGATTAATGTAAAGCTTTGACTTGCTCTTATTTTTTTCTGTTGAGTATAATATGATTCTTAAAAGCGGAAGATATGCTAGCTCCTGAAGTTAAGTATCTAACTGCTATGAGGGATCTAGGGATCTAACGCCAGAAAGGTCTTCTAATGACCATCTATGGTATGGACCATCTTGTATGATCATCTTGTCACACAATGATGATTTCAGGCAATGACTATATCTCAGAAAATGGATGGAAAAATAATCACAGGAATTTTATGAGTTTTCATGTTGTCATTTCTTTAGATACTCAAAAAGAAATAGGGTATAAACCCCATGATGTTTACCATTATATATAATCTTCATTATATATGCTGTAAAAATATCTCCTATATTCATATAGATATATAAAAATATACAGAATTTTGTTTTAACATTCTAATACCAACAAGAAAGTGAACTGTCTTCTACTTCAGTTTTTTTTAAAAAAACTATAGCTTTCTGTTGTCTATTTACAAATATAAAATTGAGAAGTCATTTAAACAAATATGCATATAAGGGATGGAGCTATAGGTCATCTTAGGCAATGCAGATTATGAAAAATCTAAAGCCATAGACTGAACATGAAAAACCTTTTTTTTAATATCTCCCAGGCAACATAAGTTAGTGATGAGGCCTGTAGAATAATCTTCTGAGATAAATGGGAAAAAAAAAAAAAATTCAGTGCTCAAGTTAACATTAGACTGAATCAAGCATCTGAAAACACTATAGAGAACAATTCCATGATAATAGCACATGATCTGAGATGATCTCAGATTATCTTTTCCAAATGTGATTCTTATGGGGCTACTTTTTCCTCTAATATAATCATTAATGGCTTTTAAAAGAGAAGTAAAGAAAATGAATACAAAAGGCTACTACTAAAAGTAGTAAGAGACCCCTAATTGGTCAAGGGACCTGTTTAGAAGACACTCATGTTCCACATTACCTTGATCAGAAGATCCTAAATATCATCACATTTTCCCTAATATCACTGATTTATCCTTTTCTAGGAGTTAGAACAAAAGCTTGACAAACTACTTATGAAGATCAGCTTGTCATATACTTTAATAAATGCAAGGTTTTTAAATCACCGGTGCCTTTTTGCTCCAGCATTTTTTAAATTGTGTGATCACTAAACAGACTTTGGGGTTACAAGCAAAGCACACCCCTGAGGATGCAGTGTTGGAAGGAAACGGCTAGCACACGTGTTCAGCTGGCATCTCATGCAGAGCTTCGGTAGTCTTCATGATATTGGCAGCCCTTCCGAACAAGGGGATCAGGTGTTGTATACTCACTGTTGCAGTGAAACAGTGAACCTCTAAGGTACAAAAAAACAGCTGCAGATGTGCTACAATATGTAGAAGTTTCACAGTATATTAAAAATTTAAAAGTTTACAATGTGACCTCTGTCCTACCTCCTCCAAAAATAAAAAAAACTCCTGAGAAACAAAAGTAGTATTTCCTAGTCCATCGAGTCTCATAAGCCATAGTTCACCAGGACTTCTCATAGATATTGCTGTTCTTTGTAAGTAAGGGATTTTATCATTGTGGCATTGCTGCTCTACGGAGTTGTGTGGCCTGTTTAACAGCACTGCTGTTAAGGATCCTGCAAAGTTTTTTGCTTGTCCTTGGAAATAGCTTCCACATGCTCATCAGTAAATCAAGTCATAATCAGACAGTTAATGAAAGCAAACTCTTCTTTCAGTAAAATACTAATGTGACTTTTTGTTACTCACTCAGTAAAAGTATGGTTGGTTACACATAACAGATAATTCGGATAGGGAAGAGATTACCAAGAGGGTCAGTCATCATCATTTCTGCCTAGTGGGACATTTCCAAATTTATTCCAAGACTAATAAATATTCTCCACATTACTTGAATTCCTGTGAAGCGAGAGAGACACAAAGTCAGAATTAAGACAAAGGGGAAGTGCGATTTTAAATATATAAGAAGAGTTATAAGAATTGCGGCACATGCTTTCTTACTGTCTTTACATTGCACTTAGTTTAGGTTAAGACTACATGGACTTCAAGCCTCTTCTGTGCAGTGAAGGATTTGCATGAGACATTCCTACTGACATTGCTTTCCTTCACACCTGCCTATCTATAGCCCCAGAGGTCTGTTTGACTAACTGTGGATTAGATATGCAGCTGAGCTCTTGTGACTGAGCTAAATGGTGAGTGAACTAGGAAGACAGGAATTTCATGAGATTACGAACAATGAATTCTCCATTGCACTTCAGATACAAGAACCATATTCCTAGAGTCTTTACGTGTAGAACTTTGTGAAAAGCTATGCCACCAATAATTCACTGGAGAAGCTGAGAGTGGGCAAAGCAATCTGAGACATCTTATTCAAAGTAGCAAAAGAGCTTACTCCTTGACAAAGCAAAACTGGACCTAAACTATGAAACGTGTATTGCCCATTATTTGAAATTGCCAGTGAAAGCCCTGTGATTCCAAAGCCAATCTGACTATGGCAGATAAGAGGCAGATAGTAGCTCATTTTAGCCATTCTGTCAAAATCAATAGTATTTTAGAAAGCTTCAGTGAGAAGCAACTTGTCACACCAGCAACTGAAGCAGTGTACATCAAAGAAATGAAACTCATCTCTTTACATGCTTTGGTGTAATTGGAAGGAGCATGAAGGAGGTTTTCTGTAAGCTTTGCAGCATTAACAGGGATGGAAGCTACCTCTCTCTGCAGCCTTCCGCTCAGCAGAGCAGCCCTCAAGGTCAGCAAGACTTTCACCTGAGTGAAGATTGAAGGGCTGGAATAAGTAATCATTCTGAAAATGATCAAAGGTGTTTGGATGCTAGTTAGAGCACCTCAACATGGAGGACTGGTCACACCTGCTCAATATAAGGTCAAGCAGTCCCCTTGTTTAGAAGTTAAGAGAAGGCCACCCATCACCACAGGCATCCTCATACATGCATAGTCACAGTTTCAAGGACCTCTGAAACTTGAAATCTGAGCCCTGGGGACTTACTCATTTTCAGCATGCATTAGAGCACATCACAACTTTAATCACCTGTCTTGCCAGCTACCCTGCTCTCCACAAATGGGTGTGCATAGGGGGGATCCTGGGGCATGACCTGCCAAGGGAGTACTGCCACCAGCAAGTACCTCTCTTTCAGGGGGAAAATCTCCTCCTAGTCATTTGCTATCTGAAGCACACAAAGTTCACAGCTGTGTAAGAGTCTGAGCTCCCTTCAATCTACCTCTCTCAGGCCATTACATCTTTGAAACAGCCTCTCATTGGTAATAAACAAACTGTAGCTATTGAAGCTTCCAGGGCTGTGTCACACCCAGCTTTGAATGTATTAACAGTGCATTGGGTAGAGAAAGGCTGGAGGTTAAAACTACCTCAGTTGCTAAGACCTGTTAGAGTTAACTTTTGCAATTCCCCAAAATTTCTCTTTCATGCATAAAATAGAGGTATTTTACCAGAAATGGGTAAGGGAACATGATTTCAAAAGCCCCAAAGAATCAGTGATACATAAAACAATGTAGGTTCTTATTTTAGCCCTGAGGGAGAATACTCCATCGTAGGGCAGAACCCTCAGCTAACAATTAGTTTCATTTTCCAGTTTAGTTTCTATGCAAACAAAACAGGAGTTCATGCAAAGGTTTGTCTCACTTAGTGATTTCTTAGCAACCCTCTGCACTGACTCTGCAGTTTACAGGGCTTATCTAAAGGTTCTGCACAGCCTTGAACACAGCTGCAGAGTTCAATTCTGCATTTCAGCTCCTGTGTTTCCATACACCCACCTGGTAGCTGCTACCTGCATTCAGAATCTCAGCTGCTCCTTGCTTGTCATAGAAACATCATTTTCCAAAATGAATTGCTGCACAAAGGTCTTCTAGAGTGCTCTCTCCCCCTCTTTTCACTGACATCCAGAGCAGAATGCACCTGTCTAGCACACCACAGATCAGCAAGCACCATAGCAGCCACACTAACTACTCTTTCCCCAAAGCCCTTCCTCCACTTTGTTGTGTCCCTAGTTATAAAGGTCCTACTGATTTCACCAGCTGTACTGCAATCAGCTTCATTACCAGTTCCTCAGCTGCAACCTTTGTAACTCACTAAAGACATCAGGTTTTAGTAGGATGTGGCCTAGCATTGAGGCAAAACCAAAAAGATGTCCAAATTCATTTTACAAGGTCTCCCAAAAAGCCATGAGATGACCCACTATTTGCAATCGCTACAGGATGGCCCTAGATGTTGGAGACTCTGTGTGCCACTATCCCCATCACCTATTCTTCTGAGAATAGAAAAGTGAATTTACACTCAGAACTTCTTAAGACCATGAGATTTGCCAGAGAATAGACTGACTGCACAATGCCTGCTGAAATTCTTTAAGATCATTCATTTCACTTTTTCTTTCCTTCTTTCTTGCTTTCTTTGTATCTATCTGTTGATCAGTCTATCCTGCTGTCTCCCATTCCCCTTTTTTTCACCATTTTGGTACTAAGTAAAACTATAAAACATGGATGTGAGAAATACACAAGTGGCTAACTCTTTGACTCCAAGGTGAAAAAAGATCATCACGGCTTGTCTCAGCAGCATCTCACATTTAACCGTAAAGCTTTGATGGATCCAAACGCTCCTTAGCCTTTTGTTACCTGTAAATAATATTCTTTAGGTGAAAACATTTCTGGCTTAAGTAGATGTTCTTAGGTTGAAGTAACTATAGTATAATTTGTCACTGTAAGTAGTATTCGTTCTATATTAACTTCATAATTTAGCTTGAAAATATTTACCCTCGAACACAGAGAGCTACACTTTTTCAAAATCCATGTAGCCTGTCAGTAGTTTTACTTTCTTGGACATCCATAAATGACAACTAATCTATAGTGCTTAAAAACATTTGCCCATAATAATAAACAGAGTAAGAACAATAATGACTAATGCTGCGAGGCCTCTGAAAATGTAATCTGCACTGAGAATAGCCTTCCCACATCTGGCTACTGTCCAGTTAGTTGGGGGGAAGGGAATGTTACCGGCCTGCATGAACGGATTTAAAATGTAATTTACAAAACTAATTTTCATGTTCAATTTCTATATATGAAATGCTACAATATACAAAAAATCTAATAAAATCATATTTTTTACCATATAAGATTTTATTATACAGCTTTGAATTTACTTTTACACCTTGCATAAGGTGATAAATCAGTTTGTTCCAATAACAGCAGCTCTTCAGTCACATACATTACGGCCTCATGGCTTCAGAATACTAATTTCAACCACTGGTTTCAAAGTGTCAACTCTCAGGTGATTACTTTTCCAATATTTATTTTTTAGAACCTGTTTTTAAGACACCATTGAACGTAAATATAGATGCATCAACAGCTCAGCACAAACTGTGCTACAAAACCATTTATCTTTGTTTGTTGAAATAGTTCTTGCAGATAGAGATTCAAGTTCAGTTTTTCATATAGATTTCCTATAATGCAGCCACTTCCACTGTAAACAATAAAGTATGTCCTTAGTGGAATAATTTTGCATATTTTTCTAAACCACTAGTCTATTTTAAATGGATTTTGTCATACTCAGCTGCCAAGTCCTATCTGTTCTTCAACAGAGAAAAGAGAGAAACAACAGGTAAATGGGAGGATATGGAAAATTTGAAAAATTCCATTTTTTTGCTGCACAAGAAAATGTGAATTTCCTTACTGTCATCACGATTATCCTTACAGAGGACCATCTGAAAAAACTGCTGGATATACCCTGTCTGCTCAAAACAGGTGCTAGGAAAATCCAGACCTGAATGTACTCCCATATGCATATGTGATATATTTGCATGTGATCCCATATTTCCATGTGATCATACTATCCTTCATACCTTGTCCTTCAGTGAATTTTAAAATGGCAGGTTCCCGCTCAAAGCCTCCGACTAAGTTCCAGTGGATCTAAGACTACTACTGAGACCTTCCCCAGATTTTCCATGGGAACAAGGACAGGAAATCTAGTGTCTCCACGTCATTTTTTCCCAGCCCTGCCCCCATTTTACAAATGTCATTCTATTTAATATGTGAGATCTGAAGTGCAGGACTCATTTCATATCTGGCATTTCTGATGTCTTCCCAACGTTATCTAATGTTATATCATGGCAGATACTTCCTCTGAACACTGAAACACAAGGCTGAACAGGCATTGTTAGCATTATGCTAACTGATGGGACCGCAGAAGCTGCTCTTAGTCATATATATTTCTGTATTTCTTTAAAAAAGAAGTGTAATTATTTCCTCTAAAGTGTTCTTTTGCAGTGAATTCTAAGAGTTAATGGCACTGAGTGTGTTAGCAGTTCTATATAAAGCTTATTTAATTCTATCTTTTATATTTCAGAGTTATTCATATAAAAGTCAGCTAAATGGAGCATATGGCTAAGATTGTGTTAAGCATAATACTCAATATATCGGTACTCCAGAAGACATGTTCTTGCTTTATGAAGTGTTAGTACTACATCTTCACCGGAACTCTTGACCTTCCCTAGGGCTGCATTAGCACCTGGCAGAAACAGTAGTCTTCATACTAAAGATCTGCTTTGCTAAACTTCATATAAGGTAATACAAAGAACTAAAATGGGATTAGTGAACCTGGCACTGTAAATTTCACATTTATTGCCAAAAGTACTAAACAAAGTGTGCTGTCCTACATCCCAAAGCCAATAGAAATATTCCCACCTCATGTCAATGGATGTGAAATCATAGCCAGACTGAAGTAACACTTCAGATCCCGATCTATGGTGTTTCTAAAACGTTTTAGTATTGGCTTACATTGTGCTACCATAGTGCTATGATTTTTCAAACCATACTTTTTCTCTTCCATGAAACTCTGTCTGCTTGTTTAGGCATTGTTATCAATGTGCTCAACACTACAGAAGTTTCAAAGACACGTATCTTTTCTAGGCACCAAATTCTCATTAGCTTTGAGGACAATTAATTTCCTTTCTTCTTTGTATTCTTGTGAAATAAGCAGATGTTATATTTAGCTTTAGTTGATAGAGTATGTTCAAGGAAATTAAATTTAGCAAAAGTATTCTGCTTTCTAGAAACTGAAACATTCCAGAAAGCTATAGTGGTTGTAGCGATGTATGACATGGTATTGAGAAGCAGTGTTTTTGGGTAGTTCAGAAAGGAAAAGGAATTAAGAAACTCCACAACTTTCTATGGAAAGATGACTATTTTGACATATCTATGCTTCACAGAACAGTGAATACTCTTCAAAGTATTGTCTTTACTTCACTGAGGGGCAAAATGAAATTTCAAAACCTTAAAAGGTGTTGCAGACTAAGTTCTTTGTCTTCCAAACAATCCTAGTGCTGCTGTTACGGTCTTCAGCAAGCAAGAATCTCTTAAAAATCATCTGTAGTAGCTGAGCAGGAAAGTAGACACAGGTTCACACAAATACTGTTTGCACACACCCCTTATTTCTCTGGTAAAACAGAGGCAGGCTTTCTCCTATGCCTTCTGCAGAAGTGTGTGGAGAGTAGCAAAGTAGCTCCTAAACAGTACACCGAAGAGGGAGTTTTGTCATTGGGATGGATTAGGGGGGTTGACTAAATGAATTGCTTTACTGAAAAGGTCTTCAAACTGTACATCACCAAAACCATTTATGTGACAGACTAAGTCATTGTATGTGTCAAGGTGCAGCATTACAGGATAGATTTAGCTATTTCCACAAAATCCCTTCCCTTTGCAGAAATATTTTTTGTTTGACAGCTGAAGCTCCCAGTTGAAGGCCCTGGTGAAGATACATGGTTATACAGTACACTGCTGGTGTTTACAGGGGAAAAGAGAGAAAGAAGCTTTTTGTACATCTGAGGAGAAAGTTATCAGGCAGGCTTCTCTTCAGATGCTTGGAGTGACACCAGCATCTTGCTTCTCATGACCTTGGTGCTCTCATAACACATTTAAACTGCAGGAGTTATAAAAATGTCACTGTAACACTGGGAACTGAAATACACTGTCTAGTCACAGACAATGTGAAAAGAGCCAGAGAGGTGGAATTCAGAAGGAAACATGAAATAGTCTAGTTGAACCTCCTGCACATCCCAGAGTCTTGAAAGTCAATTGGAGAAAACTATACTGTGAATTTGTTCAGGTGACAACAGTTTTGTGCTTAGACGGACTTTGGCTCAGTATCATGAAACAAGGTACCAGCCCCTGATCTCCAATATTGCCTGCAGATCAATTCACTGCCAGCATTCTGTTCTACTGGAATAAACCAAGTAGTTCCTCCAGAAAAAGAAAGTGGGAACAAGTGGAAATTAGTTAGCACAAGGCTCTAGACCCTAGATGTATTGAGTGGAAGCTGTTTTACACCATGTCACTTGTGCAGTTCAGGCCATAGCCTGCCATTGTGGTGCTGACATTGCCTAAAAGTCGGAAGTGTTGTGCATCGTGGATAGAGGATAGGAGAAGTCAAGTTAGTAGCAACTTCCGCTACAGCCAGGAGTGGACTGAGATATGCTGAGATGCCACTAGAAGATGAATGATGTTCTAGATAGAGAGGAGGGTAAAAAAAAATGCCTATCAATTCCACAATAGGGAATATGCTTTCTTGGTTCCATATTTGTCTGTTATCTTGCCTCTGAGCAGTGCAGAAAGACATCCAAGTCAGGGATCTTAGAAAGAGGATTTTCATGGAGCACTGCCCTACTGCATTCTGGGTCTACTAACTTAAATATAGTGATACAAAGGAGAAAAAAAGGGAAATGCAGAGCCACATCCTGCCCAAGATGATTTTATCTGGACACCAAGGTTTTTTAACCCCCTTTTTTTCAGGTCTGTATGCCAAGGTACTCCTTAGGCCATGCCCAGCTTTTAGCCCCCTGAACTACAGAAGCATCCAGGTGATGCTAGAATACAGTACAATTAGTCTGTGGAGGCAAGTCAGAGATGGCAGCTGTCCCACAGCAGCCATATGGCTGGATAGCCCTGAAGAAGTTAACTGGATGCTCTCAGGAGCTAGTGGTCACTGTCCTGTTCTACGTTATTGTTATTATTATTATATCACTATTACAGCAAAATAGTCATTTGATATATTTTTCTTATCCATTTCTCTCTCCTGTTCTCTGGACACACTGTTCTAATGACAGATTTGTAAATGTAGTTAGCAGGTGGGATGAGGATCAGTAGTCTTAGTCTTCTGTTCCTCTGGCACTACAGAATAGGTTAAAGCATGGAGACAGAAATGTAAAATGCCGGTGAATGTCTTTCCACCTTCTTTCTTGGCAGCTATAATCTTTCTTCAGCTGCTGTAAAGTGATAAATTCAGTAATGATGTTCAAAATCTCATTCAGTGAAGAATTACTAAATGCATAAAATTCTTGTATTATCCATGTAGAAATCTTAAGTGGAGATTTGTGTATTATAAACCTGGTTTAGAAAAAATATTAAAGAAAAATGGCATATATTGCCATATTTTTTAACTTTCTGCATTTTTTTCTTGAGAATCAAGCAGAGGAGTTATGGGACATAATAATTCCCAGATTTTGTTCTAACCATGAGTGTCAGGAATTCTCGGAAAATCCTCCAATTTCCACCAGTTAGAGCATATTCTCTCACATTGCGCAACCATTGAATTTCATGAAAATATACTCCTACATAAAATGATAGATTCCTAAGGATAAGAACACCAGTCACTCTTCTTATTCAGCTTAGGATGTCCAATTAACCTGTCCTGCAGGAAGTGTGAGTGTGGTTTATTATGCTGTGATAAAGATATCTGAGTAGATTGCTAGAAGAATAGAAGCAAAAGTATCTGAAAATTTCTTAATGGCAAACTGTATATTTGAAAGGGCAAATCTTTAGTTTCTGAAAACCATTGCTTCTCCCTAAATTCGGTGGAAATACATTCACTGGCACCACTCCAACCCTAACTTGATCAAGATAAGCTACAAATTACAGTTGGTTGTGCCATCTGAACAACTGTGGCCCAAGGCAGTTTCATGTCACAGATGAGGCCTCAAGAGATCTGGATAGCTGTTTCTGCCACTTTCATATTATTTGATAACTTTAATAAGTTGCTTCGCTTCCAAGGGCCTTGCTTCTTGACTTTTGTACATCCAGTCCAATTACATGGTAAACTATCCAGGATCATCTGCCTCTCTGCATGTTTTTGCAGTTAATTTTTAGCACAACAGGCCCAATTTACATTCAAACTCTCCAAGGAACTGTAGATGGCTGCTATTTTAAGGCATTCCTTAAGTGTAAGGTGGTAGCTTTTCCTCAAGTACTTGCCTTTGTAATAGATTTCATTCAGACCAGACTTCCTTGTAGCTTCAAAAGAGAATGCTCCAGAATCATTTTGTTTGAGAGAGTGACGGAATCCCGGCTTCACTTTACAAGAAATTCTGTAACAACTAGGCTGGGAAGTCACATGTGTTCTTGCTCCCTCTCTCACCAAGAGAACAGTAGGCAAAGATGTGGTTCCTCCTCCAGGTGACTTTGCCGTGAAGGCCCTCTGGAGCAGGTCTGGATCTCCTCCAGTGCCAAGGTGGGTCTTGGAGACGTGTGTCTTCCATCTGCAGAGCAAGTGCTCTCCCTACTGAAGGCTTTACAGAAATGGATACCGAGGTATTCTGTGTGTGTCCTAAATAAAAGGACCACACTTTCATGCTTTGCTTTCGAAGAGAGCCCCCTCAGCCAAGTGGCGTGTGAAATATACTCTGTCATTTTAGAGATGATTTAGTTTTCATTCCTAGCTTTATTCAGTTAAAGAGTCCAATAAGAGGAAAAATATCAGCAGAAAAGCCTTTAGTATCCAGATCAAAAATAGCACATAGTCCTCATTCTGACCTCATAGATCCCTGGTAAAGAAGCACAATCACAGTGACCCGTTTTGGTATCTACTCCTGCTTGTGACATCACCATCAACACTGTTCATAATGATGCACCATCGACACTGTTCATAACAATCCTAACAGTTTTGGCCCTCTGGTGTTCAAAACAGTTGAAAAATCCATCAGTGTTTCAGTCACAGATACACGCAATTTTTTTTCTGCAGTTCCTCCCTGTATTATAATATGTGTGTCCACACGTGTGTGCCTGTAAAGGGGGGAGAGCTGAAGAACAAGAGAGAAAGTATTTCATAATTCATACAGAGACATAAGGTGATATGTCTTTTCATGAGTAGTAGAATAAAAGTGGATCTGACAGACAAGAAATATATTGAAAAAATCAGTGTCTGTTATGTTTGATCCATTACATCAATTCATCAGTCTCAAGAGAAAAGCAGGAGGAAAGAAGTGTCTGAATTAGCAGAAGCTGGTGGGGTTGGTATAAAATCATTTACCATGACAGGCTGTGTAATAAAGAAGTTGCAATGTTTCCCTTTATTACTCACTATTTAATTTGATCCAGTGTATGATTAGGTATGTTGGGACCTTGACTCTCAAGGAAAAAAAGAAAAAGAGGCAATGTTTTAATGAAGAAAAAGGTGGTGCTAACCCTTAGCCTCTGTGATATGGCTTTCCAAATACTTGAAATTTTATTATGACATCCAGTGCTGGAGATTTGCCATGAGCTGTCAGACTTGACTTATAACCTTAATTTCACAAGACATTAATGATCTCCATACTGGTAATATATAAGCAAACAAATGTGTCATTTCTTAATTATTGTTAGAATTTGATAATTTACAGGAAGAAACTCAATTAGTAGAACTCAATTATTTCTTTAAAAAAATAAGTTCCATCTGGATCCATCACCGAGCAGCTCCACTATTAATTATTTTTATTATTACTATTTTTCTTTAGCTTCTAGAAATGTGTTTTGTGGCTTCACCAGTAGGGTCTGATCAAAAGTTTTGCAATTTAAATTATGAAATGATCCAAAGAAAAGGCAGCAAAGCCAGATGCAAAAATAGAGGAGGAAGAAAAAGATGTGCTCCACAAAGCCTAGCAAACAGCATCATGTGTTTATGTTAAAACAAAGACAAATGTCCTTATTAACATTATTAGCACACTTTGTAGACTTTTACAAGGGATTTTTCACCTAATTCCCTTAAGAAATGAGGTTTTGAGCTCATTCTTTCTCTGTTAGTCCAACTGGCACTTCTGCTCCCCATTAATGTTGAACTTTTCAATTTCAGCCAAATTCACCAGACGAGTGCAGGTTAAATCACAACAAATGTGAAAATTGAGACAAGCCAACCTGTTTCTGTACCTACTGAAGAAGGGGCTTCTGCATAGATTTGGTAGCAGAAAATCTATAAAGAAGGACAAAACTTTATGAATGCCTCAATGAGTAAAGAGCTTTAACAGATGTTATTGTGGTTGCTGCTGCTATGGAAGTGACCTGTCCCCTCGTTGACCACAAAGATGAAGGCAGAGGCAAAACTAGGCCTTGTTGCTGGGATAATTCATTGAAAGAGGATGAAATCCTGGTTAGTGGGCCAGAAGGATTTGTTTTCACAGCTCTTTTTGCTTCTTCCTTGACTAGCTGAAGTACGTTGGTTTAAATTTGATAGCGAGACCCAAAATCCACTAATTCCTACACAAAGCTACCTGTTTTCTCTGAGTTTTTGACCCTTGTTGAAACTAATTCTGTTTAAGTTATATGAATCTTATTAAAAAAAAATTGAACAAACCCCACTGAAGATAGCAAATTACTAAGTTTGTATATGACATTTTTACTCAGCTAATTAAAGCTTTGTTAATGAGGTGATCAAATGAAGGTCATAATTAAGATTAAAATTAATAAATCAACATTTTCTAAACTGTTCACTTCTCAAATTAATACAGAAGTTGATATATCAAATTTTGATCTTGGCCCTAGAGGAATAACTCAATTTTAGCTTTTTTCTGGGATTATTTAGGGTCCTCAGTTTCTTTTTATCTCAGACCCCAAGCTAATTCTTTCTTAGCTGATCTGCACAATTATGGGTCAGATGCAAAAGAATACTAAGATGTGGAAACTAGGATTTGAATGCAGTTTAAAAGTCTAAGAACAAAAGCACATTTCAAAAGCCTTTGTTTTGCAGCCACATAAAGTCACTAGACTCCTTGAGATATAATTTTCCTTGGCATATTCCCTTGGCCTGAGCAAAAAGATAAACAGATTTGGCACGGTTGTACTTAAAGGCTAGGCTTTCTGTGTAGGCTCAGCACTGCATTGGTGGTTTATATATCAATAATATATATACATTATAAGTCAGTGAATATATTATATGTATGTATTGAATAGGAGGAACTAGGCATCTATGCAAGGTTGGGATTGACAGCCTAAAATAATTTTCTGGCCTTTAGCACTTAAGTCATCTAATGGGAATTAAGTAGCTGTCTTTTCATTTTTAAAGGAAACTATGGGTGTTCTCTTTGACACAAAGCCTCTTATTAAGAGCTTTGCTCCAAGAAATGATGAATAAGGTCATATCATTCTTGGCCTGAAAAGACTAAAACCTACACCTTCCAGATCAACTCAGTCCCAGTCAGGCTAATAGGTTGGTTAAAAAATGATTTAAATGGAGAGAAAATTCTCTCTATTTAAGCTAGGACATGGTAGCAAAAGTAGTGAGAAATTCAGAGAATGAAAGAATAAGCAAAGAAAGAAATATTTTATTATAATTTTGTTTGTGGTTCAGGCGGCTTTCAAAATCTAACAATTATATTTGCTTTAAAATATGAAAACTGAGGAAAAGACAAGGGGATGCGAATCCATGTGTTTTTGTTGTACGTATGCATGAAAGTTTTTCTGTTTGTGTGTTTGCTGGCTTTGGTTTGTTTATCTTTCACATTTTATTCAAATCAAGCTTACAGACTTAACATTTTTCTTTTTGAAAATGTCAAAACTTTGATTTCTGAAAAAGTAACCATAAAAAGGATTCCCCCCTCCCCCATTTTCAACCAATTCATTCTTATATGAAAAACACAAGCATGCTGAATCAGCTAATTAAGTCCATTATCCTAATTAAAACAGAATTAGCTTGCAGCTTTGCTTTTTTTAGCAAGTTTGTTTTATTTGCTAAAGGTTCTATTCATTTACTATTACAATTCTACAGGCCAAAAAATCTCAATATTAAAACACATTTAGCTCACTCATTCTATTTTTAATACATAAAAGAAATATTTGCAACATATAAGGAAACATCAGATTTTCTGCACTGAGCTGTCTGATGTTTGAATGTTGCTGGTGAAATTGCACATGAGGCATTTACTTAGTGTTTAAATTTTTCTTAAACCCTGGAAATGGGGTTCATGATTGCAGGCTCATCTGAATACAGGAAAGGATCCCTGCATAGAAATGAGGCATTCAATCATTTCCACAGCATACAGCTCACAAATATGTGTGGGTTATGTGGATAATAGAAAGATCCTGCTTAAATGCTTAGTGCCAGCAGAAACAAAAAAAGTACCCAGGCTAAACCATTATTAAGATATAAATAGGCTTGTAAACAATTTAATTGCGTAAAAGAGTTGGTTTCCTTGGGACTATAGCAATTTGCATAATGAACTGCAGCAGTAGCCCTTCCATATTCCATGTTAGCTGCCATCAAGTGAGATTGTAAACTTTTGCAAAGCTAGACAGCATTTTCTTGCCTTTTTTTTTTTTTCCTCCAGGGAAGGAGATCTGAGAAGGAAAAACGTGTGTGTGATGCGGGGGGAAATTTCCTACTTATTTGTTTTTAGGATTTCACACAGCCCACTCTTTTTTATAAGCACTGGTAAACAACACATGCTTCTCTGAAATAATGTCCAAATGAGAATGACTGGTATCTTACTAGAACTCTGGTTCTGTAAAGAAGCCCTCAGACTGCTGTGTCTATTTTCTTGACAGCTGTGCCTGAAATAATGGCTTAGATCTGCAGACTCAGTTTTTAGGAACATTGTCTCCTTAAAATAATATTGCATTTAAAATAATATCTTTGTTTTTGTGCTGTTTAGGGGAGCTGATGTTTTAGATGTTATTTAATTGTCTAAATATAGGTGACCAGTGCCATTTTAGTTACGCTATGATAACCAGAACATCTGAACATGGCTTGAAGATAAAGAATCACAAGACTATCCAGACCGAACGGGACCTCAGGTCTCTAGCCTGACCTCCTGCTCAAAACCAGGGCAACCATGAACGCACACCAAATTGTTTAAGGCTTTATCCAATTTGTAGCATGAAAGGACGTAGATACCACAACCTCTCTGGGCAACCAGTTACACTCATTATGCTTAATTATGCTGCAGAGCTGCACGTTATTCTGAAGGAGCAGACAAATTATACTGTAAAACTATGAGATACTCAAAATATCTCAGATGGTGCATAGTGAAGTAACCAGAGTGACTGCTTGAGATGCCACCTATTGACAGAGAAGGAATTAAGTTTAAGTGTTAGTGTAATACACAGTGAATAATCAAAATACTACTAGGTCTTTATGGGCTGACTTAAACTTCCATTGTATTTATAAAATGGACAAGCTCAGCAATGTTTTGAAGGAAACCTCTTCCTTTTCACAGATAAGTTTGGAAAGCCTCCTATATTTCTCCTCTTGCTTGATCTTTCATTATTATGCATAGCCCATAGTCAAATCAGAGTGTTCATCGAGTAGCAAATGCTCACAGAGAACATCTATATGTTAATGGAAATACTTACAAATCCACTTTGAGCTATTTAGATGATTTGCATTGGGGATTTTCTATTATCACATCAAGCATTTTGACTACTAATAATCTCTGTGATGAGTATGGTAACATTCCTCCTACCTAACTCTGAATGACTAACTTTGAATGTAGACCCCAGTGTGTGATCTAGTCACAAAAGTTTCTCTTCCTATTCAGTGGAGAATAATATGCACTTTTAATGCACAATTCATTTGATGTACTTTGTTCACCTAATTTAGGATGAGATGAACTGCTTAAAGTGCCTATCTCTTTCAATTATGAAAATGGAAATCCATGCAGCTAGTTCAGCTGTAACCTCAGTACTGCAAAGAACTACATTAGATCAGATGAATGTCACACTGAATATCTAATACTCAGAAGTCCTCCAGTACTATCCAGTTCCTGCCACTGTTTTTAGATTGAAGGTGTGGACATTGTTTCAGATTGTTTGAAGACATTCATTGAAATTGGTGTGATTTAAGTGTGACTGAAATTCCAGATTTTCCAACACAACTCTGCGTCTAGATTTTCTGCTCTAATATTTAATGCAACAGCTTCTTCATTTCCTGGAACTTTTTGTTTGTTTGTTTTTAACAGGTGCATATTCCTGATGGCTCCCTATTCAAACAGTGATAATGCTCATTCAGTAAACATATAAGACCAGGTTGTTAGGAAGCAGGATAGCTTGTTTTAGCATGTTCTTGCAGCTTCTTGCGTGTTGTCATGGTCCTGCAATGTTCCACTCCCCCGTTTTCTCCTCTCTTCCATCTTCTGGCTTTTCACTTAAATTTTGTCAGCTCCAATGTGAGATATTAGCCTTTCACTGAGTATAATTAATCTGTTAAGCACTCCCTCCCCAAAAAAGAAAATAGGTTTCTGCCAGCACTTATATCAGAAAAAACTAGAAACTGTGCAAAGGAAGGACCAGGTATCACAAGGGAACGAGGAGGACAGAAGTATTTGGGAAAATGAGTGAACAGGACTACCACTATTTCTTGCTGTAGGTGTTTTGACCATCTCAGCCTTCTGACTGCAACTTTGGAAAGTGCAAATTGTCCTGAAAATGATTCTTCATTTTTATCCATTTAAATATTTTGTGTATTTCTGTGTTGTTTATAATTTAATTGAACAGTAATTATAACACTCCTTCAGGGAAGACATATAACAGATGGAAAGGTGATACAAACCTATTCTACTGAATTAGTAATGCTTGCAAGATTCCTGCTAGATTTGAGTTCCAAAGGAAACACAAATGCATACTTTTCATAAAATTCCTGAAAATGCTGGCTGGAAAAGACCTCTGCAGTTTATCTAGTTCAAAATTTTGCCCAAAGTGCAGCTACCACCAACACTAGCCATGGCTATGTCTAGGCAAGTCTTGAAAGCCT
Source organism: Dromaius novaehollandiae (assembly GCF_036370855.1). Taxonomy (NCBI): domain Eukaryota; kingdom Metazoa; phylum Chordata; class Aves; order Casuariiformes; family Dromaiidae; genus Dromaius; species Dromaius novaehollandiae. The sequence continues at coordinate 82,752,195 of NC_088101.1, read as the reverse complement.
CCAACGGTGGAGATTTCACCATCTTTTTGCATAATCTGTTTCAGTGCTGCACCAACCACCTAGTGAAAGTTTCTTTTCTTAAAGCACAACTCAAACCTCCCAAGATGCAACCTGTGGCCATTGCCCCTTGCTTTACCATCTGTCAATACCTAGGAGAATTTGGGTTCATCATGCTTGTAACTCCTCTTCAAGTAGTTGTGGGCTGGTTTAGACCCTTCCTCAGCCGCCCTTCTGCCAGGCTAAACAAGCCCTGATCCCTCAGCCTGTCTTCACAGGCTGTGTCCTAGGTACCTAACCATCTTGGTAGCCCTTTGTTTCTCCATATCCCTCTTGAAATGGAAATAATTGTGCAAGAATATTGAACCAGTGTTATCCATAGCTGCAGGTGGACATTCTTAAGCTGGCACAAGGCTATGGATGGATGTCCCTTTCCAGATCTAGGTATGGCTGCTCAAATTATTACTGCCTCCTGATGAAAAAATAACCATGAAGTACTCCTAAGTTTTGGAATGAGAGAGATCCTTTTCTTAATCTCCAAGAAGCTAAAGAATGTTCTATCAAAATAGGACATTTTACAAAAAAAATTGTTCACAAGACTTTGAAACTTCCTTAGCTATAGCTAGGAGCACATCATTGTCCAAAGGACTGTGTTTTCATTAATTGGAATTCTCTGCCAGAGATTCAGTATGCAGCAACACAATTACAACAAAACAAAGTATTTAATATTATTTTAACCTCTCATTGGACATCACTATGCATCCTAGATTCCTGTATTCCTAACCCAGTATGTCAGGTCACAGTCTGAAGTAAAGGTTTTTTTAAGGAGGAGTAAAGACAAGAAGTCTAGCTCTTTGCAAATGCATTTTACAATGTAGCCTCAGGAAACTCATCCCTGAAAAAAGATCTTCACGGTTCATAAGAGATACCACGGCGCATCTGTCTCTGCCAGTGCTTTTGGCTTTCCATTTTCCATCAGTTTTCCCTGTATTCAGAAATGTTAACTCTGCTTTAATTGTTTCTTTCTGAAGAGAAAGAGAGAGAAAAGACTAATTTAGGTTTTTCGGTCTTTTCATGGCCTTTAATGCTCAATATGGAGGATGCTTAGTGAACGTGGTAATACCAAATGGAAGCTACCTAGTTGTCCAGAGCCAAAATCTTTCAGATGATTTGGAAAATATTTGAAGCACATGCCTAGACCACCAATTTGCTGACAGAGCACAAGAATAGTTTTAGCAGGTTTGAAGATGTAAGCAGCTGGTAAGGATTTAAGGAAGATGACTGTATTAGCACTGCAGATTTGGATTTCACTGTTGTCATGATTCATCTTATTCAATTTCTCAGAGTGAATAATGTCATTAACACTGAATTTCTTCCAAAGGAAACAACACAAACATATTAACTAAGTTCATTTTGAATTTCTTTCCCTTCCCTCCGTCAGACTGTGCTCTTGGTCAGACACTCTGGATGATTATTTCCTGGACAGAAAAAGAAGAAGAAATGCCATTCTGACTAAAATTATGTTGCATATAATATTTCTGGAGGATTATAAAAGTCTTGTTCACAATAGTGGTTGATTGCTCCCTGTATTTTCATTATTCTTCCCTGTTTTGATGTATTCAGGGTGGCATTGGAAGGAGAATCAAGAATTTTATTTCTGTGTTACTCTGGGTAGTTAGATAACTGTTACTTTTTCAGCTCACAGAAAACTGTTACCTAGTTCCATATTCTTCATAAATGGGACATACCAATTTTCACACAGCTTTGCTCATGGAAAAACTATAAGCAAGGGGCCCAACTAGAGGCTCAGGCTGCAGTGACATGTCACTTTCTGGCTGCAGCTGCCATTTACTGTCTCGAGAATGGAGGTTTTGCCCCTTCAAGTCATCCAGCATGATAACTTCTGAACTTTCTCCCTAGACAGGTTCAAGCCTTATAATCGCAATGATATATAGGCATTTAATACAGGTTTTCTAGACTGTCTTTTATCACATCAGGTTCATCAGGTTCGAGAGTTACTATGTAGAATTACTATGTGTGCAGGGGATGCTGGAAAATCTGAAGGTCCAGCAACATTTGGAAGTGGAAGAAGAGAGGGAAGAGGCTGAAGAGCCATTCCAAGCAAGTCAGGCAATACGCAGAGTGGAAGATGTCTGCTCAGGGCCTCCACCTACAACAGAGGTAGTTTTTAGGCATTTCAGCTTCCTCCATAGGAAGGAATTCAAGCTCCAGAGTTGAAAGAACTGCATGTTGAAAGAGGAGCTAGGGAAAAAAAACCACAGAAATGCTAAGAATTCTGTATATGAGCTTCAGGGATGAGAGAGAATGGATACCATCTTCTTTCAGGATCAAAGTCTCCTCATGTGGGTGGCAGATTCTTCTTCCTTCTGTTGTTCCGTCAGAGAACTTTAGAGGGTTCATTATTTCCCTTCTCAGACATAGTCCAGGATAATGATGATGATGATCAAAGTCTTCTAGGAAATAGATTAATGGCTGGCCCACTAGTACATTAAAAAGCAGAATCGTTTTTTTTAGGCAGCCCAAGGACTGTCGAACCTGTTTCACTTACCTCCGAAGAAAGTGATGTGATTACTGAGCCATAGGCAATTGCAGGGACTTTCTCTCCTCTGCTGTGTGCCTGCACAGGAAAGAAGATGAGTTACAGAGAGGCTCCAGGAAAGGGCTGGATCTGGAGGAAAAAGGAGAGGTGGAGAGGAAGGTACTTGATGCTGCATTTGACTGGAGAGGGTACACGTTACAAAGCAGAGAAGAGGAAAGTGAGGATTGAATTCTGTTCCTGTTATCATTTGTACATTTTCTTTAAATAGACTTTGGGTCAAAAACAAAGACCAGAAGTCCCTCTACATCACTGAGAGATTATTTTACTTTGTAAGCTACAGATTAATGACCTTTGTTACACACAGATTAGCCTTGTATTCCTTTTTGCACAGCAGAGAGTAATAACAAATAGATTAAGACTTTCTCTGTGTTCTTTCTTGGCAAGCGTGTCAGCCATGGGTCTATCTAAAGGTGGGTAGTGCCACCATCTCCACACAAAGGTGCCCTCTTCTCTATGAAGAGAAGTCCTACCTTGCTCAGTGTGAACAAAACACATCTAATGGACTGGGCCTTTGAGAGACTTTCTAAGTTCTGTATCCCACATCCTTACCCATAAGTTAAATACACCTCTGCTCTGTTTGACTGCTGCTTTGAATGAGGAGAACTGCATCCAGCTTCAAGGAGTTTGAAACCATATTTAAGTTTGCATTAGGAATTTCAGGCAATGGTTTAAGATTAGGTGAAAACTTCGGGCTGCATTATTTTCAGTTTAGGTGCAAAGTGTTAGGCTGATCTCGTTCAGCTGCAGACATCTGAGTCAGGTATCCAGTCCATGTCACTGGCCCGTGCTCTGTCTACAGGCACCTGCAGAAGGCAATTCAGCCACTCTGAATCAAGTGTTTCAGAGAATGTCCTCTGCCAGTATTTATCTCTTGTTCTGACTCTTAAGATAGACCAGAGAACTAGTTTAGTCTTAAGCCCAGGTTAAACTTTTGGATAGTTAGGTGATGTGAATGCTTTTGGAAGGTCATTCTCCCTCATATAAGGGTAACACTGTCATTTTTAATGTTGAGGTACAAAGGCGAGAAGAAACAGGTCTCAGAGGCTACACAGGCCTCCGGTGGACCCTTTGCAAAGGGGTGATTTCATTCCATGAACAATTCTATCTTCTCAATTTTCAGTCCTGACTAGGGAAATCCACCTTCAGTATAACTCCATTGCTTCATATAAGGAGTAAACGAAGTCAAATTCTTAACAATACTTTTTATTGATAATAAAATACCATACGATGTAATAAAATATACCATTGTCCTCACCAAAGTATGCAGTGCAAGAAGAGATAATTTTCAAAAAAAAAAAGCATTTGCAACCTTGTTGAAAAATAGCAAGATGATTTTGTTGAATTATGAATTATTGCTCTTCTGCTTGCCACTGTTCAAGAAGTATTTCTGTAATCACCACTTAGTAACAATTGTTAAATGAAGGGGAAAGAAAACTGTTTAACTACATCTCTCATTTTTCATAACGTTAAAATTGTTTAGAGAAGCAAATTTATATATCTTCATCCTGGGGGGTGGGGTGAAGGTTGAAATATGCCTGATATATATTATAGAGATAACAATAGGACACAATTACATACATAATTATATGAAAGCTGTATGCAGAAGAAAATAAAATGAGATGAATATGGTGCCCTTTAATTACTTAGTGGGGGATTAAGCACTTATGTGCAGGTTTTAATGGATGCCATTTTCAATTATGCACAGCATTGCCAAACACCTTGTTAACATATTGCCCTCTGCAGGGTTGAACGCAGCCCCAATCCAAACAGGAGTGGGGCAATGCAGAAGTCGAGAGAGTCTAATAATCCCCAGGACTAGCTGCTAAATCCTTGCCGAAATTTGAGTTGACTTTGCAGAGTCAGAGCTAGGTGTCCCCGGAGGATTTTCTGGAAGCTTGCATCGCTTGCTCTGGATTCTGCAACGTTTTGAGCGCTGTTATAAAAGTACTGAACAGTACCTTGCCACCTTAGCTAACTTGGGCTCTTAAGGCCTGGTCCTGATAAGCATATCCTCGTCTTTGTGCATACAAGCAGCTTTATCACAGTCAGCATTTTTTACAGGTAATTTGTTTCACAAGCAGCACAAAATTGGAAGTCGTATTGTGAGTAATGAAACGGAGAGGAAGGCAGGGGCAGTTCATAGCAGGAATACGTTTTGCCTTTGATATTTACAAGTTAAGCTCAAATTTTGGCTTTACTAGGCATTTTGGGAAAGTCACTTAAAAAAAAAAAAAAACTTTTCCTAACAGCCATTAGCCTCATTCCTCATTTTTTAGGTGGATAATTTGTGACATTTGGAGACTGATTTGGAGACATTTGGTGGCGACTGAATACTCACAACACCCACTGAAAAAAATTTAGAACTACAGAAGCTCACAAACCTCTGACAAAACAGGCTGAAGAAGCCTCTTGAATTACAGTTACACTGACAACTTCCAGCATTATCTACCTGTAAGCTCCTGATTTTGGCACTCAAACCTGCCACCCTTACTAATACCACATGTAAAACATCCGTTCTGTAGGTACCTACTTCTCTGCTCTGTGAAATACCATGTATAGAAATTTCAACCTTACGTCATAATGTTTCCTTATAAAATTATACTGCATCCAGCCCAATATACTGATAGTTTTTAAGACTAACAAAACTATTGAATGAAAAACCTGTAATATTAATATAATAGTAGTAATAACAAAGCTGTTTTTTTCTGTGAAGGTGGAAAGTAGAATGATTTGAATTTGTAACCTGAATTTTGAAAAAATGCTAGGAGAAATATATTTTTCTCACACAATAACAGAAGTATATTTGTAAAAACTTTCCAGAATAGAGAAGCATAGAGAAACTGGCACATTGATAACGGTTATGAGACCTTGGAGACATGATTAAAATATTAAAGAAACAAGGAAAAAATACAGAACACACAGGGCAAGTTACCAAGGAAACCAGTGCAAACTGAAGTCCACAATTTTAGCCTTTACCATATGGAGACACGAACACAGACACACACACACACACACACACACACACACACACTTGCATCCCAATCACAATTTTAGTGTTTGCAGCTGTTTGCAGAGTCTGCCAAAAGGCAGAGACTTCAAGAAGTAATTTCATACACAATACATTCAATTTATTTTGCATGAAAGGTACTTTGATATTATATTAAATAACACCAATGCAAAGCCATTAGATTCGATAAATGGATCAGTTAGCTATTTAACTAAAGTTGATAATCTTTTTTTTTCTCTATAATCAATCTGAAACCCAGAATAAATACATTTCTCAGTAATTACAACTTCAATATACATGTACAAATAGGTGGAGCAAAGTCCTGTTCTCTGGCTCTGCTGCAAACTGACACAGCACAGTTTGCATCCCTACATCTGAACTCTCCCCAAAGGGTCTCTACATCCAGAATATCCACTGAATTGTACGCAGGAACTGCTAGATGAGATGCTGCTGGCATGGTATAAAACCAGGCCCAAAACAGTGCTAAAAACTTAACGCTATGGGCAGCACTGAGGCAGTGCTCGGGGACAGTGTCCCAGCACTATTTAGTTTACCAGTGTAAAGGCAGCCGTTGCTATAAGCCCAGGCAACATTTAACTCTCACTCAAGCACAACGCTATTTAGCAAATTCTTTAATGTCTGGAGATCCTGGATGGAAAAATAGCTGGGAAAGGCCATGCGAGCACATGGGCAAACCAGCAAGCTCAAGTTAGTAAAGCTTGCTCAGAAACAATATATGCCACTTTTCAGATTCAATACAGCCCTAAAATAAACTCATGCAGCTTCTGGACGGAGGTCAGCTCCTATCCCACCAGCCTGGAGCACCAGCAAAACCACGTCACATCCTTCTACCTTTCACCATGCAGAGAAAGCCACCAAGAGTGTGGGATTCATCCTTCTAGTACTAGGCAGATGCCTAAAAGTGAGTGTAGGAGTGTGCTTTATCCTTGCTTTACAGCACCCCTTCACTCACAGAACTGTTTACCAAACTTTCAGATTTTTCTATACAATATACCATCAAAGCATGTTGCGTCTGTCACCTTTTCTCAACTTCTCTTCTAGTACAACATTGTATACTTGGCAAGAAGATGCATTTTTCAGATGCTTGTTTTATTGCCTTAGAAAACCAGCTAGATGTTTTCACTGTTAGCTGTTTATTTATTTTCCTTTTTGTACTACAGTCAGTACATAACAATTGAAGAGATATAAACATAAAAACTTGAGCAACTCAGAGACAAGAAAGGTCTTTAGAAGCACTGTTTGATATTTTCACTGCAGAGAGGAATCTATAAAGTCTCTAGTAGGATAAATGACTAGTTTTTTCTAAGTATTGTGTACTGCCCTGAAATTGTTTCCACGCTTGCTTTAGATAAATAAATAATATTGCCTCATTATTAAATTCTCAAATGCAGTCCATTAAAAATTAATTCATTTGCCTTTAGCGAAGGAATCCAGTTATGGTATTGTACAGAATAATAAAGACTCTGGTAATAACTAATTAATTAATAGTGAAAAAATTTTCTCTAGTTATTGCTAAAAACTGATAAGCATTTAAGGATGCCCGCATACAAAAGTCATAAATACAACATTTCATCATTCAAGGAATAATCAATACAAATTTAGGCAGACTTATATAGTAAGTGCTAAATCCAAACTGTTCCGTTCTCAATAAAAAATGACCTCCTTATCTTTCATTAGGTCAGAACATCAAGTAAGGTGATGCACAGATATAGAAACAGCACTTACAGAAGGTATTCTTTATTTTCTATTTATATCTATGAATACCCTTTTAAGTTGTAGTAGAATATCCTGTGGATCTATTTATGATTTGAGAGCAGAATTCAGAGAAATAGTTTGAATATACAGCTCTGTGGGATGACTAGAAATTGAAGGTCATTTTCAACACAAGTTCTAGAGCAATCTGATACGATTTATTCATTGATCATTTTATTAGGCAATATTAGGTATTAGCAAATCTCTGGAGGTTAAAATAGTTTTTCTTTATTAAGGCAAGTTAATCGCCTTCTTTGTGTTAAAAACTCAAAAGTTATAGATTTCCTGATAACTTGAAAAATATTCAGAAATTACTTTCAGTAACCGATATATATCTATTTGTTTGGAATTCAGTTTGTACCTGCAATGCTGTGGCAAGAAATCTTGGTAAGCTGTGTGTTAAAGGATGGCAATTAAGTAGTTACCAGCTTATGCGGGGTGAAGAGAAAGTGGAGCATATAGTCACCTTCCAAAATAAAAAAGAAGAGATTTCAACATGACAGATTTTCAATTACAAAATTTTTATTTTCATCTGACTTTTTTTTTTCTTATTTTAGCTTGCAAATTTACAAGAATGGGTAATCAAGGCTTCTTTATGTCTTACCAGGAAGTCATGAAGTTAATGGGAGACGGCAGTCCTTCAACCAATGGAAATTCAATACCTTTCAAACTGGAATTAAAACCTGGAGTCCAAGTTTGCAACCCACAATTAGTAACAATAAACAAATTAGACTGAATACAGTATAAGAGGATTCTGTATAATAAAATATTTTTTAACCAAATCATGTCCCAAAGTACATTTCTGTGTGTTCATTATTGCTGCAAAATGCAAATCTTCAGTAAAGACAGAAGTCTATTAATGGAAAATGACTTTAAAATTGGCCTGGACAAGTCTCATCACAGATGATCCTCCTGCTTTGGAGGAGAGTGGGGTTTCTGTCAGTCCACAGACAAGCACACTGGCAGAGAAACACAGCATGTTCTGAACCAATTGTCAGGTTGATAAAGGTCTGAAATATTATGATAGTGATAGAAAGTCAACATCATTAGATCTCAGGGGGCTGACAATTTTAAATCTCTCAGATTAGTCAGTCATTCCTATTTCACAAAGTCTTGGGTAATCATTGCTTCTTCCAATCTTTCCAAAACACAAAGAAAAAAAAATTTTGGAAGACTGACTTCTGTATTTGTACTGTAAAATCATGTCACTTTTCCATATCTCACTGTGATATGTTGAAACTAGACTTATTCAGTACTTGACTGACTTAATAACAGTTTTAGAAAATTATGTATTCATACTCCTTCCCAATAAGAAACGACATTTCTGAGGTTATGTAAAGGTTGTGTTTCAGCCTATCAGAACTGCATTTTTATACCCTGAAACTGAGAATATGCACTGTTTGCCGCAGTGTTGGAAAGAGGGCATATGGGATGTGTAAGTGAGTAAATCCTGGGATAGTGCTGGACTGCCTACATCAGAAGTAGCCGGACTTGGTGCAACCTTGACCCTAAGGGTTAATGGGAGGTGAATAATCTCCAGAACTGCCCGCAGGATTTGTTCTGGAGAGCTTGTTAGTTCAGCTTCAAACATCCCAGGAGAGAAATAATATTTATCAGAGTGAACAACGAGAGGACCAGGACCCACGTGTAAGAAACTCCTGAACCGGGGATGTAACCCTGTTTGTTCATGCAGACCAGGCCATCACGGGTAGATGCATACTTTTGTTGGCAGGAGATATTCTCACCCTAAAGAAAATATTTCAAAAGGCCTGTTTTGTAAGGTTAGATGGGCAAAATTTCCCCACTGAAGACAAAAGGAATTGACAAAGCCAGCAGGGACAGACCCATGGGTTATACCTTACTTCTATATTTAATATCAAGTGTCTTTCTCATCTCCTGTTACTGACTGGGGAAACGCTGACTCTGAGACAGGCCCATTTCACAATTATTTTCAAATCTTCTCTTTTATGGTATTTTTTCGGCTTAGAAAGCAACAACCATCTTCAGTCTCATTGTTTTTGTAGTTATTGCCAGGCAATCCAGTACAATCACAAAGCAAATGTTAATCATATTAATGACAGTGTACATCACTTAAATGTTAACTTTCAAACCAATAACTCAGATTCAAAGGATCACTTGGATATGAAGACTTCTGATTTTGAAATGACCTTTCCTTGTCTGAGAAAAATTGACAGTGTCCCATTTAAGTCACAGTTTGTCAACCTAGACGGTCACTCACAATCAGCCAATGCAATTTAGACTGGCATTTATGAAAGAAAAAGAAAGAAAAAAAGACCCATAAGAGTTCAAACAGAGCACACAATACCATCAGGGTGGTTTGGGCAAAGACGTAACATCTTAAAGAGGAACATACACTTGAGATGAAGATGACCTACACAAAAACCCAGAAGTTTGTTGGTGAAACTTTCAAGGATTTTAAAAGACACAGAGGTAAAAAATGACTGCCATCTTCATTGGGACCTCGCTCACTAATTTGAACATAGTTAGGCTGCGCATACACTAAGCCAGCTCTGAACATAGTTCTTCTCCCATCTCTAGGAATAGGAAAAAACAGAAGGGAGTCTGTAATTTCATTCTGTATGGGTTTTTTTCTTTCTTTTAACATTGTTTGCTGTCGCTTCTCAACATCTTTGCATCAGGGATAGCGAGTTTAATTACATTCACAGCATTACTGAGATCCTAACAGTGTCAGTAAAAAACCTGTTTCTTAGAAGCCACAAGTGGAATATATCTCTGAATAATGGTTTGGGGAGGCATTGTAACAGCTAAATTTTCACTTAGATACCCTTGTGGTCTTCCTAATGTGTGTTTCTAGGATATTATCTATATCATCAGGCAGTCTGAAGCTGTCGGTTTGGGTCTGGGTAGAGCCTTTCATTGTTTGTGACAAAGGACAATGAGGAAAACCAGGAATAATATGCCACACCACATGAAAAATTGAATTATTTTTTTACAGCTCCCCATAGCCTTGGCTCTTCAGATATCCTAAGCAATGAAATCCCGCAATGAAGAGCAGCAGTCATTTTTACACATTCTTAGCAAGAACTGTCTGAGCAAAGTACCTTGAAATATCAAAGAAGGGGAAGTTACTTAATTTAGATTTGCTGTATATTTCATATTTACTTGTTGTTTCCATTCACTTTGAACTTGAGCATGGTTTGTATTAGATTTTCACATGCAGCACTTCTAGTCAAGGGTAAGACTTTAGACAAAGGGTATTTTATGTTTGCAAAATTAATCCATTAGGGTAGTGTATGCTTTTGGATAGAAACTATCTTGGTTTTGTTCCTCTCTCATACAATGAGGCTCTGATTGTACCCCATGATTATAATAGTTGATAATGAAAGATATGTAAATAAATATTATATTTCAAGCATTCAGCATCTAAAATTTTTCAGGGAGGTAAAAAGGATATGTAGTTGATTTGAAAGGACAGTGAGAAAAGACAAAAAAGAAAACTAGCAGTCTTTTCCCCATGTACATTTAGCATTTTAGCTATTTACATCACTGTATAGTATAGTAAAATTTAGAAAGAAAAGAGGGCAGCCCAGATGAATTTTTCATTTCTTATTACAAGATTTAAAAAAATCACTCATGTCTTTATTATCATAAGTACTATTCACTAACTTTGTTCTCAGATATAGTTGAACCGTTTGGATGAGAATTTTACAAAAGCTAAATTCTCTGAGGTGGAACCTGGAAAATTGCATCCAAAATTAAGAGACAAGTTTATGCATCTTCAAGTACAAATTTCAGAGATGGAGGCATGTGTGATGGTCACCTGGGAGAAGAAAGCACAGTGACATAGACTGTTTCTCTTCTGTCATATAAACAAACTATGTATTACACTAAGAGATGATTGAGGCTACAAACCTTTTAGCTCCTTTTCTTCCCCAGGAAACTATGAAGGTGGTGGCCAAAATTAACACAGTTCCCTTTATCAATTGATTTTCAGACCCATCTGTCTTAATAGAATTTCAGATGAGCTTGATAGTTAGTTTGGTTTTCTAGCTTATGCAAATTTTAACAAGTAATATAATACCAGTAGGTTTTTTTAGTTTATTGGTTAACTTTCATTCATCCAGATCTCTGTCCTTGCTCAACTGTCTATGACATTTCAAGATCTGTTTTTAGGCTATGGTTAGATTATACTTTCTTTTAACTATCTTGTACTGCTTCTAGACTTTCTAAGGAAAAGTACAGTGCTGAGCTCATGATGTGGGTATCCAGATCAAAAATACTTGATTACTATTGATCCAAATTTATTTCTAGACAAAAAGGGAAAGCATTTCACCTAACCTATGGACAAAAAGAAAAAAAGAGGGCATGCAACCTATTGTTCTGACTTTCAAAAGAAATAAAGAGAGGATATGCCCATTTGAAATGCCAGTATAGCATGTTGCTTTGACACTTGACTTTTCAAGCACTGCAGCTCTCTGTCACTGCTATTTCAGTGCTATTACAGTGTCAGTGATGCTCCTGATTTCTCCCTTTTGATTTGAATGTTTATCCATACTTGCTGGTGACCCTAGGAAATCAGGTTCAGCAGCTCTGCCAGTCTCTTCCAGTCCATTATTTCTATGAAAGGAAAAATATCTATCCTAGAACCATTTATTTGATCCGGATGCTCACCTCAGAGTGTGCTGTAGCAGACACACAATACAAAGAATTTCACAGCATCTTATGGCTGAACTAATACTTTTGTTCTTTTGTACCTGTTTTTAAAAGCGGAGTGATAAGAAGGAGGATCTGTCTTTTGTCCTGATCTTTTTTTTTTCCTGTGAAAAAATAGAATAAGTTTGCTAAGAAATGTCTTGGGCTAGCAAATACTCTCATTAGATTAGTAAAATAATAAAAAAAAATCAACTAGTCAAATAAACCCTCTAAAAGTTTAAATCCCTTCGCCGCTAGCATAACATTGGAAACATGAATTGTGGTACACCACTTCCCAGACTCTTGGCTATTACTGGGTCATTGCTCTACTTCTGGGTTAAAAAAAATAACCTGAAACCGTTTTTGTGGTACAAACGCTTTCCTCTCCTGCTCATTTTTCCCAAACAAATATACAATTGAAAAGAAAAAAGGCTCAACCAACACATCACCTGGTTATACATCACTGCAGACTGTGCTTTTCTTGGGGTTTCCAAACATGATCCATCTCATGTGAATTCCCCTATGTCCCACACCTGGACTTTTACAAAAGGTATCTATAGTACTCTAGTTGGCAATAACGAGCCGTCAGGGTTGTGACAAGGTGAAGGTGAGAGGGAAACAACATATCTTAGTACAGCTGTCACAGTCAACAGTTTTTCCCAAAGCTAAGCAAAGGTGCCCTTCCACCTTACACTACAGTACTCATAGCTCTACATCTGCCTCTGCTAAGTTCACATGAAGATGAGAAAGTGTTAATGGCAAGAGACCTTGCCATTAACAGAGTTCTATACTAAACCATATTTAAGCTAAATGATGTACTGGTTTCAGGGAGGAAAACTGATGATAGATAATACAATATGCTATTAAACATTACAGAACACCAATCACCCTTGGATAATAAACTCCTAAGGAAAAGGGAGGATTAGATTACTGCTTACATTAAATTGTATCAAAGAGGTTATTCTTGGTTTACGCTCTTATAAGAAGGAGAAGTCTCACTCAGGTGCTCTCTGTTTTTCATAGAACCTTCATTAAATCAAGAAAACTGCAATTCATCACCTTACACAGAAAGATAATTCATTGCTAAAGTTTTGACATTTGAACTCAATATGTTTTATTCCCATGTTTTGTTCTCATGTGGAATTCAGTTGCTCTGAAGGAATCAGATTGCTGTACAGTAAACACAGAATTAATCAGGATATTTCTTGTAGGTTAATTCTATTTTCTATGGGATGTAATCAACATGCAAATTTTTAGATTAAGATCCAGACACTGAACATTCAAATAATTAAACGCTTTGTTTTAGAATGTGTGTTTATCTGTAAGTACCTGTTCTAGCTGCAAAATCTGGATGCAAAATATGAAGATATCAGACTCCAAAATCAAATCCAGCATTTGAGCTCAGTCTGCTCTCATTTGAAAAAATCATTTACAAAAGAAGCAGTTCCTCTGAGAGTTCTCATCTTCTATGCACCAAAATTTGAGGATGATCAATTTTTGCATTTCTTTAGAACTCCAACTGTTCTTTCACCTTTTTGTGGGAGATGGCCTGCGGGTCCTTTGATTTTAGTACTGTAGACTGAAAGAGAATAAGAGAAAAACAAACAAGTCTATGGATGGTATATTTTCTCTACTTTCTAATGGAAAAAAAGATCTCATTTTGAAAAAAAAAACTGTTTTATTTTGTTTCTACATTTAAGTTCTCATACTCTGCTAGAGCACTGGATACACAATTTTTGTAAAGTAAACTCTGTTTTCCCAGAGACTTACAAACAGAGGACTATATATTCAACAGCCTGTTCTCTAAAAAGAAGGGAGATGTTTGCAAGCAAGTATGCCTTTCCTGGAAGTATCTTTCTAGGTAGTGAAATAAGCCAGGAAATTCACTTACCTTGAAAGGATTTTGAAAGGTGTCTATTTAATTGGTTCTGTGGTTCTTTTTATATGGCTCAACTTACGTGTTGGCAATTAAACTACTTAGACCTAGCACACAAGGAATAGTTACTGTGGACTTCCATAAAGGGGCACGGAAATGTTTATAATTCCTTATCATATTCAGAGTGAAATTTATTTTAATTAAATTACCTGTGAGTCTTGGCTACAGCCAATGTAGAGAGGAAAAAGAAGTAGTGAAAGAGTTAGAGAGAGTAGTTCATCTTTTTTTAAATTGGAGTTCAATATATTTTAAGAAACTAAGTGCATGTAGGTTCCCTTTGAACTCGATGGCCAGACTGCTGCTGGCTTCAGCAAATGCAGAGTTGGTCCCATGTCTTGTTTGCCTCTTGTGTAATCCATATTCCTTTATATGAGCTACTAGGAAAATAAAATTTGTTTTACACTGTTCAAAGGAAAAAGAGAGATGCCAATAAAAACGAGCCTTGGGGAGATGTAATTCATTGGTTGTGTGCTGCAGTGGGAAATTCATCACAAGCAGCACACAAAAATGATGGCACGGTCTTTGCCTAGGAAACAAATGACAGATGTGACATCCTGTCAGGAGCATTCAGCAACTGCACACAATGCCCGGGAAGACTTTGCATAAGATTTTCCTGAAAGCATAGTTTAATGAAAACTTGTGGGAGTTGTTCTCCTAGATACCTATGATGGGATGGTGCCTTCATGTGTTCTGGAAAGTATTCTAAGAGACGTCTTGTCAGCATGGCTTGTGAGGAACCATCTGCAGACCATAACAAATGGCAATGGACAAAACCAGTGGGGCTGTTGAAATATCACAGATCTGACCCTGAGGTCCTACTTTCTGAAAAGTTTCCAGCGCTAATCTGCTCAGTGAAAGCTCTCTCTTTGTCTGACCTCATTAGGACTGAGCTATGAATATAAACCTCAAGGCAAGAGGACAATCTTTTAGCAGAAGACCGCAGGTACTATAATCCACAGCACAACCATCTCCAAAACCTAGATAAACAACCCTGTTTAACAAAGTTCACAAGACTGCACATTCTTAGAAGCCAATCATTTGTATGGTATAAAGTCTCAGAGCCTGAAATTGCCTCCTATTTTTATTTAGTATTTAAATATTGCAGCTGAGGAAATTTTATCTTATCATTCTCACAACTGAGGAAGCCCCATAATGACCGTATTAGGAACTATTCCAGATTTTTTTTTTCCTCTTCTGCTGAAGCTGGGCCGCTATGCACCAAGAAGGGAAAATTGAAATCCTTGGAAAAAACTCTGATCTTCACCTCAAGTGCAAGTGTAAAAAGGGAACTTCTCTTGAAACAGGAATCCTAGATTCTTTTCCCTCAACCTTTTTATATTATTAATTAGCTAAAAAAATAGAAATAAGCTAATAACCAGAATTCCAGTACCCTTATCTGCAGCTAAATGCTGACATTGACACACTAGAAACGGGCTCCCTCTTGTCTACTGTTCTTCTGGTTCCTTGAACCTTAACACCAGGTTATACAGTGACTATTCCTGCCTACTCCCAGCTTTAGCAGAAGGTTCATGGAGGTCTCCCATGAAGATTAGCCCCCCAGTATAGGGTGATGGTGCTTTGGTTCCATGCCATACAATGATGGCACGATCCATGCATCCCAGCCTTAGGGCCAGTGTTCTTGTCATTAGTCTCTTTGTCATTAGTCTCTCATAAAAGGGACTTCCAGCAGCAGTTTTTAAATTCAATACTATTTAGTGCAAGTGAATTAGGCATGGTATCAATATTCCTAGAACATTAGGTTTCCTTGGGATACTCAGGCAAACAGAAATATGTTTTTCTCATCACTAACAGAAGCTGGAAGGAGAAAGATAACTAGATATCCACTTTAGCAGAAGTGGCATTTTAGGATGCCCAAGAAATTCCACCTGAAATTATGCATGTTAATGGTATCTCAGATGTTAAGTAGGATTTTTCTGAATTATTCTTTTAGTTTAGACTTCTGTGCTTTACCAAAAGGGCACTTCAGGTATGTAAGTGCTTGGTGTCTGCCAGACTGTTATTTCTCCAGATAAGAAGCCAGAATCCTCTACCAGATGGTTCTCATGACTCATAGGCTTTTCAGGCAGACACAGTGATAAAGAGGGAGAAAAAGGAACACACATTCTCTACCTTTTACACAAGCTCTTCACAAATCAAGATGTACACAAAGATGTTACCACGATTCTTCAGAGGAAGGCAGCAGAAAGGCACATCCATCAGCCAGAGATGTTCCACAAGAGGCATGAGTCTTCTTGCCTTTCAAGCTGGCTGACACTGAAATTGTGCGGGATGCTGTCTACACATTCATGAAGGCATTCATAATGGAAGTTTAGGCATAATAAGCCAGATTCTTTACCCAAATAGATACAGCAGAAATGACCAATGACCTCCAGACTGTGAACTAAACTGTGAAAAAACGAAACATGGTAGAAGTCATTTCAGAGAGAGCGTCAAGTGGACTGATCGAATGCCATTTTCTGGCCAGTGCTTTCAAGCAGTGGGTTTACAATAGGCATTATAGCGTGCCAAGATGAGACAACAGAATGCTTAACAGAAACAGCATTCAGGAATGTGTTAAAAGTCCTCTGTACCTCCCAGTCTCACTGAGCATTACACATAGAGTCTCTCCGTCATGCAGAGTTCATGTGTGCATGGCCATGATGAAGACAGGTAAATCAAACCTATGCTCGGTTAATGTGCAATAAATTCAACACATACAGTCCTTACAGTACACTGGCTGATGAATCTTTGGAGCCTTTTCAGACTGGAGGTCTAGATTTAGTGTCCCCATTGGGTCCAGCAACTGACAACACCACTAAGGACAGAAACAATGTTCAAGGTGAAGGAAACATCAGTAGCTTCCAACGACAGCAGCAGCAATTAGCAGGCTAACTAGCTAATGGACATTCTGAACTGGACCACAAAGGAACTTACAGTGAATAACTGTCTTTGATTCAGCCATCCTCTCCAGTGGTCATGTCTCAGGGAAGTCATGATAGAGAAGTCATGGCAGCAAGACTTATATATTTCATTATGAAACGTCCATTTCATTATGAAACATCCTGTTGATTCTTGAGAGCTTTTTGGAAATGAAATTTAGATGTTCTCTTCATCTGAACCCAGACCCTTCATAACACTGAGCTGCGTTAGTTTCTTTGAAATCACAACTGATGAGGAACTAGGTATCTTTGAGGATCTGGTCCTGAGGTCTTGATTTCACATAAGAAAAAAGTTCTTCATTGTAAGAGTGGTCAAACTCAGGAGCAGGTCCAGAGACATGGCTTAATCTCCACCCCTGGAGCTTTCTAAAACTTGCCTAGACACGTACTGAGCCATCTGACATCCACATGTGTACACCATATATGTATACATACATACATACATATATATATACACACACACAAAATACCTATAAATATATATCAAATTTCAAATACATTTTGAAACTTCCTTACATTATAGATACCTGCTACAAAGCATATTAAAAAAACAGCCTTAGAAGGGAATGAAACTATAAATTTTTATTAGATGGATCAGAAATATTTTCATGCTGTGGGCAGTGTCGGTTTATAAGAAGTACAGATCACTATCTGCTATAACAAGGAGCATTAACTATGATTAATGAGCTGACTTTGAAAGTCAGACCAACTCCACAATATAATCTTTTCTCCTCTAAGGCAATTTTTAAAGGCACTTTTAAATATTTTAATAGTTAAGCAGCCTACTGAAGCTGGTGCTCTCTGAATGTGTTCAGCAATGGCTTTTTAGACTCAAATTGAAAAAAATAAGATCTAGTTGACCAGTTACATTATATGAACAGAAGTATAATATGTATGTTAATGTAATTGCATCTTGGCAAAACCTGGGTCTGATAGAAGCAGTCACCATTATGTCAACTTTATTTGAGCTGAGCTTTCTAAATTTGAGGAAATTCGGCCCATATTGCACTTTTTTTACTGGTAAAGAAAGGAGAGTGTCATTAAGTCTGTTCTTTCAAAACAAGATTACTTCTAGGATGACTTTGTGATTAAAGCATAGTCCAAAGATTAAACCAGACTTGAAGGAATTGCACTGCCCACAAACACAGGACAAGCTGATATCGTATCCAACCAGGTTAAAATATCAAGTTCCTTACTTACCAAACAGCTCCAAAAGGCTGTCTGAGCTCATGTAGCTTAATTTGGAAATGGATGAATGAGAGGGGGTCAAAAGCATGTGATTGATTTAGGGCTCATAATGCCATTTTCAAAAGTGATTTTTGAGTGTAGCACCTCAAAACTATTCAAGCATCTAAGTCTCCCAGAGAAATTTGAATTGAATAGCCATTGTGTTAAACAGTCACTGGTTTATAGTACTTTACATTAAACTGTCACTGGATAAAATTCATGAACAGTTCCCATAGCGAGGATTAGAACACAATTGTCCTCAACTAAAGTATAGATATCCAGGCAAATAAAGTTCAGAGTCCTCTCCCATGCGTTGTTAAGTGAAGATGGGAAATTAACCTAAATATCTTGTATTCTTAGTGAATGTTCTAATTCCTTTCACTACTTTATATTTATATTTATATATAGTGTATATATATATATTTATGCAAGCTATTTTTTTCATCTGTGTTACAGAAGGAGGAGATAGCCACTTATGTATTACTTAAGCTGTAATAATTTGGATGGAGCCCACCAGGGGATCTGCACAATGAAAACTCATCTGTGTTCTTTCCTGACAAGACACCAGTTGTTTTGTGACTGATCTATCATTTATTTCATGATCTGCTGGATGTCTGGAAATCCTAGATGGGCGAGACAGATTTGTTAACATGCAGTGAGCATTGTGCTTTTCAGGATCTTGGGGAATGCTATGCTTAGATCCAGTGGTCTCCAATGGGACTGACAGGGGCTTTCAAGATCTAAGTTCTT
The DNA here is from genome assembly GCF_036370855.1 of Dromaius novaehollandiae. Lineage (NCBI taxonomy): Eukaryota > Metazoa > Chordata > Aves > Casuariiformes > Dromaiidae > Dromaius > Dromaius novaehollandiae. The sequence continues at coordinate 82,733,272 of NC_088101.1, read as the reverse complement.
GGTTTAAGGTTTGGGCAGATAGTCATAAATGGGGTGAATTAAACAAATATAGTTTATCTTGTATGTGCAGTAAGCTAAAAATGCATACATGAGCCCTAACAACAGTATCAGCTCAGGTAGCTTCTAAGCTATATCTTGTTCAACCGTGATCCTTCCGTTGCTTGAAATTATGTGCTGGCTCACACAGAAAAATCATCATCCTCAATCTCATTTTAGGAAGCTAATCAATTAATTAAATAATTAGGGCATGGCCCACAGTGTCATTAGTGTTTCTAAAACACTTGCTAGTGTATTCTGTCCTAAAGTGCATCAGAGATTTACTGGGTGCTGCTGAACAGCTACTGCTGTTCACTGTCAAGGAGGAAGATGTTTCAGGTAGAGTCAAGCAATACAGCAATATTACAACCAAGGAGTCAGGCAGTACAATAATTTTAATATGAGAAATGCTTCCTTGTATTGCTGCCCGACATATGCATTTTATGTATTTTCTGACGTGCACTGGGATCTTTGCAAATGAAAGGTGCCAAAGAAATAGGCAAGACTGTAGCTACCATTTAACAGTACCTTACATTCATTCTGTCAGCTTTGTCAGCCCCTACCGAAATATCAAGTCTGGCGAACTGTTGCTCAGCCATATTATTTTGCAGAAGGGAGTTAAACATAAGAAAAGACTATCAACTCTTTCTGACAATACACATTCATCAAAGAGCAGAAAAACAAGGGTGGCCGCAATTGGAAATGTGCAGATCCCTGTGTTTTATTTCCTCAATCTTTTATTTAGTTTTTAAATGAAAACCAACAAATGATAGCAAAATGCAATACACTGTATGACTTATGTTGTCAATAAAAGCCTATGGGATTTACATTGCCATGCGAGGGAGGCCATTTACATGTTAAGAAGCCATTTATGATACTAATAAAAGTCTACGGGATTTACTTTACAGTGTGTGGGAAGCCATTTATGATGTTAAGAGTCAATTTGTAATGTCAACAATTGTGTTAGCAGTAAAAATGCAAAGTGGGTATATAATGTTGATTTTTGTTTTCTTTGTATTGTTGATATTTCCCTGGAGGTGATCCATGCCTCAGCTGCATGGATTTTAAGGTTTATGCTTTAAATGACACAGATATGGTATAAATTGTTGGTTTCCCTAAGTGAATTTTCTTTATTTACACAGACATATTCTAGACACCTTAGATAGTGTATCAAGGCAGGAATTTCAGGCTGTGCTAGGCAGTCTTTTCCATCTGTATAATTTGGTTACAGCACCAAAGATGTTCCCAGTCTTACCACATTCCCTTGGACATTCACTAATCTCAATCCGACAGCAACCTTTCAGTATTTGTCCCAACTCTAACACTTTTTTTTTTTCTTTTTGATGGGGAAGACAAAATATCAAAGACTTCTAGAATAAATTTTTCCTGCTACCTTTACTTGTGTACTTGCTCCAAATAAAGAAAAACATGATTTTTTTTTAATATTGACCAAAAAGTGGCTGTTGTCCTTTTTTTTTTTTTTTTTTTTTGCAGAATAAGCCACTGATTAATCCCATCCTCCCACAGCAAGAGGAGCCATGAGGCTAATCCCTCTCTTCTGCCCCTCATCCCATCCCTACCCTCCACCCCAACCATTCATGTTGCACCTGCACCCCTCCTCCTCAGAGACTCCAAATGCAATTTTGCCTACCTTGCTGGGAAAACTAGAGATGTCTATGTGTTACGCTGTCTCACATGTACTGAATTCTGTAGTAAGATTTTTTTTCTCTGCAAAAATGAAACTTTTCATATAACAATTAGATCTCTGCCATCCTGTTAAGATTGTGGCAACTCTTCCATTTTTTTAATCCTTTGGGTTTGATTCTGATTTTGATTACACTAGTAACACTTGAAATGTCATACAAGATTAAAAGTTCCAGAGAGAAATATCCATTTTCTTTAAAAGAAGGAAACATAGCATAATCAGTCATGTCTTTCAAAGCCAACTTCTGATTTTTTAGAGAACATCAAATTAATCCCAATGATGTCAGTATGGCCATACTCTCAGCACTATAAATTAATGAAGCTTCACTGAAGAACTATATAAAATTACATCACTGTAGGTTTGCCCAGACTCTTGGACTTTACTGTGACTGGGGTTGTATATGAAAAGTAGGGGAAGACAGAGGGAGAGAAAGATTGATTCAGACTTATGTGCTGTGATTCTGACTTAAATTTTCCTCTGCTATATTTTGGCAAGTCAAGTGGACCATGATGACTCTGTTCCCTTACATACTCCTAGATTCCTCCTTAAAGTACAAAAGCATAGTGCCAAGTAAGAATGGAAAGCCATGGTTTTGAGATCTCTCAAAGAACAAAAACTCTAGAAAGCATTTGATTAAAAAAATATTTTTCCTTAGTTCTTTTCAGTTTTTTTCATTACATCATCTTGCTTCACTTGAACTCTTTTTCCCACAGCAAGTCCCAACTCAGTGCCTGAATCCTAGTCCAGAGGGATATTTGTTCATCTAGTCTTCACCTAAAACATTGTAGAATGAGCAGCAGCTCTCAGTGTTTAGTGCAGCAGGAACATGTGACATATAAGGGATTGCAGAAACATTAGGTTGTCCTTTGTAGAGTCTCAGAATTGTCGCTTATGACAAAGACAAATGAAGCATTACAGTTACAATTCCCAAGTAATGAAGCTGCAGTGAAGTGAGCTTCTAGCGGACCATGTCATGTTCAAGACAGCCTATTGCATATGAGCATGAGGAGTAAAATAATTAGGGAAGGAGTCACACACTAATGAGAAGGAGACAAAGGTGTTTTTAAGACATCATCCTGCCCACCCCCACTCTGGCACTTAACAGGTACAAAAGAGGGGTGACCAGATACAGCAGTGGATTGAATTTGAGAAACATTTGTTCACTTTTTGGCTTCATCCCAGATTCCTTGACCCTGGGAATGTCTCTAACTCTATTATGTACTCCATTCTCAGACTATAAAAGCTGTGAGAGCATTTTTCTGTCTCACTGGGATAAAATCCATTAACGACTGTGAAGTGTTCAGCTATTATAATTAAAGGGATTGTATGCAATGGGCACAAAGACTGGGGGTTTTGAAGCAAATATTCAAAGATATTTAGGCATTTAAAAATGCAGAGCAATTTAATTAGAAGCTAGGCATCTAAGAGCTCTTGAAAATCCCAATATATAAAAATTCCTAATTCTGACTTTACAAAGGCAAGGTAGAGATCATGCAGATGACACTAAAATATGGATAATACATGTTCTAGGAGTCCATACTATCGCAGGTGATGGATAATTAGGAATCTATATTTCTTCAAACTAAAGTTTTCCTCAGTTGATTTTAAAGTCTCTCACACACACATATTTGTAGCAATGAAATATTTTGATTCAAAACTTTTCTGGAAAACTAGACTCAAGGTTTGGGATTCAGTTTCAGTGGTGGACTGGTGTTTTGCAAGACTAACCATCCCAACCAAAGTGTTGCTGAAAGGCTCTGTTCAGTTCCACAGAGATTTAATCTGTTTCCCAGCTGAAGGGAAATGTATATTTGGTTTATTTTACTTATAGCACAAAGTCTACATTGGCTTATTTAAAGAACCAAAATATAAAACTCTGCAAAAACATACAGTTTGATTTACATGTAGTAGAGGCACTGAGAGTCTCATAGTCTTTGGAGATTGGCTGTAGAGAATGACAAATAATACTGACCAGAATAAACATGGCCATGGATTTATTGAAGTTGCTTTATTATAATGTCGCACATAATGTACTTCTGTAGTACATATTTTTGGATGAAATAAATATATTTTATTCCATATATAGTGGTCATATTATAATGAAATACTTCAGACTCTCCTTGATTCATTCATTCATCCATCAATTTCTGACAGCAAATTAATTTAAAGGTAAAAGAAAATAATTCTATTTTCTATTTCTGCTCTAAGTAATGGGTATAAATGTTATGAGTTTGTTTTCTAGCAGTATTTTGAGCTCAAAACTCCTATTTAAAAAAGCCATGAAAAAAATACAATATATTATTTTTTATATTTAGTCCTAAAAATAATTTGTATATTTTTGACAGAAGGGTTGTTTCAGCGTGGTGAACTTTTATCCACACATACACCAAAATACATTAGCTTATTATTATGTTTCAAACTTTGAGACTAATACATGCTGAACAGTGAGAAAGCAATCAGCCTCTTCATCTTACAAAGTATTTATTCATTTCCAAGTCCTTGACTGGTGTTGTGTATTTCTGCATTAACTCATGTGATAGCAAATTTACTGTATAGAGAAGTCCAAACCTTTTTATTTAATTCATCTATACATGGGTGAAATAAAGAACCTAATTTAGTCCTAAATTGAATAAGAAGAAAACCGATGAATTAGATGCAATTATGCTGCTTACAATAGACTGGAAAATCAGGTCTAATCTTTTTATACAATTTCTCCTTTTCCCAGGAATCATTTTTCAAACTGCTGAAGGGCTAGTTTAATCTTTCTGCATAGGAAATTTCATTTAGCATTTGGCTAGCCAAAAATAACTCAATAAAATATTTCATTTCTCCTTGTACTTCTTGCTTTTATCAGGAAACCTTATTATTAATTTGGTTTAGTAATAAAAACAAATAAAAACATAATCTTTATCTAAAGAAGTTTGGAAGAAAACAATTTGAAAGCCAAACATTTTCAGGTCTTAATTAAAATGTCTAGTTTTCCATGACAGACAACTTCAATTCAAAAAAAAAAAAAAAAAAAAAAAGGCATTTTCAATTATTAAATAATACCTCTTTTTTGTTTCACTGGGAAAACATATTGTGATCAGTCTTAGTTCATGTATTCTTTTCACTTGTATTCCTGTGCACCATTTTGCTGTGAACTGTTGTGCCTGCTTAGATATCTTTTGACTCAAGTCCACTCACCAACACCTTGTGGCACTATATAATCTTTTGACATATTGGGTTTTATTCTCTCCTTACAAACAGCTAAACTGAGCCTTGTGACATGTGGAAGATTTCCACGGACTAAAGATGAAATTGGGAGTTACTCCTTAAAAGCTTTCTGAGATGTTCTAGTGCAAAAGTTTTGTGCGGTAGAAGAGAATCTGGCATTTTATTCTAAATTTGTCACTGGATGGTTCTACTAGTAAAACTGGTACTATGTGAGTAGAACTACATGTTCTACTCATACAGGAAAAGGCACTTTGCCATGGCAACTGAGGGTACTGTCTTAATCCATACCACATCCATATTAGAATTTACTCTCTGACTGATTGGGAATAGTGATTTGTAGCAAGGCCTTTTTTTTCAAGACAGTGTTGTATTCAAATTCTGTCCCAATCTGATGCAGTTTTGCTTCCTTCCTTTCTGCTGGAGTTATATGAAACACTTAAATATTGATTACCTGAGAATGCAAGGCTAAAACCCTGTAATTTCATGGTTAGGACATTCAGTAAATAGGTGAACTATACAGGCTCTGGATTCAGTGAATATTTAGTTATACAAAGTAAAACAATAAAATTAGAAAAAAACCTGAGAAGACTTCAAAACAGTAATACTCTACAATCTCACCTAGGATGTAGGAGGCTGGATTCAAATCTGCCAGAAGTAATTGGGAACTGAACACAGAGCTCTGACAACCTAAATGACTGATTGTTGAATTCTTCAAGTGTCCTAAAGGAATAACGATAACTGTTCTTTCGATACCTTTTTTTATTAGGGTTTTAAAATCAAAGAAGTCACTTTTAAATACCTTCTCTTTTATTATTTTCAATTTAAAAAATCATCTTCAATTGAATGGAACATTTCATGACACATACACGTATACATTCAGGCTTTTTGGCTTCATCCAATCTGTCTCTTTTTTATGGTTTGGCTATACAGTTCAATTATTCATGTAGTCCAACTGTGAACACTTTCTATACTGTATAAGTAATTAATAGCTGGACAGACTTGCTTCTGTTCTCTGTTGCCGTGATCCATGGTCCTTTATGAAACCTGGTTTTAAAATCATTTACGGGAGCAAACTGGTATAGCTCCATGAGATATCAATGCATCGTGAAAAATTTACAACAGTGGAAAATATGACCCACTATGTTTAATTACCAAGTTTAGTGTCCAAAATTAGATTATTTAAATGGAAAATTGAAAAGCTAATCCTTTTCTTTTGGCTTTTTCAACTGCTTTAAATCAACTTCTATTCACCATCCTAGAAAAAAATGCAAAGATCTTAAAAAATCTAAGTGCCCCAAAGTCATTGAGAATCTAGGGCATTTTAAAAGCTTCCATATTTATACCACTTTTCCACAAATATTCTCAGTGGGACTACCCACAGACAGTACAGCAAAAACTTCATACATCCTGCTAGTGCCTACAGCTCATTATTAATGTAGCATTTACCCTTTGAGATTTGCTGAACTAATCAGAAGTAATGTTAATAATTGGCAAACTGGGATTTCCTCTGGATAGAGAACATTGCTCAGAAATTAGCATTTACTTAACTTCTGAGGGCATCAATAAGAGTAGAATTTCCTACCTTCCTCATGTCTCTCCTGGTTCTGGTTTTTGGTTTGTTTGTTTTCAGATCTTCACAGAGGTACCTAGCATGACCATACAGAAAGCTAGAATGGAAGATAACTTCATAAACTCAAATACTGCTGAGTGACAACTGCTGACCCTTTCAGGATGAATATTGTGTTGTTAGGTGGTGAAATCTCTTGAAACTGGGAGGTTTAATCACTGCTTTCCATTCAGGAGAGCTGTAAGACATAGACAAGCTCCAGTTTCTCTCCAAAACAAGGGTAAGGGTGTCCAGGAAGAGTAAATCCTCTTCAGGGTGAAGAGGATTCAGACTACCATGGGTTAGTAAAGGGGAGTATGTGAAGGGCAATGAGAGGCAGCTTTGATGGAGCAGTGAGACAGGCAAAGAGACAGGAAAACTATCCAGCCCATCCTGCAGAAGATCCTCCTGACCTTCTGGTAGCTGGGCTTACTGCCATCATGGTCTCATCTTCCTTCCCTACTCCATTATTTTGTTGCCAAAACACAAATAAGAATGACTATCCACAATCTGGAACAAATGTGCATGCTCAAACCAGCCTCGCTCTTGCGAGTCCATTCCAATGGGTCTGGACCCTACCAAAAGCTATGTAATGAAGGTGGCTAGCAAAAGGCATGCTAAACCCATGTGAGACCTCCTCACCCACATCATCAGCAGGTTGCAACCTCTTCTTCCCAATTCCTGTCCTCCCTAACTCTTCCAAATCCAGTGCAAATCCCTGGTAAATGAGCTTGACAGGATTTGTTAGAGAGGGTTCAGCTTTATCACATTCCTCCCTTCTAATGACTTCAACCTGTACTTTAATGTGTGGTCCTGAGACAATCCCAAAAGCAAGCTTTTTTTCAGAGCTGAGCAAGTGGGAAAGCTATGGACAAAGAAATTGTCTGCTGATAATTTGCTTCTTCCGTGGCTCAAGGAAGCAGGAGTTATTCTTGTAATAGAGAGAGCTGTATAGATGATAACTGATTCCCCACTGCAAGAGTGGCATGGGAGTATCATGGCCTTGATCACGCCACATCATACACGAGAACCTGAGATTTTGCCACAGGTAGAGTTATATTTTGTGACTGAAGCAGGCAAGCCTGCTAATGTTTAGGGCTGCTAGCCAGCCTCTCTATGTATAGTCTACACCTTCATTTCACCTGAGCACTCTAACATCACCAGTAAATTACCCTTTTCCTCATTATACATCTTACCTGCAAGAGTATGTCAAGATCTTTTAGTCAGAAAAAAAAACGTTCTGAAAATCTATTAATAATAACAGTCACTGGACATCATTTCTTTCTCCTTTGTATCTTTTAAAGAAATGTGAATCTCCGGAATTTATAAAAGGGAACAGACTATAAAGCGTGCAAAGCAAAAATCTTTAAATGAATTTTGTTTTCTCTGGCTCTTCTACATGTGGTGTTTTTCATTTAATGCTGTGCTGTTTTGTTCTCTTAAGTGCTTGCTATCCTTCCTAAGAAGCATTGTTGCCATATGATAAAGAGCTGGATTGGGAATTAGGTAACCTGACTTCAGTTCACAGCTTTTCCACTGCTCTGCAGAGTGACCTTGAACACATTATTTTCCTCTCTATTCCTAGTTTCACTCTCTGTTAAAAAAGCCACAGGGATAATAATGCTAAGTTTTTATAAAATATTTTAAGCTGCAAAGTTTCCAAGTGCAATCTGAAATTATTGATCCTGCAATCATCATCATTTTCATAAAATTGCTCATTCTTCATTATTGCTATTATTATTATTTTATATATTTATATCCATATATCACTGGGAACTGAGCTGAAATTAAGAAGAAAGACTAGGAAGATTGTCATTTATGTGAAAATAGCCAATCAATAATTATGTCAGCCTTCTCTTTTCCCACCATCCTCCTCTGCAGAGTTTTAACAGACAGAGCATTTCAGACTGATGGACCCAGAAAGAGCAGGAGCAGACAGAAGGATAGTCGCTTTTGTCTCCAAGGAGAGCTTTATATACTGCAAGATGCAACAAAAAAAAAGCCTTTGCAGAGATTACAGCAATGAGTCCTCTGCTCATCTCTTACTGACGGCAAAAAAAGAGAGCAATAATCACTGCTGCAGTATTAGTGGTCTTAAAGGCAAACTGATAAAGCGTAATATCTGGGATCTCTCTCTCTCTGCTGTACCCAACCCCCAACCCAAAGGCTGATTGAGTGAGCAAGTAGTGAAATGAAGGGATATTTTGCAGCTAAACTGAGAAATAGCTGTTAAAGCAAGCCATACTTATACATTTTTAAAACAACAGCTTGAATGTTTCCCAAGAAGGCATTTCAGTAATTGCAAGCATCTATAAATATTTCAAAGCTGCAACACTAGAAAGCTCTAAAACTCCAGGAGAAATTTGGGCACTTGATGAACAAAATGCCATGTTTCTCTGGAGCAGAATCCCACAGGCTAGTGTATGGAGTCCCAAAGACATTCATGGGACTAACTGTGGTTATGGTTGATATAACACTGCAGTAGGGTGATACCCACTTAAACTGTTGAGAATCTGCTCTAGCATTTAGCACTTTACAAAGTGATTCGTCCTCCATCAATTCAGGCACTTATCTGAGTTACTGAGTTTAGAAGTCCAGTTTCCTGTGGTTTCTTCTCCAGTAAGGCACTCCTAGAGAACTGCTCAGTTTTCAGGTGATCAGATCACCAACTGGAAGTGATGATATCTGTCCACTGAAAACCCCCAAGAGCAGAGATTTGAAGTCCTCCTTACTGTATGGCTGATACCTCCCAGTGTGCCTGAATGGTCTTGAATTCCCTATTTTCCAGATCGATACCCTGATCCAAGTGTTCTGCAGCCCCTTCCTGTCTTCTTGCCTTAATTGCCGCCACACAGAAATCAAGGTCTGGGACAGGGAAGAGGAATTATATCACCCAGTGTGACAGATGCATCCAGGAACTCTGCTGCTTGGGTTCTGCAATTTAAGCATCACGGCCTTAGTTTCTAACTAAAGTGCTTCAGGTTAAGTGTCTGAAAATAGACAGCATAAAGGTCTGAATAGGTCTAGATGTTTATAAGCACCAGTGAGGATATATTTGCAGACTCCAAAGCAGGCAGTCACATGTTCATTTCATCTGTATTCTGAGCTGACCTTAGAAAACCAACACCTGGAAAATACCATGCTAGCATGACTCTGAGCCCAAGCTACCTACTGGGACATGACTCTCAGCAAATAACTTTCCAGCCACACTGTTAGGAGAAATAATAGGATCTGAAAAATTCAGTGACTAGAACTAGACAAAGACATGCAGTGCCGTTATATGGAACATTCTGATACTTCTTTCCATTCCAATATGGAGCTTAATAAAAGCAAAATATCAAAATGTTCTATGTATCATCAGTCTAACAGTAGAAAGAAGGGGAAATGTGTTGAACTCTGGAATTTTAGGTTATAAATAATCTCTAAGTGAAATTCCACCTAGTGGACTAAAAGAAACAAGGGAGATGACAAAATTTAGAGGTCCTGTTTGAGATCAGGATTTTTGAATCTTAGGGATGTTAACACTTCTAGTCCACGATGAAAGACATCCAGAAGTTTGAGAGTCCCAGTTCTGTGACGGTGCAGTCTGGGATGCCACCAAAGATCCAGGAATCTAAGAGCCAATATTACTAAAATTTCCAGTTCAGCTGGCTTCTCAGGAAGCCCAAGCTTGTAGAAGATGGATATTAAGGAATTACACGGGTTTGGAGGCATCTTAACATGGCAAATCTTTCAGCTGATATTCTAGAGGAGTTTCCTGTAGAAACTGTTTAAAATAACGTATTCGCATATTGCATTCCCGTAGTCAATACTACCCAACTGAAACAAGAGTCCATGGGGAAAATTCCAGTTAGTTCCAGTAGTAACACATGGGGCTAAATCTGCACACACCCCTGGCACAATAGTGTTACACTGCTATAACACCCCTGAGATCAATGTAGTTGTGTTGAGTTTACAACTTTGCAATAGATGCAAGAGGGATTTACCGTGTGCATCTTGATGTATCCTCGCTTAACATTTGTATGATTCCATGGACTTCAATGGAGCTGGTCTGTGTTAGTTCAAGCTCACTCACTGCTCTCGTCTTGACATAAAACTGCTTTGGGAAAAGGGATGTCTTTTCAAATCTCTTTGGTGACAGCCTGCATTTGCATCTGGCAGCAGTGATTGATATAGTGCTGGCCAGTATATATTATCAGTAAGCTGCAAATGTCACGTCTTTTATACTCACTAATCACCTGAGGTAAGGCCACACAGATGGGTGCATTAAAAACATGAAACACCTCTACTGGGGATACCTGTTGGAGCCAGGAACACCTGCTCTCACTTTTTTTTATCTCATTTTGTTTTTAAATCCACAGTGAATAAATTTCAATACTGAAAGCACTACTGTGTAACACAGTGGTCTGTTTTCAGCTGCAAAGAATTCTGCATATCATGAAAATAAGACAATATGACACGAATGTGGTGAAAAGAATCTTTCCTTTGATTCTAGGTCCATTTATGCACTGGTGTTTTTGACCTTCTTGCTCCCCTGCCTGAAGTCTATGGATTACTCAAGCAACTGGCCAGAGAAGAGAGCATCTACGTACCCTTATTTAGCCCTAAAAATTTAGATGTGCTTGAGCTGAAAAGTAGAACAGATGACTAGCTTGGAGAAAGTAGCCCAGATAAAATCAGCTCACCTTCTTCTGCACTGAAAATAATGTGGGCTACTGAAGTCAGAGAGTGAAGACAGAAGTGATCTCAGAGCCAGGATCATCCCATACTAGAGGATCTGTAAAGTGAAAACTCTGAGTTACCTCCTTCAAGGTTTTCTTTCCTTTTTGCTTTTTTTTTTTTTTTTTTTTTTTTTTTTTTTTTTTTTGAATGGGAGCCATGTCATTCGCTTTGGAAATCTTTAGAAGATGTTAAGACATGAACGCTCAACATTTGTGACCACTGTGTAAATACCGAATACATACAACACCAAAGGACTGCACCTCACTTGTACCCCTGGAGAGACTATATTGCATGGGCAGTGCGTGTGACCACACAAGTGCCCAGAGCTTCCTGTCCCAAGCTGGTTCTGCAAGGCTGTACTTGGCAACCACTGTACCGGTCTACAATTATGTATGGGCGATGCACTGACTGAAGACCATGAAGTATACCACAGCCCCAGTCATACTTTCATCTGCCACATGTATTTATTAAGTCTACCCAGCTCATCCTTTGGGTGTTATAAGTTTGGAAGGGAGCAGTGCATTGTGTCTAAAGGAAAGCACACTGAAGTCCAGGAGACCTTTCTCACTGGCTTAGTTCAGGCCTGTAAAGCCAGGAGGAACGGTAGCTTTTGTAGATGCAAGGTTTGGTGTGCGTGTGGGAGGGGGAATTGCTTTGTTTGCTTTTTCTTCCTCTTCAGCCTTGAGCAGATGCGAAGGATAAGCTGTATGTTTGAAAAGGCATCAAGAATTTTGGCTCAGAGCTAGTCCAGATGTCTGCATCTTTGCTCACTTTGCTACCAATTGCATCTTTAAAAAAGAAGAAACAATGCCCCATCCACTTTGGGGACACTTTATGTGAGAAAAAAAATTAGAAAAAATGAAGTATTTGCTGGCACCAAGTGATGTTATTGTCAGGCCAAGCGGTTTTTAAAAGCCTCTGAGACCATGTGTTTAATTTTGCTCTAAGGCTCCAAATTCAGTATAGTTATCACTGGAATCACATTTATGATAGCAATTGTCTCAGGATGACTGGATAGATGCTTTGCCTTTCCAGCATATGTCTCTGAAATGGTGGTTGCCACCTGGCAGACTGTTAAGCCTTTTCAGCAAGGGATGGACGAATGATGATTATTTTTCTTTGTCAGACCAGTAGAGGGGAGGCTAAGAGTCACCTCTAACATGTATTTACCCCTAACATACAGCTCTCCCATCAGTTATGAGTTTCTCATTAATGCACATAAGAATGTGATAAAATTCAGACCAAAAGAGACTCCAGAGTCATAAACTTGCTGGTGGATAGCATCCAGGAGAGTTATCGAATGAATCCCCTAAAGAAACACCTGCATTAATTGTTAAATCAGCTTTCATCACACTTAGCTACTGTAAGATTATGAACTGTTACCAGATGGTGCTGTTGAAGATGATCTTAGTGTAATACATTTTCTTTCAGCTGAATGCATGGGAATCAGATCTTCAAAAATTTAAATGGCAAGCTTTCTCATTTTCTGGATTTTCAGTATAATGTCAGTAAAAGCCAATCTGCATGACTTTTCTTCTGTCTTCTGACTATGGTATTTCCAGAGGGTTTAAGTGCTGCCTGCAAGTTATGCTCATCTAAAGAAGCACTGCCTGGTATCTCAAATGCTAAATCATGAGATTACTAGCCCATATTTTAATAATAGCTTCTGGCTATGCCACGAAGAGAATTCTGACATCTGTAGGGAGGGCAGGTAAACCTAAGCCCTCAAAAAAAAGTATAGTGGGACTTAAGAGGAGTATCAGCTCTCTCTGGCTGGAGTGGATTTCACTTGTGAACAACATGCGACAGAGAGAGGAAGCTTGTTTAGGGACGTGTGAATCAGCCTGGGGTTTCGGAAGTCTGGTTTTGCTTCTGTGTAGTGCTCCAAGCTCCTGAGAGATAAAGGTCAGTCATTTAAACTTAAATACAAAATGAGATTCTGGTGTTGCTCTGCTTCTTAGGCTTTACCAGCTACTGAACTTCTCACTTAGAAAAATGTGCTCCCATTCCTTATCCAATGCACAGAAGAAACCAATAAGGAAGCAAATAAGCTGAGCAGACAGTAACCTAGGCGAGGCAGTAAACAAGGGCCAGAGCCTTAAATCTGCTCAGGATTCTCATCAGAAAAAGGTGACAAATGAAGTACATTAGGGAGGTGTCCAAACAGGCAGTCTCTCTATAGAAAAGTAGAGACCGTTTTGCATAACAGACCACAGGTCAGGTCACCCAGGAAAGAGTTCTCTTCTCATAGCCACATTGTGCATATATAGAACATAGATTTGAATCCAGACTTACCACAAGGAAGTCCTCATGCTGAAACTATAATATATCATTCTTCATGAAATAGTCTCTAGTGCAAGGCGTGGAATCTGATTTTAACAAATTTCAGGTCAGTGCAACACTACTTCACTGTTTTCAGTGATGTCTTCTTCCAGCTGTTATCAGGAGTTCAGTAACAGACCAAGCTATCACAGATACTCCTTATTTTAAATTTAATGTTTCCATTAACTTTGACTGAACTTTTCCATTACTGTATTGTTTTGGTTTTTTCTGTAAAAGAGGCTTTCAATGTCACTAGGAATTTCCCAAGCTTTCATCACTCAAATAATTTCAGGGATTTTTATATGTATATTTGCCATGAACAAAATGGAAAATGTGAAAATTAATCATGTTACCATGTCATCAAAAAAGTTTGTCCTCATGGCTGTCATTGCTTCAAGTCTTGGGGAATCAATTTTAAAAGATGATTTAGTGTACGAATTTAATTTTTTTAGTATGTTTATGCCAGTTATTCTCATATGAACTCCAAATACTCCAGTAAAGTTATTCATTACTATTTTGTATCAGAAGTTCTAACTCAACCTGATCAAACTGGCAATTGGTTTGATCACATCTAAAACACCAAGGCTGTAAGAAATCTCACCCACCCTGAGGTATCTGCAGCTGAGCTATACAGTCAAAGTTCTCCACAAAGTCAGTGGAAAGAGATAAAGATCTTTAAGCAAAGATTCCTCTAGACTATTTCAGATAGTTATACATCATTCCATAGAAGTACTAATGTAGATATCCACATTTTGTCAGATGAATCCCATTCCTCAACTCCATCTCTAAATAAAGAAGGCAGATGGACAGGTGATTCTGCCTATCTATGTTAGTCATCTTTTGGAGGATGAGAAGATTTGTTTTCTGGAGGTTCCTCTCTGTTCCCATTCATTACAGCAGGAGAATAGATGACTCCATTGGTTTTTATCTGGTGTGATGACTCCCACCCCAGATTTATTCTGGAAGTCACAGTTACCACCAAAGCACTCCATATTTCTAGAAAAACTAATTGGACTAGGAAGAGTGGCTGGTTAATAGCTTGATGCGTTCCTTACATTGTTGTTTAGCATATAGATTGGAAATCATGCCTTTCCTTCACCTGAAGTCACGCCAACCTCATTATTGCCAGCCCAACAGTTGTTTCCTTTCAGAAGCAGCTTACCAAAACTATTGGAAAATTGTAACATCTTGCTGACAATGTACTTATAAGTGATCAATCAAACACCTCCAAGATGACAAAATAATTTCAAGTATACTTTGTTTGCAATGATCAGATTATTTCTCTTCTTTTGTTCAAGGACATTTTATAGAGTCAATCAATTTTAGTTAAGCACCAGATCTTCCACTTCAGTTTCCACCTCCAAGATTAACTAGCATAATTAAAGCTTGGTTGCTAAGCAAAATTCTGATTACCTTTTTGACGGCTAGAAAGCTCCATCTGGATGCTCCGTAGCTTTTATTCATTTTACATAACTGATTTTTTACCTTTGGATAGCACAAAAATATTTTACAGTTATACAGTTTGCATCAATAGCAAATTCATACAAATCCCCAGCTTTTTTAGCCTCTGGAGGCAGAATAGGGAAATAACCAGGTTAAAAAAGCAAGTACAAATCAGCCAAATAGAGTTAACAATAAGATTTTCAAAATTAGGTTAAAGAGTTAAGTCAAATCAAATTCTATGGTGGATTTTTTAAAAACATAAAGCATTGGTCTATGTCTTAAAAATATCATAAATATAGGTTTGGAACAGAGCAAGCCACAGGGTCCACAGAGCTATCAAAGAAAATGGAGTCAGTTAAAAAATTCAAAGAGGGATTTGAGTAACGATATCTTGTCAGTGTTAGGATATCCTAACAACTGATCTTACTGACATTGATACCAAAAGACATTTTTACTGCTGAATTAACTGCAAAGCCTTCAGCTGATATAAATCATCCTATTCCATGGACACTAAGTTTAGGCACTCCAATGGATCTATACCAATATGCATATACTGAGAATTTCTTCCACGTAATATCAAGAAACATTGTAAGAAAGAAAAGGTCTTATACAACTGAAATAAATGAAGTCTTGCCATCAGATTCCAGATAGCATGCAGACTAAAAATATAATGTTTTTAGGCAGTGATGTTTAGCTTTTCACTCTTATTTGGGGGAGAAGGGGATAGGAAAAGAAATTTCCAAGGTGATGGAAATCACTTTTTCAGCTGCATTTTTCTATCCTATGATGCACTGATTTAAAGTACTCATAGGATATTCATTTCACATCAGACATACAGAAAAATTCTTCTGGCTTCTGTAAGTTCACCATCTCTATCAGAGTTGTGACAGAATAAGTAGCTTTTAGCAGACAAAATAAGAGGCAGCAGATTTAAAAATAGTCCTGATTAGAAAAGGAGGCTGAACTAGAGACCTTCAGAGGTTTCATCCAACCAGAATTATTTTGTGATAAAACAGCTTTTGATCCTCATGCTTTTATAAACAGTATAATCACAAACAGGTGGGTTTCCTCCTGACATTGCCATTCACTACAACCTCCAGGGTAGCTAACCATACCTGGTTGCCTCATACATAATTTCTGCACACATGACCAATTCTGTTTTCTCTACATTTGCTGTGTCAGGCTGTCCTTGCCAGCCAAAGGCTACCAAAAAATTTCTAAGCTTCAATTCTGCTGTTTCCTTACGGAACAGTTTCATTAACTTCCTTGGATTTGCTCCCAGTGCATAATCACCTGTGGATGAAAGGCTACATTTTTATAGACTCGGGCTGCTGGCAATTCAATTTCATAGTGGACCTATTTTACTCTCCTGAGTGCAGGACAAACCTCTGGAAGGGAACTGCTTCAAACAGAGGTGCATTCATTTCTATGCTTTAAAGCACAAATAACTTGTGTCATCAAGGCTCAGAGGCATAGTTACTTATCAGTTATTAATAGAAGATATATGCAATATCTAGAAGACAATAGGAACATATGAATAAAGGGGAATAACAGCTATTTTCTCAGCCACTTCTTCAGGTTTATATTAATATTTTTTCATAATGTGCAGGTACTTTGTTTTCCTGTTTGAAGTCTCCATGCTTCCCTGTTGTTTACGCGGAAGTCTAATTAACAGTTAGGAACGGTGTATTTCACTGCAGTTGTCCTTTGATGTATCAAATTAACATGACAATGAATTTCTCACTCCCATCATTGCTCTAACAGTTCTGTTACTAAAGCTACTGCCACTCTTCAGACAAACACACAAAACCTCTTTCTTTACGTTTCATAAGCCACATTAAAAGATAACATTTTTCAAAGTCAGTGGTTGGCTACACACGTCATTAGATCTTATTTTTCCCCATGAAAATCTGAGGGTTGTTTAACTGGAAGCACATTCCAGGAAACATCAATCTGTGAGAACACAGAAATATGGTAATGCAAAACAGTAGCTTTCTGCAGAGATTTTTCAAAGCCAGTAATGGGAATTAGATATTAAATTACCATTGAGAATCAATGGAAATTGGTGCTTGATTATGCTCTTGTTCTTTAAAATACCTCCATTAGTGATCTGAGCAGACCTGAACAGACATCTCATCTCTTACCTGAGGAGCAACAATAAGCTGCTTCCCTGCCTGGTATAAATCAACACAGCTCTGACAAATCTCTGTTGATTTAAGCCAGCTGAGAAGTTGGGGCTATACAAAGATACCTATCTTTCAGCTGTTGAATGATTAATATTCACATCTTTATTTCACTTTCTACCTTTGTCTTGTTACTTCACATCCATCAGGCAACTCCTGAAAAGGTATTTTGTACTAATTTATTTTCCCAGTGTTCAGCCATAATATTGTCTAAAAATGCAATGAATGCTTCCTGAGACTGTTAAAGCTGAAAAGCTTTAGCGAGCAAAACAAAAACATATTCTTTTCTAAGTAATTTTTTTTTCCCAGTTTGTTCACGCTATACATATTCATTTGGGAGCAGGGGAATATACTGCCTGCCAACAAAGAGGGAAAACATTTATTGCTAATAGAACCTTAATGTGTCCATAATACTATATCTTTCTAATTTTATATTAAAGACATCATATTCACACTCGTTATAGAGAAAATTGTCCATTGTATGTGATGAGCTACATGAAAAAGGATGGTATAATTATTAGCATATTGGCTTAGAACTGCCAAAATGGAGACAGGACAGGATTGGAGGAGGAACAGAGTTCTTGAGAAACTTTGTAATAAAAAGGAGTGTCAGTTTGAACCTTGTAACAGACTGTGCCAAAATATGTCCCTTGTCTATCCATCTGTAGATAAGCAAGTTAGATCGTGAGGGGCTGGCAACAACATGCCCTTCTCTTCTATACTGGCTGCAGAAATTAGCTTTCTTATACCTGTTAGTCAAATAGTCTGGTGCAACTTTTGAATTAGTATTATCCATTTTAAATACTGCCCTTTATCCCAGACCTGATTTAATTTGCTTGTAGCTTAGTTCTCCAACCACAAGATGCAGATATTGCCCCCTTGCTGTGTATCTGATTGTAAATCATTTTGTCTTACTATATGCGTGTAGAAGTCTCTGTGCAGGGAGCTCTCGGCACCAGACTTGAGGCACTGTAGGAACAAACTGCAGACTTCTTACAAAAGGAGTACAAGGAATGCTTCATTCATAAGCCGCTAGAAAAGGTAAACTCTCCAGAGGGAAATTAAGATCAAGCCAGTGGCATTCAGTGCTGTTGTTCATAAAAGCATTAGCCAGTAAAAGTGGTGCTGACATGTTGCCAAACCCACAGGTCCAATCTGGCACACGGGGAGAAGCTGACACGTCCCATCAAAGACTTTATAGTTCAATTAGGTTCACTTGTGAGGAGATCCATCAATAAATCATATCCTGTGGGTGCAGTCCTGAGGGGAATTTGCATAGGCTTTGTGCAACTTCAAAGAGATCCGTTTACTTAAAATATAACTTAGATCAATATAAGTATTGTATGTATTTCTATCAAAATCACATGCAAGGCACTGATTGCTTTCTTGCTTCATTTTCTTCAGCCTCCCTCCAGTGAGTGATTTATAAAGGAAAGTCTCAGAGAAGCAATAGTAATTCCTTTGGGCATAAATACTACATCTGTAGACCAACCTGATTGATGGCATGGTGGAAGAGATATAATGTTTATTTATGTCCATGTGAGATTCAATTTAATATTGG
This sequence comes from Dromaius novaehollandiae, assembly GCF_036370855.1. Taxonomy (NCBI): domain Eukaryota; kingdom Metazoa; phylum Chordata; class Aves; order Casuariiformes; family Dromaiidae; genus Dromaius; species Dromaius novaehollandiae. The sequence continues at coordinate 82,714,478 of NC_088101.1, read as the reverse complement.
CTGGATTTTTTATCACTGTTTGTATTTGCTCGCATACTGAAATGCAGGTAATTTCAGAACATGCATAATTTTTTCCAAATGAGTTAAAGGAGAGCTCTGATAGCTTTCATTGCCTATACTTTTGTTGGTGTGATTAAGCTCTTTTTTTCATGTCTATCATTCCAAATTCTCTTGGATTTTGTTGACTTGAAGACAACAAATAAAGAAAAAGCTTGCATAGGGTGAAACGCACCCTATGCCCATGCTTACTCACCCTCACAAGGTCTTTTTTAACTATTTAAACCTCATTTTAGAATACTTTATTACTGTTCAGGAGTCATTTTGATCCCTTGCTTAAGGAATCTCTGAAGACCTTGAAATCCATTTTAGCCACTTCCCATTAACCCCCAAAGAGGCTGCGGAAGGTTCCTTTGCATTATGCAAGCCCATAATCAGACAAAACCCTTCCCAGAAAATGGAAAATTCTAAATAGACCCCTGGAAAGGAACTGGAAGTAACAGAACAGGGATTTAAAATCATATCTTCACTCTCAGACAAGAGGTGAGGAGCAGAAGCAGGTATAGATAGCAGGTCACATACCAGATCTCCATCACGTGGCCTCATCTTCACCACGCATTTGATTAGGTTGGCTGTTATGACCACTATGATCGAGTTGCTTTTCTTCTCAGAGAAAGAAACATCCCAGAGGAGCAAACCATGCTCAGGTTGCAAGTGTATGTCTTTGCTATTTAATAATCTAGCTCTTGAAAAGTAGATAAATATCTGGTATGACATGACATAATTCACTGTTTAATTGCCTGATTGATGATGGAAGGCAAACACATAAGGCTGAAAGGTCTCTCCAGAGCACTTCCAAACAGATCATCAGTGAAAGAAGGTTGGCTGATGGAAAGCAAACTTGAAGTAAACTTCACCAGCTACTCAGTCAGAATTGCAGTTGAAACAAGAGCTGGAAAGAGGGGAATGGAGCTGCTGCTACCCCGAAGATAAAAAGCAGCAGAATGACTTAGTATTGGGGCATATCCTCTATTTTTAGGACAGAAGGATTCATATTTCTGTAATGGAAGCCTAATAACTGAAACAATCCAAGGACCACCCAGCAATGATGGAAAATGGAGTGAAAGAGTACTAACTGACTGCAGGCTGTCACTATGAAAACAGAGTCAGAATTTGGCTGAAAGCTATGAAATTTCTGCCAGAGAAGAATGATAGCACTTAGGGCTGTTGCTCCTAACAGAATAGTTGGGGGGGGGGGGGGGGGAGAGAGAGAGTAGAGAAGAAAAAGAAAAAAAGATATTATTGAAATCCTCAAAATTACTCTGAAGAACCATGGATTGTTTTGAAAAATTCCAGCATAATCATGTGTTCAAATGGTTGACTGAATATGTATCTTGTCTTGATTCTGTCCTATACTTCTTTTTCTGCAGTGTAAACTTCTACAAAAGATAAATGTAAAAAGTGTTCTTCTAGTCTTCACTTGGAGGATTTTCAGCTTACCTAAGTGTTTGAAGATTCTGCAATTCGAACAAACACGACAAGTGGATTTTTACATTTTCTATAAAAAAGTGAGAAGCTTTCCAATTATTTCAAAGGGCATTTTTGCTGCCTTTGGTATTCTTTTGGATTTTCAAAATGTTTTCCTATTAGAAGGTAGAAAAGTATGCTGGTCTCTGCAAGTTGTTAATAAGGACTACATTAAACCAATCCATCAGCCCTGGCATTCAATCACAGCAAGTGAAACAGATGTTCTACCTGGGATGTCTCCTTGGAAACAACTACAAAGTAACGAATTTTCTTTGACTTTTAGCACTTGCACTTTTATCTGTTCTCCATCACAACTTTGTTGCTGTTTGGCCACAGTATATTTGGAACGAAGAGCTTTTAAATGAACTATTAGCAACAAAACAAGTTGTATTATCATCCCTTTAAAATGCTGATACATTCAAAAGCAAATAGGACTTTCAATGTCTCCCTTTTATTACCAACTATAACTTTAAAATGCTGGATTGTCAATAAAAAAGTCAGTTCCTCATTCAGAAATCAGGCTCTTTCAAACATGAAGGCATGTATAAACACTAATCACATATAAAAAGATCTTTTAAAGCCTACTGATTAAATGCCCCAGTACAGGTACCATAAACTAGCAATGTCTTTTGGCTTTGGGTGTCCCTGACCATGTCTGGGGATAGCCTTGCTCCACAAGCCCAGTCTTCACTGGTACGTTCTGGGCTGTGACTGGCAGTTCTGGAAAACAGTTGTCCTGCAGCCCAGTCTTGAAAGAATTTCTTACCTGGAGAGAGCTAAGGGACAATGATACAGAAATATCTTCATTCAAGAAGCAGCCCCTAATGTTGGCTGTGTCATTGGTAACTTTAAAACAAACTCTGAAATCAACTTTTATGGAGCCAACACCTACTTCCTCAACATCTTCTGTCTTTAAAGGCAGTTGTTGGCAAGACAGTTCTGGTGATTTCTGAGCTTCTTGTATTTTTGGCTTACTTTCAGTCAAAAATTAGATGTATTTACCTAATTAAGACTATAAAAATTCATCTGCTGTAAACAGTCGTGAGACTGTTTTTCTTTGGTTGAGTTCCTGATTCTGGATTCAGTAGTTTTATTACTTTTTGAGAATTGTTAGTCCTTTTCAGTGGAGAACACTTGTCCTTGGGATCTGTTAAGCAAAGAAATACAACTTCCTATTTGGTGAAGTGAAACTCCATGTTTAAAGCAGAAATTAGAAAGATAAATGGAGCAATTTGGGGTGCAGCCTCCAAAATATACAAAAAAAGATCTTTTAAATTGTTTTGGTTTTAGCACTGGAAAAGCTAGATAAGATAGCTGTCAGTATACATAGCACTATACACAAGTTGTTTAAAAGTTAGGGAGAGCACTTTTAAGGACAACATTTCTTACAAGCATTTGGAAATGTCAGTGAGTACAACTTTTTTCTGTCCAACTGATTGACAGTATTAGCTCCAAATAATGTACTAACCACAGGCTTTCATCAGCCAATTTGGCTTCCTTGTCACATCTGCAGAGCACTGAAATGTTGACATTGGACTAAAAACTCTCTATTACTTGGTTTTCTGACCCAGCTCACATTTCTGAGCACAGTCTCAGGCAATGAAGATCACTGAAAAACTGCCAAAATAGTTTCCCATGAAAAAATGCACCTTTACTAGAGTTGAAACATTTCATGGAAAATTATTGTACTAGAACCCCCCAAAAAATCTGAACTTGTGATTTCAAGCCAAAGTTTTAGGTCACAACAGCCCACAGCAAACTTTCCTCTGCAGATCTCAAAGCACTTTGTAAAATTGGTAAGTATGACTCTCCCTATGTAACAATACTGGAAAGATCAAGTCAAAAATGGGTGATTCTAGCTGAGCATTCAGGTGCAAGTTTAGACTGCTCAGCAAAAATGGATGGATTTGCAGAGAGCCGAGCAACCTAAGGAGGCTTGATGTAGGCAACACCATGTTCAAATTCCAGCCCAAGCAAAATTGATTCAAATTTTCTCAGCCTGAATTTTGCTGCCACAGAGGTAACAGCCTGGGTCAAAGCTGGGTTGCTTCAGCCATGGAAAGGGGATAAGGGGAGAGGGCAGAGACAGAGTGGTTCAGGAAGAAAGGGTGACTAATGCTTTTGGAAAGGGCTATGGTTGCCATCACATCTGCCATCTCCTCTTTCTCAACGGCAGCACATTGCCTTTTTTTTCCAGGCTCTCCCACACGCAAAACAGGCAGGAAAGCCTTATTCTTTTCTTGGTCCCACCTGCTTTCTGCAGTACACAGCTGTCTATTTTGCCTATTCCAGAAGCAAGTCAATGAAAGAGCAACATACCACCTCTTAATCAGTCCTGTCTTGGACGACTATGTCACCGACAGCTAAATCTATCTTGCCCACAGAAAAACACTTTTCACACATTGTGAAGGTCAAAGCTGGTGTAAACTCAAAAAATCTATACCATCTGAAAATCAGGCTCATTCTGTCTATTTGAAGACTAAAAACATAAACAACTACAACCACTTCAAAGACCATGGTGTCATACCTTGGAATAAGCTCCAAAGCTTGTCTATGTTGACAGCAGTCCTACTTTCCTCTCTCCCCTGACTGATTTGCTTGGTTGACCTACTTTTTCAACACTTTCCCTAAAGGTAACAGAAAACCTTTCTGAATCACTCACACCACTTTTTGATCATATTTAATAAACAGGACCTCTTTTTGAAGGCTGTGTATAACTTATTCACAGTGGGAGAAATCCCAGTAGCCCTTTGTCATCCAAGGGATTATTTGCATATTAGGTCAGGCAACAGATTTCAGCAGCTCTGTCTCTTTCAGTTAAATACACAGAACCTAAATAAAAAGAGGGGGGAGACTGTTTTTGTGTGTGGTGGTGTTTTTCCATCATCAATACTATTCAGCTCTCTAAACAGGCAACTACTGACATTTGAGATGCTGTAGGGTATCTAAGGCATGCTGAAAGGGCTGGCAGATAGGAGAGAGGGCCTATGGAAGATCCATGCACTTCTGGGGTATATCTGGAGGCCGGCAAGGTAAGCTATGGCATCTGAAATAGCACTACAAACATATATTTATATAACTGAACCACACCCATTTCAATTTTCAAGCCCATTTTTCTGGAGAAGAGAAAAAAAATCTGTTATGTTTAAAAATACAAATGATGATTCACCATCGATTCCCCATTGTAATTCCAGTGGTCTTATATGTCTTAATCTCACTTTATGACTGGAAAAAGACTAGGCTCTTATTTCTAGTACTAAGATAAGAGATGCCCTTCTCAACACCACAGGACAGAAACTGAGCTGCACGCCAGCAATGCCGAAGCAGACAAAAACAAGACTGTGTAGACTTAGAGTCCTTGCTGAAGGAAGTCCTTGTTTTTGTATGGATTTGGATTTTGCCTTCTGGTTGAAATGCACTATAAACTGATGTCTTGAAAATATTCCTTGTTGTTTGCTGGAAGACTATATACAATAGCTCATTCTACGTAGGGCTCTAACACTTCTACCTGGAAGTATTCTTCCTGGAAATTCTTGGCTTTGTTTCCCATGACAGTTCTATTGTGCATATGTTGCAGAGACAGACAGTACCTGCACACTATGCAGCTTTCTGACATGCAGAGTTTGACTTAAAATTACATGCCTCTTGTATTCAGTGTGTTTTAAGATTGGTGAAGTTGCCATTTGTCTACCTTCACTTGTTCTGAACATGCGGCAGCCTAATCTCCTAGGCACTGCCATGCCCAGGTCTGTAGAAACCATAATGCAGAACTTTTGAAATTGGTGAGAACCTGGTTCTGTGGAAACAAATCTCACCACTAGTGAAGACAACGGCACTTTGGTCACAGATTTCAGCAAAGTCAAAGTCTGGGATGAAGAGGACAGACCACTCCATGTTGCAGCCAATAGTAAGAATCTCACGTGCAGTGTTAGGCTCATTTTCTTAATGCTTTGTGGAGATATGGAAGACATATACACAATGTGTGTGTGTATATATATAAATATGGATATATGCATATATATATACACACACAGCAAGAAATCATGTAACATTCACTTGTTGCTACAAAGCACAAACCTTGTTCATTGACAGATTTGCTAAGAAGAAAAATCTAGGCTTACTTTACCATACACCTGAAAAAAGTCTGAAAACAAGTCAACTGGGATGAGTTATACCCTATTACTGACACCGTTAAAAACTTACTATTTTTCACCAAGAAGCCTAGCAGGAAACATGTTAAGCAGAGGGCTTTGTACATTTTTGGTTGGGTTCAGTTGCATTTAAAGCATAAAGAAAATATGAAGGCAGAATAACTTGTATATGAACTCAGTACTTTCAAAATGCTGCTAAAATTTTTTCCCATTTCTAATATATGTTTCCTTCCTAGCTTTAATACTGAATATAATAAATTGCACTTCTTTAGCAGCATTTATCAGATCATAGCATAACACTTTTCCACTATCACAAAATGAAATGGGGGAAAAAATTTCTATTCTTCCAAAGAGAGCTGACATGGACATTTTGGTTGGAATCCATCTCACCTAATTTTAGGTATTTTAAATTCAAACATCTATATCTTCACTCTTCATCCTATAGTGATGGACAAAGATATGCTCCTTCACAGTGTTATGATTTACCCTCTGGAGGTACCTATTCCCTGAGGCTACAATGACGAGCTCAAGCTTAAAGATTTTTCTTTTAGGTGCTTAAACTAGAGCAGTCTTTGTGTCCCAAATTGCATTTGAAGGCCATTTTGTCTGCAACTGATCAATAATATACAATACATGCCTATAGTGTACTATTACAAAATATTTTTGGTTTGTCATATAATTGCTATGTTTTTTTTTTTCCTGTCAGCTACTTTCTATACTAAAAGACCTTTGACAAATTTCAAAGTTATGAAGTGGTGGCTGATGTGGTAGTGATGGAAAGAAAGCAAAAAAAAGAAATAAAGCAAACAGCAAGTTTTTTACCTGTTCTTTCTAAAGTTGATGGATCTCACTGTTTTTCTCGCACAGCTGTGGAAAAGGCCCTGCTATTCAGCTGGCTACTCACTTCTCATTTAAATATCCATTTAAATACCTCATTTAAAAATGAGGTTTTGGTTGTTTTTTTCAGTTCCCCCCACAGCCATTGTCTCTCTTTATTGGCTTGGTTTATTGTATTTTCTTCTGTTTTGAAGTACCTGAGTGGTCATCTGCAGCAGGATTCAGCACCAGGCTGAAGACACTTACATGTAGCTGTCTATATGGGAATGATGCATCTAAGGTCCCACTACAGTCAATGAAAACCTAGTCAATACAGTCAGTGGAGTCTAGAGAGGTGTTCAGCTCATCCTAAAGCAGACGAGGAGGAGCTTCAGCACTTTAGATAGGGCTCTAGATTCCCAGGGTTAGATGCTTGAAAGCCGAGTGGCCTGATCTTGAGTGTAAAAATCCTTGTTCATTTATGGACTGAGTCCTTTTTCTTTCTGCTCTCAAGAGATACTAGAAATCCCCTTTTAGAGAAGTGTGGGGAGCACAAGCACCTGTGAAGTGGTAAGGGAGTCAGGACTGTAACTGATGAGCTATTCAACAGATCTGACACTTTTATGTGAGAGCAGATGGAGGTATTTCTGTCTCATTAGGAAGTCACTGTGCACGTCCTATGGATAATATGTGGAATCGTTTTAGATAATGAATGACTCTTTAAGATAAGAATCCGATGCCTGCACAGATATATACAGCAGAAAATGTCCCAGCACACCTATGGTTATTGCAGAAGATAAACATCTCCAGAAAATGGTTCATCCTACCTTAAAATAAGTGTTTAAGATAAGCTGCCTATACCTCTCTGTGTTGAACACAGGAAGCCTTGATGACAAAGTTGTACCCACCTGCCTAAATTTTAGATGGCTGAGATAACATGAAATGAATCCTGAAAATAGGTCTATCAGTCAGATGACCAGGGATGAGCCTGGGCTATAGTGTTTAAACCTCAGGTCAAACATGTAATTTAAGCATTATGCATCACAGGAAAGTCCCAAATTTCTTCATTAACTACATAGACAATCACTGTCAGATGTCTTATTGCTGAAGGTGTTTATCCCTCTTTAGTTTGCTTTCTTTTTTCTGCTCCTCACTGCTATGCCAAAAGGTCTGAAACCAAAAAGAGTTGACTTACTATGAAACCAGATGTCATTCAACACTCGGTCTGGCTAAAAGTGAAAACTATGGAATTCAAAGGGCCGTGAAAAACCTACACCCTCCAGAATTTTCCAGACCACCTTTATCAACTCAGGAAATATAACTTAAAATGAATCCAAAGGTACAGATGAGGGAAGTCTGTACATGGAATGGATTTTGATGAATGAAGTGCTGCCATCCATAGCCAATAAAAAATAAAGCTTCTAGTCACATTAATGCAATTTTTATCTAAGAAATTATTACCTGAAAAATAGTTCCTTTTTCTTGCAGAGAGCTTGGAGAGTGAGTTTCAGCTGGAACAGAGTCAGGAAGGGTTTTTTACACCAGATAAAACATAGTAAAGAATCCTGGAAGTCAGAGATGTTACTAAGTTTTGATCACATTTGACAAAATGAAGGTACTATATTACTATTTTATTTTAAAAGAAACCAGCTACTGCACTAGCCCATTGACTTTCAGGTTGAACAGCAGAGGACAATTCACAACATAAAAGCATAATCTTAATTTGCATTGAGTGTTAATAAGAGGCGAAGTTCTTGCCAGCCAGCTCCTTGCAATGCACTGAATGAAGCACAGAATTGATTTAGTATATCCAGCAAAATTAAGTGGACATCTTGCAATGCCTGAACTAATTGCAGGATGTATTTTTGTTTATTACTTCCGAGGGAAACTTCAGTGGCTCTCATTAAATGGATGGATGGATGGGTGGATGAATGATTGATGGTACAGCAATCAAATGTAGCCAATTAGTTTTCCATTTCTCCCAGGCATATCACTCTAATAAGAATCAGAAATACAGTAATAACAATCAAACTTAGCAAAGCCATTCTTATTTGCTGATCAGGGTGAAATTCATCTCTGTGAATATGCACAGCAAATACCCTTCTGCCTTTCCCCTTCCTCCCCACAAAGAAAACACTTGTATTCATTAACAAGTTTTTGATATTTATAATCAGGACAGATTTTCCAAAGGGTTCACTTTTAGAACTGCAAAATAAGTAATCATGCTTTCCAAAGAGCTTGTTCATATTGGTCATTCATAATACATGCCACCCTCTTCTGAAAAACTAGCCCAGCTGCCCACTTCTGCTTAAGAGGAGCTTCCTGGAATTGACAATAGAAGGAAATAGAAGAATAATTTCATTATTCTGCTTCAAACCCTTCCTTAAAATTAGTGATATGAAAATGAATAGATAAAAATAGTGGATAAACATATCTGTTCAGTAACCAGAAAAAAAGCTAAAGGCCTTTAAGGCTCTAAAAAGGTTTTAAAAGGCCTGCATGTGGCAGATGACAGCTAGGTTCAGCAGTGACAAGGGGATGCAATTCATACTGTGCATATCAGAGGTAAGTCCTGGCTGTTTATTTGCATTCACCACTGAGTGCACCACTATTTTAAGAGATGCTCTGCCACTTAGTCCTCAAAACTGAAGAAAACTCTTAGAAAGGGGAGGCAACTCCTCGGTTGGGACAACACCCTTACCCTGGCTAGTATCTATTGTCTCACCCTCCTTAGTTTTCCCCTCTCTCCATAGGAAGCCCTTATCTAAGACTATAGGGTTATTTTTACAGAACAAAGACCACTTTGAGTCTTGTGTTCACACCACTGAGCAGCCAAAGGAGTAATGATCCATAACTCAGTCTCTGGATCATAACTCAGCAGCCATAAATCTGTTGCACGCTGACCACATTTTGCATTCTGGATCTTCAGCATGTGCCTAGATTAGAATTCAGTCCAAAATGTGGTAACTGGCAGCTGCTGAAACTGCCATTTGAAACTTCAGCTTGCCTTTACTTTTTTCAATTTAACCTTACACCTATCTCTAGTCTTTAAAGTTCACTTTAGCTTTGTGCTAACGTTCTTAACAAAGGTAAGCTTCCCCCTGAGTTAAAATAGACCTCTTGACAAAAGCTTCCCTTTTCCCCAACACTTTCCCCCTTTATAATCAGCTATTATCATGCTTCTCTAAGGATATAACAGTGTATATGTTCCCAGAAGCTGTCTTCAGTCTGTCTGAATTTTTCACAGTTATGGCCTTTAAAAAACAGCAGATATTCTATATTTCTATCCCAGAACTCGTAGCCTTGATTTACATTATTTTTACATTTTTTTAACTCTTTTATATCCTCCAAGTCAAATCCCGCAATTGCTCATGTGATCTACTTTCATTCAGCTTACATATAGCTGTGTGCGAGAGAATAAATAAGAGTTGCTTTGACCCCACCACCCCCAAAATAACCATACACTGTTTTGTCCACATCCTAAATAGAGTTTCTTATGAGATTTCCAGAGCATAGCACATATACATAGCATCAGCCTGCTGAGCTCAGGTCACGATTCTGTTTTAGTACAACAGCATTAACAAGAAGTAACTCGATTTCTTATACCAGTGTAAAACCAATGTAACAGAAGGATTAGTGGCGTGAGAAATATCTTATTTTCTCAGAAGCTAGACCTAATAAGCTGGAAGGTCAACACACGAAGCTGCCTTGTCAATCTTGCATTGACTTAACTAGTCAAAACATTTCTTTCTAACATCGTTCATGATTAAATTGGTTCATTTCATTGGATCCCTTTGTTAACTGATCCTGAATATCTGTAAAGATATGAGTTATTTATAAACATTCATTTAATAATTTGGATGATTAGTAGGCAAAGGTTTCTTCCTTTGTTGCACTGAAAGTTTTTACATGTTTTCTTTTGCTATTTATTCTGCCTTCTAAGCCTATTGTCACTGATTCACAAGGAATTATTTTTTTGTTAGCCAGCAAACCAAAGCAAACTTTTTGGTTGGGAGACTAGACATTACCATGGAAATCCTTATCGAAAACAGTCTTCCCGAATGAACGTTTAATCAAATGACAGTTGTGCTGAAAGGTCTGTGAAACTGTTAGGATAGATGAACACGCCTCCTGACTTTCTAAATATTTCAATAATGAGTTTGCCCAGAATAATCACTATGAAACAAACTTGGCATCATATTTGCACCTATTGCCAAAAACATGTCTTTTTCAGTTCAACTGTCCATGTTTTGATGCAAACACAGTGATAATGGGGTATTGTATAGTTCCTGCTCTGTCATATAACTGGAGAGGAGGAGGAATACAATCCTCTGCCTCTGACTACTGTTGCTGAGAGATAACAAAAGCCAAGTTCTAACTGTCCTGCCTAACTTTGGCACCTGCCTGGGACAGCTAAGTTCGAGCCCTAGTGCCACGAACTGACTGCAGCGTGACCATAAGGGCATCTAGCTCCTTTCTTGGTGTAAGTACAGCCATACGAATGGTCTATTTGTGCTCCAGTTACTCCTCCATGCAGTGTGAGCACATGACTGAAACTGAAATCTGTGCTATATCAACACAGAAATACAATGTGTTTGACACATGATAGTAGTAGTTCAGCTGGGTACACCAGAAGTCCTACAGGCTGTCATAACTTACACTTTTTGCATTACTTGGTATCCAGACAAAATGTAACCAATCTCCTTTTAAAATATAACTGAAGCCTTTTTTAATTAAAAGGCAGTAAATTTCCTTTCAGATTATAAAGTCATCTGTGAAATATGAAAACTGTGGGGGAAAAAAGTGCATCCTGCATATAGAAGAGCTACACTTGGTAAGTCAGAGGTAGAGAGAAATAGGCTTTAAAATAAGAATCTTGAGATTCACCCACATCCTCCATCTCAAGCCTTGTCTTTTGTACGAAGTCTGCTCTATCAAATGCTGTGCATGTGCTTCACTTTCCAGTTAACAGGTAATTTTGTTGACAGCAGAAAGGATTGATACTATCTTTATTTCAGAAATGCCAGTCTCTTAAAAGAAAGTCTCTTCGCTAATTGTTGGGCTGGAGACCCCTTGTTCCACAGTGGAGCTATACTACTCACGCTCCTTGCCATCAGCAAGGTCAGGTAGTTCCAGAGAAAGACTCCGATCTGAGGTGGTGCGAATCATACCCTGGGGAAACCTGTCTCTCCCTATTGTCTGTTTAGTGAGGCTAAAGCAGAGAGTTTAGGTATGCAACTCTCTTAAACTAGGTAAATATAAGTAGGAGAAATCTGGAGTACAGTGTAACATGCAATTCTTAAATACATCTAGGGCTTGTTTTGCTAAGGTCTGACATCATTTCTTTGCAAAAGTGAACAATGAAAAGAAACAAGTGCCACACTACAACTATGCTAAACTTCTGAGCTTGTTTTGAAAACACATGGTGGGGGTGGAAAAAAAAAAGTAGCTTCCTTTGCTAACCACATAGAAAGAAGTCCTTTCTCAACTCATTTCTAACTCTGAGAAAAACATTACTGTGTGAAAAGGCAAAGTGAGTATTGACTTAATCTACTAGGGTTTGTTTACAAAAAACATCCTCCGGTGATCAATGGCTATGCTTTCTGGAAATGCAGTGTCAATTCTGACTTTGAATCATGAATCAAACAATGTTGATTTTTATCAAGAAAAGAATGAATTTGTGATTTAACTGGTAGCAATTTTCTCATTGACATGTGAACATAACACAATGCTAACACAAGGGGCTGGTAGTTGCCATACGTCATCACTCATCATTTAGTAGAAAAGAAGAAGGAAATGTGAGCTCAGAATATAGAAATGCCAAATATCTCCAGTGTAACTCCTCAATGACTCTGGCATAACCACTCTGTCCATTTATTTAATGCCCCAACCAACCCAGAGAAAATAGACCTCCTTAACCCCACTTATCACCTTTACCCCTTCGACCATTTAGCTCCAGCTCATGTCCTTTTTCTCAACCACCGATTCCCTATTGCTATCCCTATCCCTATTCCCCATCTCTGCTGCTCACATTGCAATATCACACAGGAATATGAAGCATGGACCATGATCTTACAGTGTTATGTGCTGTATGAAACCAGAATAAAGACAGTCCATGTTCCCATATGTATCATATATATGGCATGGGTCCAGCTGTTAAAATCATGTCACAAATATCCGCCCCATCCTTCCTTCATTTTGTTCCTGCCACTAACAGTGGGAGCTAGAATGTGATCCACAATTCACTTCTGCCAGGCTTCTGACATCAGTATGTCTAAGCTATATTATTACATGGTGATAATATTACTACATGGCTGTTTTCTGGATGTGACAGACTGCAGCGTGTTCTAGCTTCATTTCCTCTGTTGAGCAAGATTTTGTGAATGTCTGCAGCTTATTTAATATATGAGTGATGAAGCAGATATTTCTGCTGAAATAATCACCCAACCATAGAAGCATCTGTGTGAAAAACTCATGTGCCTACAAACAGCATGACAACCTCTATTAAGAACCGACATCCTTCCAGTGCTGGAACCAGATGCATTGCTAACAAGCTGCAGGTGGAGACACAAAGAAATTAATTGTGAGGCCCTTGATAATTGTTCAGAATTCATCTTAAATACACTTGAGAATCCAACATATTTTGGTAGTTTATCTTTATCAGGGTCGGTGCTTGCTATAAACACCCTCACCTCACCACAAAGCAGTCGCTGACCCTTGCATGCAATGTGCACAAACTCTATCCACAAAGGGAAGGAAGATGAAACTTTAGAGAGGAAACCACAGACTAGGGCATGAGGTTAGGAGATAAATGCTGTAAGAACAAAGAGACAAACATAGAGACATGACAGAGAGAAAAGAAGCAGAAACCTAATTTTGGCAGGACAAAAGTCCGCCTGGGGTTACAAGGATTGAATCAGTGGGACACTTGCACCTCACTAGAGATCTTCCTACCCTGTGGAAAGACTCAGTGCCACTAAGTTTAAGAAAAGGAGTGAGTGAGCAAGGATTCAAGCTTCAGCACACTGCAAACCTGAGCAGATTTTCTGATAACCTAAAAACCAATTCCAGCTCTGAAATAATTTTTTATTCACACACCCCAGCAAAACATTGCTTTTTACCACCTGTGGGCTAGATAAGGGGTTTATTACCAGATTCAACCAGTGAAATAGCTGCAGATCTTACATATCCTCCCTTTTGGTCCCACCTTGACTGTTGTATGTTTGATTGCTCCTCTGCAGGGAAGTCTGATGATCCTGTTTCCTTGAAGAACATTAATGCATGGAGTGCCAGAGTGCACCTACCCTGCAGAGTGCACTGCTGTGTAAAGACACTCCTGCTGCTTTTAAACGAGGTAGGTGGTATGCCACTGCTTAGTGTTCAGCCTGGCGCTCAGCACAGACTGAGACATTAAATTTCCCCACACTGAGGTACGTGTTCAAGCACAGGAATCAGGAGGAGTCAGGCAGCATTATCTCCCCAACTACCCTCTTACCTCTAACTGATTTGAACATGTGTGCCCTCTTTGCCTGAAGCATCCTAGGTCCTTCACCTGCAAGCTGAGGTGTCTCAAAAACTTAGCTGCACACCAGCTACGCTTTTGAGATCTGCAGCTGCTGCGAGAGCACAAGTTTTCTGCTGCTTCCCACAGTCTCCAGGTTGCCATTCTCTCTGCTTGTTTGAGATTAGTTGGGATTTGTCTCTTACCAGAGGTAGGATTTTCCTCACCAAATATGTGTGTGCCTAAAAGTTCGGCATCTCATTTTAATTATTGTCTGGGTTTCCTCTACGGTTAGCAGAGCTAGGATCATTCAGGACGTGATTCATCTCACCTATCTTGGACATCATTTTTAGGATGGGATAAATCAATCCTTGGGGGTGTTTGTTTCTCCCAGTTAATTAGTGCTATGAATCACATAGTCTAAACACTGTCTGTAGACAGCAAAAATTAGGTGGGATATTTCATATGTATGTGTCAAACAAAGAGTCAAAAGTCTCTATCATTTTACTCCGTGAAACCATACTCACGTCAATGGAGAACAAGGGTTCGTGCTTTTGTGAACTGTCATTCTGCTACAGGGTTTCTTTCTTGTCTCCTCGTCCTGTTAACAAGCATTGACTGTATTGTGCACTCCAAAAAGAAAAAGCCTTCAACATAATTTAACTGGGCAGAAGTAGACAAGCACAGATGCAACCTTAAATATAATTAGCTTTTTCCCTGGTTGGTATGCAGAAATAGGTAGTCGTCATGTCCAATCCAAATGATCTGTGTAAATTGCTGCACTGAAATAATGCAGACTGACATAATCCTAGGGAGTTGTGTGGTAAAAGTCCGTATTGTTTGGGGGAACCTTTATTTCCAGTATTTCTTTGTAAACTGTACTCCCCTGGAGTCTTTGGTCCAGTATCTCTGTCGGCACAAATCCCTGCTGAGCTAGAGGCAGAAAGAGCTACATCAGTTTGCATTAGCCAACAGGTTAGCCCTGTGAATTGTGTTCTTAAACAAACTGGAAATGCCTGTGCAAATCCTCCTCATGCTACTTTTAATGTTTCTCTCTATTTGGGTTACAAAAAGCAGACATAACATCCAGTATCTGATTTCTGTTTTCCTCCATGACCACTTCCATTGATCAGAGGACCAGTACAAAATGTATTTCACTGAGGAAGACATTATTGCAACAACAGTTGCAGTTCGTCTAAGACAATATTCCAGAAAGTGCTCTGTGAGATGAACACTAACAGACAAGACAGTGGTCATCTGGGATTTTACTATTTATTTATTAAATTTTACTACCTGATGTGCATATGAAGTCTGTGAGGATTATAGCAATAAAAGTCTTTTGTTTTTCCTCATACTTTTTCCTACAGTTAGTATTGGATTCAGTTTATGAACTGATGCTGCCTGCTTCAGGTATCATTTTGAGAAACTGCATATAGAGCACAAATATATTTTGGCAAAGGAGAGATTATTATTTCTTTTTTCAAATGACAATGGTAAATACTGTATGTTTTATCTTTATAGACCTTACTGACAATTGACTCTTTGAACTGAGTATGCTTGTATGCATTAAGTATGTTTTGTAATCAGTAGCTTTGAAGTATGTTCTGCAATGTTCAAAACTATAAAGACATATATAGCCATCATAAGACTGAAAATTGAAAATTTAATCTCTGAAGTAGTGCTTTTTTTGAAGGGTGGTTTCCATAGCAACTTGATGTCACACTATAATTTGATCCAATCTTGATAAGAAAGCAAGAAATTATTTGGTCTGGGGAAAAAAAAAAAGTTTTGAATATCTTCAGTAAAACATATCATGGTATCTTTGGTAACCGTGCCATCAAAACTGGATAGTGTGCACATATTCTGAAAAATCAGCCAAGTTCCTGAAGTTTTGAAATATGTGAGAGGAGAAAAGGTGGAGTAAGAACCAGAGGTAATGTCTTTCATAAAATACTAATGTTGAATTAAGGTCTCAGGGCCATCTGGCAGATGGACAGACTCAATTGCTTCTGCAGTTGTTAATTTTGTGGGAGAAGACAGGAGTGAGAGGGGTCGCCGGAAGATCAGACATGCACTGTTCAAGACACAGCGCTTCCACCCCCAGTTTTCAGCTGAGCTAATTGCCCATTTTTTGAACCGAGAGCTTTAGGGTCAGACCTGCTGAAAATGTAGCTGAATACTTATTTACATGTCTCAGTTTTCGATATAAGAAGGGAATAAGTCCTTTTATATATAAATTTAATTTTCAGAAAGGCATGAAAACAAATGAAGGTAGAGTTAAAATACATTAGAAAATCCTCTTTTCTTCCCCTTTGCTTACTTATTTTTATATCAGCTCTGAGAGTCAGATTAATTTGATACAAAGCAGGATGACACAACAGTCTTTCCCTTGGGAAATCCTCTTCTGAGTGAGGTCCTGTAAATACTCCCTCAAAGTGAGGCTATTTGATGCAGTGAGAACTTTGCCATGAAAAGGACACCCTAAATTCAGAAAGCAGCTTCAACAACAATTACATAATTGTGCAGGTTGTTTTGTTACCAGATTCCTAGTTTCCAGACCTATGCCACGTCAAAAAAAAATTTCAAAGTGCAACAGATTTCAGCAGGAAAAATACCTCAAGCCCACAGAAAACATGGGTATCCAGTCCTCAAGTTTGGCTTAGAGGTGACTCATCTGAATACAGCATTGCTTTCTCTGTGCTGCTGAAATGAGTGTCAAGTGTCCTTAGTCCCCATCACCGCAGCTATGCTCAGTCCATTTGACCTCCAGTTACTAGTGCTTGGGGTTGCAATTGTTCAGTCACAGGGATGAAGCTGAAAGAACTGAGGAAGCTCTCAGCTTCTTGGGTTTCTATACAAACACCTAGGATATGATCAAGCTGAGACGGAGAAGCCAGTCTCCTGCCCATTTCCACACTTTTGCAGTGGACCTTTAGGCTAAAGACATGTAGAGAAGCAACAGAGGATTCCTGATGCAGGCAAGGTGCAGGAGAACACCACAAATGAAATGCTAATGCCTCCAATTCTACAGGGAGATATATGCACCCACAAAAGAGACCTTTTTGAATCTGAATAGGAGCAATTTAAAACAGAAGTAATCAGGAGTTATTTGCAGTCCCCAGCAATAAGTTTATTGGTCCTCCACTTTTACAAATCATGAGATGTATTCTTATTTTCCAGTAGATGCTATACTTTGTTTCAGCTATGTTCATATACGAAGTGGTAAATTTGGGGATTTCTCAGCTTCTTGTCCTCAGAAAAATAAAGAATGCTCAGTTTATATACACCATCAAGTGTTCTGTCAGAGAAATGAACTTTTGACAAACAGCTCAAGCACAACAGCCTCAGACCTTGCTGAAATATTTGAACCAGGACAATCTGGACAGGCAGTCCAAAACCTAGATCTTCAAAACTGCCCAGGTAATGAAGCTGATTCTACTGCACCACAAATTATCATTGCACTTGGTCATAATTTCATCCGTATTTTTCAGCCCTCTGTCAGTGAAGGAAAACTCCCTGGAAATTGCTATTGCGCTCTCTCTCTTTCCATATCTCTCTTTCTCCTAAATGCTGACAAGGCCCAATTCATGGAACAGATAATTTTTGAAGCTTTGCTAAATGCATGACAGTTGTAATGGTTATTTACAACATTTTGCTTTTGAATTCAGATGAGCAGTTCTAGAGCTAATCTCTGACTTTTTATATTCATCATGAACTTCTGTTTCCTAAGTATTCACTTGTGATGTGATCTACATACACACCAATTTTCTATAAATATTGAACTTCTGTGAGTGTCACTGGAATCCTTTCTCTGATCCTGCAAGTAGATAAATCATACTTAAAAAGAGTGATTTGAAATTTAAAATCAACAGCCACCATTGCAAATGATCAGTTCTCCCATACTCAGAGACGAATACCTGCAAATATACATATTCTAGCTTGACTGTGCCTTTACGCAGAGCCCTGAAGAAGGGGTTGTTGTCTACTTAAAGAGTAAGTATGAGACATTCAGACTTTTTCTTTCAAGACAAGCTGGTTGCGTGCCTAGCTTTTCTTCAGAATACAGGTAAATTCAATGGCTAGCAAGCCATTTTTCTCCTATAGTATGGACTAAGAGTCAGGTATTCAGGGTCTTGATTCCTAAAATAGTGTTCTTACATATTTGTAATCTTGGACAAGCTGGTTTTTTACCAACTTTCATAATATACCTGTTTCTAGACTGACCCAGTTGTAAACACAATTAAATATATGGACTTATTTTTGCTCCTTTGTCCTGTCTAAAACCATTTCAGTTTTGCTTGGAGTTCACGTGAATGATTTTCTGTTTGAGTTGGTTGTAGTTGTGGACCAATATTCTTTCCACACATATACTGTTCATTGCAATAAAATAAAAATGAGTGCTGGACACAGAGCTTTGCCTTCCAATCAGGAGTCTCCTTCCTGCGGAAAGTACCTATCATGACAAACTTGTGATCCTACTGCAACGGAAGTACAGGAGACAGACTAAGAAAGAATGCATCATTGGGATGATTTCTACATCAGAGCTGGGGAAGAACTGCAGCATCTTTGAAAGTCAGATTGCAACTCGTCTGAAAGGGAATGCAGCATGCATAGGTATACCAAACATCTGGATTTTCTTATAGGTGTTCACTTTATTTACCTTGAAACTTTTGTTGGACTTTGGATATTTATTTTTTGTTTTCCTGGTGGCTGTTAATCTTGGATATATCCACTCTTTATGTCCTGCTCAATTTTATTGCTCATGAACAGTGGGTTCAATGCACACTGGATGTGCCAGATTTACTGCAGATGTACTACACAGTGCATATACATACACCTGCCTAATTTCAGACAGCGCCAAGGCAATCTCAGCATACATATTACCCCTTGGGGACTGTTGAGCTAGACAAGGGTTGTGGGTGGAATGTGAGAGCATCTCCTCCATTAAGATTATTTGATCAAGGAGCTTTTCAGCACCAAAGGGATAGATAGAAAGATAAGGAGAAAGCCACAAGCAAAACACACAGAGACACAAACCTGACAGACAAGGGGTAACAGAGGCAATGACAAAGACCAAAATTTTCCAGTCACTAATTGATGGGCCATTAAGAAACTGCAGACATGGCCAACCTAGACTTGGTAGCTGAAAAGAAGGAGGAAACAAGAGGAACATGAAGTTTTTTAGAGAAGAGGGGGGCAGGAGGGATCCCTGGGGCCCGCTGGAGTGGGCAGCCCCCATCCCTCCCTTAACAAAGATATATGTAGGGCTCTTCTATTTACTTTCTTCTTTCAACTCTTGAGAAACAAGAATTCATGTTCTGAATGCAGAAATTGCAATTCTGCCTGGATACTTTGTGGTCAGCTTCAGTAGAAATAAAGCTTAATTCAGCAGAATCCACAGAATATCTATGCCCCATTTCACAAAACACCATAAGCTGCAATAAGTAGACGGCCCAATGTAATGTCCTGTCGAGATAATAAAACACCTTCCATAGGCAGAGCTTTGGATCAAGCCCAGAGCAAAAATATGGCCAGAAGCTGATTTTATGTCCTGCTTTCCCCTCCCCATCTCCTCCCTACCCTGCCATGCAAGACTGGTGGGTTATTCGCTCGGTGCTGAGAGCATTAACCCTGGACACAAGGAACAAGACAAGACCACACTGTATAAAAATCCAGCTAACTTTAGCATACTTACAGCCCATCCTTCACAGCGGTTCTTTCTTCCTGACCTGGGAAAAGGCAGTCCTGTGAAGCAAAAGCACAGTTTGTTGCCCTCCCTTTACCCTCAGCCTCTGTCAAACAGCTTCTTGAAACCCAGCAAATGCACAAAAAGAAGCCTTTTAAAGTATTAACTCCTGCCCTTACCATTTCTTATTAGGGCTGAAAGTGCGCTAATCAAACCAGTATCTAGAGTAATTTTAGCGCATGCAGTCACCAAGCAGATCTTCTAATCAGTGTTTAGGTAATAAAAGACACCAGCATCACTACACAGCCAGGAGCTGTTTCCAAGTGTAAACAAAACTGATAACGATCCTATTGTCTTTATTGTTCTTGGGAGATAACACGTCACTCAGACCATAATGAACGGGTTAAAGTAATCCTTTTTGTCAGTTTAGAGACCCTGCAGCCATTAAGAATAAATTACATTTTTAATTAAAGATTTTTTACTACCTAATGAAGGAATTTAAAATGTAAACTGCTGATTGGAAAAGGAAAATGGACTTCAGCCAAGACAGTGAAGAATTCTAGCATATAAAAAAAAAAAATTAATGAGAGCCAGACACACATTTCACTGACCTGCTACAATTTGAACAGGTAGTTACCATGTTTAAAGAGTACAGTACTTAACATAATCTGAATTATCATTATTAAAATGCTGCTCCAGGTAAAATTAGTATTTTACTATAATTAATATTTTGACTTAATTTCTATCCTGGACAGATTTCCTCTAGTTCTCTCCTGTTTCCATGAGGCAACTAAAAGAGAAAATCTTCCTAGTTTCCTCATAAATTAATAGATCTTAAGTCAGAGGGACCACCATGATTACTGGCTAGGCCTTTCTGATTAACACAAGGAACTCTGTCCACCTCCAGCCCTCTCCCAGAAGTTTCTTCATCAGCCCCATGCCTTTTGCTTCAACTGCTCTGCAAGTCCTGTGCTCCTGAACAAACCCGTTAAGGTCATCATAAGGTCCACTTCTCCCAGTGGTCACAAACCTTTGCCCCTCTGGCCAGTGCTACTCATGTCCCTCAAGTACTCATGTGTTTGGAAGAGCAGAAAGTAACAGGTAATATACTGGTCTTTTGGAGATCAAGACTTACTGCCCTAGCCTTACAGCTATTCCCACAGCCCACAGTCCTCCATCGTGAGTAACGATTCCCCTTATATACACTAAATCTGCTCATATAGCTTGGTTTTGTTGCTCATTAGTCTTTCACCATACATTTATTAGGCACCCCCTAACTGGTGGTACTTTTTAATCACACACTTGTCACACCTTCTCATCCCCAGCATTAGACTGGGAATGCTCTCAAGGACACAGAGACACGCAGTGAAGTGTGCAAGAGGGTCAGTTATACCTTCCTACTGTGTCATATCGTTCATAGCCAGCCAGCACTTAACATCATGAGCTTCCTATCCTGGTGTTTTGAGTGATAATTAAAAACATCCCTTTCCTGGGGATTTATTTCTGGCTTCGTTTTTCTGTCAAGCCTGCACAGAGCATTGCTTATGCCCAGCAGTCACATAACTGTGTCACTTCAGGTTAGTCTTGTCTTACAACCACTAAGCAACATGCAGAGCTAAAGGTGTGCAAACCCTCAGGAGGCCTCAGCAGATATCCACCCAGCGAGGCCGGTTATTTTAGCAGATCTGTTTTCCAGACTTGTGTTTGTCTCTCCTAAAAAGATTATATATCTTCTTGAAAATCAGCATGTCATTTCAAAAAATTCACCGTGTTTCAAGGGAAACTGTTTCCCTGGTTAATTATCTTCTCCACTTAACTTTTGCCCCTTATTTCTACTATGTATCTGTCTAACTTTCACTTCTAACGAAAGCTAGATATTACACCTCATCCTGTCATGGTTGGTTGCTAGATTAAATATCTGTCTTCCTGATAGAGCCACTGATAACTGTGACCTGATGACCTCTTTATCTTCTCTTAGATAAATGATATACAAATTGAAGTTAATAAACTAGAAGAAAAAGGAAGAAAAAAGGTAATAGTCTTTCAAGATGTGGTAAGTTTTCAAAATTTTGCCATTCTTCCCTGAACCCTTTCTGATGCTGTAGCCTCCCTTTTCAATTCTCTAACTGTCAGGATACACCAGGAACAGTTTCACAAATGCTGAATGGCACTTCTCTTTGTACCTGACATCTCTTTATATTTTCAGAGGGCATTTCAAGCAAGATGTTACTTGAACTTGTTTTCTGAGCTTTCAAGAATGTTTATTCCACTGAGGTTATAGCTTGCGACGTGTGATCATTAAGAATTCATAACGGTTTCTATAATAATCTTTAGGTTGGGGTCACCAGGATCTTTCTGAAACTTTCATCTTTCAAAATCTTTCCAAGTTTAATCTCTGCCTCAGGTATTTCTTCTTATAATATTTGAGGAAACAAAGAAGGAAGAAAAAGTGGAAGGGGGAAATCTATCCTGTTTAAAAATAAAGTCTTTAGAACTTGTTTTGAGAGCCTTATATGCAAAACAGTTAGAGATAAAAAACAGCTTGGCGTAGAGGAATTTAAATGTTTCCTTTTCCCAGGATAGACTGAATGATATTTCAGGCCCTAGAATTTATAAAACTCTGAAGTGAAACTTTCGGTTTACCATTTCTCTCTCTTTTGATTCATTTATGACTGTGAGCACTTTTATACCAATCTGAGATTTCTTAAAAAAAAAAAAAAAAAACTAAAAAGTTCCATAGAAAAGCACCGCACGATCTCTTGAGCTGCTGATTTTAAAAGTCAGCTGTCATCTTGAGTAGCTGACTACTTTAAAAAGTCAGAATTTAAAAATCAAGACAAAGCGATCTGTCTGGTATTGGCATGTGGTGAGACAAGATGATCATAACAGTCTCTTCAGCGTTCAGTGTATAAGGAGAGATTCACAAAGGCTTAGTCTATGGAGTCTTGCTTCCCTTCAGCTTTTGATGTCTAGACTGGGGAAACTCCCCTTGAGGGTAGGTAACTCGCTGGCAGAGTTGCTCTGAGTGTTACACCAGAGAAGCTTCCCCCTCTCCCGAGACTCCAGAAGAAGCACCAGAAATGGGACGCAGGGAAAGAAATACTGGATCAGAGCATGGTCTGTCTATCCCAATATCCTCTTTCCAGCAATGACCAACAGCAAATGCCTAAGCAAAAATTAAATACAGAGAGTGCGCACAACAATATTTCCCCCAAATACCCTCCTAGCCTCCAGCAAACTTCCTCTTAGTGGTGTTCTTCATAATCATTAATTATAAAATTAATTTTTTAATTATAAAAAAAATCCCTTAGGTATTTTTCTTCCATTAAGTTGTTCAATCATTTCTAGACCTATGGATACTTCTATTATGCACAGCACTTTGCGACAAAGTCCTACAGCTTAATCATGTGTCACCTGAAAAATACCTTCTCTACACTGAAGGATGCCTTTGTTAATTTTGCCCTTTCCCGTGATTTTCAGTCTGTGTTCCCACCTTTCTGCACATGAGCAGTAGCACACGTGAACTAGTTTATGAAGTGACTACAGAAACAAGTGCTAATAATCCATGACTTTCAGGCTGAAGCAGTCATAGTTTATGCTTTTCTATAGAGAAGCAAGGGTTTTACCCTTTAGCAGTAACAACCCAACCAAACACATGGTGATTGATGAGGCCTGCATCCACACGGGGAACTGGAAGTGTCAGTCATAAACGCAGAGATGGCTTTGGACCCATTTGCTGCGCCTGTACCTCAGAGCCATAGCTGCATTCAGCAAGACCATATAAGCTTTAGCGCCTGCATATATGAGAAAAGACAGTCCATAAACATCCCATATGGTTAGAATTCGCACTTTTCTCATGACCCAATACTATCTGACTTTCACAGCATCCAGAACAGTTTAAAAAACAGGTTATCTATTCTTCCACAATAGTTGGATACTGAACATCCTAATTGTGTTTTACTATAAAGTGAGGCATACATCAAACTTTCATGTAATCTTGTGTTTCTTTTTCTTTTGCTGGGAGGAGCAATAACTTGTCTATTTTTGTGTGACTATATTTTTAATTTACAACAAAAGCTCCTAGAGCTCAGGAATGTACTTTCTTATATAAGTACTATAAATCATAACAATAATAAATAAATATTGCATATACCAGGCAAGCAGCAAGTCTGCAAATCACTTTTGTAAGTGCACAGTAAACCATAGCTTGGCGAGGTTGTACAGGTGAAGTGCAACAAAGATTTGCAGAGAAAAGATATGCTGGCACACACAGAATTTTAGATGAAGTGCTGGTGTAACCGTGCTCTCAGCATTCAGTGCTAAGACAGCATGCTTGCATTGTGAATAAGGCAAACTGCATACTGGTCTACATGAGTAGCGTGGCCTTCAGATCAAGCGGAGTTATCATCTAATTGTAGCTGTACCTGAAATAAAGGTGCCCAGTTTGGGGCCCTTCGGTGCAGGAGGGACATGGAGAACTTGGAGGAGCTCCAGCAGGTGCCTGGGGTCTTGGGCATATGACTTATCTGGAGAGGTTGGGGGAGCCAGGCTCATTCAATCTGATGAAGAGGACACTAAGAATGACATCTAATATCAGCTTAAGCTACTTAAATGGTAGTTACAAGTACGAAAAGCTCAAACTTTTCTCAGTACTGGCACAGGAAAAGGTCACTTGACTGTGTCTTGGGATGCTCAGCTTGGACTCTCAGATAGCCTTTTTTGCCAGGCAGGTTAGCAGCACTGAACAGGTTTTCTAGCATGTGGAATCTCCATTCTTGGCAGTTTTCTGACCTAAACCAGGCAAAACTGTGGCTGACGGATCTGTTGGTGTGTTGGTGCTGGTCCTGCCTCAAGCAGGAGGCTGGACTAGGTGACCTCCAGAGATCTCTTCCAACCAACATTCTGATGATTTATGTGACAATTTCTATGATTTCTTAGCTGGGCCAGTTACTATGATCATGCATCTGTAGATACCTGCTAGGTATGAAGCTGCTCCTTCTTCACAGTGCTTTGCTGTAATGTATCAGAGTGGTGGATTGCAAGATACTAGTTCAAAACTCTTTACCACACTCTGCTTTAGTGCAGATATAAACTGAAAAATGATGCCTTTTCTCCTTTTCCAGATTCAGACCATTCCTTCTATAACTCTGTCTCAATAAGGTTCACAAATTTTTAGGCCAATTTTTCACTTCTATTTGTCCTTATAGACACCTTCACATTTATAGGACAGCTTTCCTGGATTTATCTGCAAGACCCTCTATTAGGTCTGCTTGGTTCCTTCTTCAAAGCCAGCCTGTATGCTGAGTATCCTTATTCCCACAAAAAAAAGCTTTCTCCTGCTCCTTCTATGACCCTTGCTTACATCTTTATCATGCTAGCCACAAATTCTGAGTGCCACTAGACAAATCTGCCTCTTTTAGTTATTTGATAATTGCCTCATAGTATGTAGACACTTCTGCAAATAGATAATATGCATCACACTCCTTTGGGGACTATAATGGTTATTGCTAATATTTACCTTATAAAACAGTTCAGTGAGGAATCACATAAAATCCATGCAATTTAACAGACAAAATAAATAGAATGTGCAGGTGTAGTTTAATTTACTGATGGTAAATATAATATTACACTCAAATAACTTGTTTCCTAGTGAGAAAAGGAAAGCTAGAAAAAGTAAGCCAAGATCACATTGCCATTTGGCTATTTCTCTTGGTAGATCTCTTCAACGTGAAGCAGAAGGAAAACATTTTTTGAAGGAATTGGTGAAATAAAGCAACAGAATACAACTGTCACAACAGCCTGATCTATTTTGATGAGGCAGTTTAGAACATGATGACTTGATCCTACAAAAACTACAGGTGTAGGAGGAGAGCCTGCAAAACCATATAAGATGTACTCTGCTAGCTTTTTAATTTTTTTCCCCCATCGCAGCTGAAATGTAAGTTGACGGTGTTGCTGAAAGCCCCAAAACCATGACAAACTAGAGTTCACAGAAAAACATCCTTAATGACCTGCCTTTAGCTAACCCCAGACTTGCCTATCAAGCGCCAGTATATAGGAACCCTCTGTGTGGCACTGTTTCAAACATTAATAAAATAATCAGGGAGGAACCTCTGGTATTGCAGCTGTTATTTTTCAGCCAGAGGACTTGTACAATCAATCCACAAACTCCTCTGGCCAGACAAGTTGAACTGAATGGACTAATGCTAGGTGGCATGAGACTGCCTAAGTTATTATAAAGCCTAAGATGTCCCATTTGCATCCTAGGTTTTTTATTCGCCTATAAAAAAATCTACCAGTGCATCTGTTCATCTTTGTAATATACTCTTTGGGCTATGAAACAGAGAATGTATCTGAATTAAATAAAGCAGACAGAAAGGAACATTTATTTTTATTAAATAAATCCTACCTGAGAGGGACTGGGAGAGGTTCTCTCTTTTTTCTGTATCTCATTTTTCTCCTCCCTCAGGTTCCATACCATTTCAACAATTCTTAAGGTGCTATGGACATGTTCCTGGGATAAAACAAGTGTATACATAGGTAAGTTCAAGTCAGCACCTGCTAACAGACAGAAAACTATTTATCTAGCTCATTGTAATTCACCTTTAAGTTACCATAATCTTCAGCAGTTCTAACAAAGGAAAAAGAAAAAAGAAAAACAGCCAACGACTTCAATAGAACTGCATATCTGTACAGAAGTCTGCATAAATTTATGTGGGATTAGGACACTTTTCGATTAGATTAATAAGGTCATTATTTTTTTTCAAATAGAATTCAGTCATTTTTCCATGTCTGTTTTAGCTGAGAGGTAAAAATAAAACAAAAGAATGACAGCAAGTGTGCACAGCTAATCTGTGTAACCCCAAAACTTGTACTCAAAAGGGGAAGTAGTTCTCCTTATGAGGGAAATATGAAAAAGTCACATAGCAATATCAGCAACAAAGCCAGGAATAATGGCTCAACTGAATTTAAGGTCCTTAGTCCAAGAAATGGATGCCCAGTGCCTGTAGTCCAACAGTCACCTAATCCAGGAAGGGATCTTAATTAATTTCAGAGATCTTAAGTATAGATGTCTACAGCTGACCAAGTTGTCTAGACTCTGATTCAGGTTGCTGCTAAAAAAGGATGGCTCCAAACTCTCTCCTACTTGTCTCAGCTGCCTCCCTCGCACTGAACCTAAAGGTTATACAGCCTCAAGATGAATCAAATCAACAAGATAATGCAGTGGAAAACTAAACCATTCCCCAAAAACATAATTTTTTGTCTCCATCAGATGGGCTTGCTAAGCTGCAGCCTGCAGTCCCGACAGCAGACTGCATCTGTGCAAGGGAAGAGAGGGAACATGCAGCTGCGAGCAGATAAAACTACAGCTTTTGGTAGCAGTCAGTAGCCCACAATAACGCCACACTAGGTATAAGATCAGATCACACACTCAGGCGAAAGGAGTGCTCCTGCCACCTGAAATTCAGCAAGTCCCCAGATGTGGCTGACCACTGGATCAGAAGTGAGAGACATGATTTAGTTCCCTTCTGACCCATATTCTTTTATTTCATCTCACAAGGACCAAGATACAGGTGGTCAGGCAGATTTTCCATGTTTCTCCCAAACATGGAGGGAGAAACCTGAGGGGTAGAAACTCAGACAAAGGGGAAATGCTCCTGCTTCCCACGGTTTGTATGTACCTGTGGTTTACAAACCTTTTTGGAGCAACGATCTTGTCTTTCGCTGATCCACCTGATGCACCCATTTGAGTCTGTGCTACCACAGAGTGAAATGAGTACTTCAGGGAAGGACCAAACAAAGCTGCTGATGATTTTCAGAACTAATTTAACAAGCCAGTTTTCACTGTTTGAGGTTATTCTGTACTCTAACGAAAAAAATCAGTAAAATGACCTTCCCCCCAACACACCCAATTTGAATTGCAAAGTTGCTTTTGCTCAGAATGTTGCAGTCTTTCTGCATAGTGGGGACATTGTTTGTACAAGCGAAGCTGGTTTTCCCTCGAGATACAAGTGGATCGTAGAAAAGAATATACTCTGATTAGGTAGGATCAGAATTTTATTATACAGCCTACTTGTTATAAAAGAGGGGCATGCAATAGAGAAGTTGAAATAAGGCGTTGCTGAATGGCATGAATAATTTTAATAGCATTTGTTTTAATGAAAACAGTTAAATATGTCAGTATGCCATAAATATACATCTAGCGTCTCAGCATATACAAGAAGGAGATCAGGAACAATTATTTCACAAGAAACAGAACTGGACTTCATTTCAGATTGACAGTCTCATTACTGCAGCCCATGTAAAAGACCTACAGATTTCTTCAGCTCTGTGTTTCTTACTCACTAAACAAAAGAAATTCCTTACTCTTTCAAAATAATGTTTCACCAAAGCTTTTTAAGTGGGGATGTACTTCTCCCACACCATGCATTAGCTTTTGCTCTCCAGTTTAAATGGAGAAGTTGGATATATTCATAAACAATAGGGCCTATAAAAAATGCCACTAGTCTATACCTTGATTCCAAAGATGAAGGAAGCCTTATTTCTTGGGGGGAGGAAACAATACATGAACATTATAGCTGTGATGCTTATAATCCATGCATGCTCCTTGACTCCACTGGAACAGACTTGGCTTGCTCTGTCGGTAAACTTTGATATGACTAAGTCAAAGAAAGATTTGCAAACCCTAGGGAGTGGTTTCAGGGAATTCACACTTGGCCAGAGTCACAAATCTCACGTTTTGCTCCTGCAGATCAGCCAGATTCATTTCAGCAGCCATTCAGCTGAAAGAAGGGAAGGGTATGTGTTACGCTGACATCCTCACATGGGTGTTTCAGCCCACTAATCATCCCTTTCCTATTGCGAGTAATAAAAGACAGTGAAGGTTTAACTATTACCTTCTATTCAGCTGTCCTTCACTTTTCCGATGTCTCCCTCGCCAGAATGAAGATAGCCCCCTTTGAGACAGATGGGTTCTTCTACTGTGGTCTGCTTTTATGCTGGAGTGCCTTTTTCCTCCACTCCTCCCAAATATGACAGGGACCTCATTTTGCTTTGCCAGAAATCAATCATTGAGAATTTCAGGCAGGCTGGAGGTGGAGGAGAGGATAAGTGGGAAAGTGTGACCCTGAAGTAGTAATTTTCAAGGGCAGGGATTCTTTCCTTCTGCCTCATTGAACATTACCCATGATTTCACTCCTTTGAACATAAGAATACAGGGATTGCCATTTCAGAACAGAGCAATGGTCCATCCAGTGCATCCTCATAACCCCAACACTAGACAACATTGAATGGTTCAAGGGGGTGTATAAAACCCCATAACGCACGAATTGGACAAGAATACACCACGGGGGGAAATTTCTAACTGGCTTCAGCTGGTGATAGGGTTGTTACCTGAAACATGAGAATTGACAACCCTTGTAATTTTTCATTGCGGCTAGTGTAACTGCAGCTGCTGTTCTTAGCCACAAAAATATCTGTGTTGTTGCTTTCAGTGGGACAAAGTATGTTTCCTACTCTGCAATCATGCTTTAAAAACAGCTACCCAGCATCACATTAGGTTTCTCTCTAGGTTCCTATTATGCTGTTTTTCTGCTGTGGTTCTTGAGCATCTGAAATACGGATTAGGGACTGTGCCAGTCATAGTAGAAGTTGTCTGATTGCCTTAAAAATTCTCTAAAATAGCAGAAAAAATCCTTGATTAAACAAAAAGGAGAAAAAGATTAAAAGCAAACCAGAAACAGATAAATGGAGGAAAAAAACTTAAAGAAATGCAAAACTTGTCACAATTATACTGAAATATAGAAGATAAAATAAAAACATATACAGTATATGGCCCAGCATTCACTCACAGCAAAATGTATAATTATAGATTCATTTCAGTTGGTAAAAGCCATTTGTGTGTCATCTGCTTCATCCTGTACATTAAGTTGGAACTGACGTTCCTGTCTTTTTCACCATCCTAGCAGATGTTTGTCTAATCTTAGTGGTTTGACTGGCTCCACTTAAGATTTCATAACCCCTGTAAGGAGTCTCATCCTCTTAAACTTTTCTTAAGCTGATGTCATAACATAAGTGTAAACCAGTGTATTTTCTTTGATTTCAACAGGCTTTTGATCAAAGTCAAGACTAAATCCTTGCAGACCTCTGCAGACATGAGATGTCACTGATTCTGCCGCAGCAAGTCAGAAGAATTTAATACTTGCTGTATTAAAGAGTATGGGTCTTTCCTCCGGGACACCAGCCCATCCCCACCTCAAATCTAATAGCTCTGAAAAGAAGCATTACCTCTGATATAATCTATTTTGCACCTTCAATGGACTTTGTAGCTTGGACAATATCTGTATCTACATCAACATCTATAGCCACATGGAAAGAGAGAGCAGGAGAGAGAGAGCAGGAGGGTAAACTAAGTCAAAGACTTAACAATTCCTTATCGGACTTCACCAAAATGCCAAGAGATCGGGCAGTAACCACTTAGGTTTAAATTCAAAACTTAAATATGTAAACATCAAAATAAACCAGAATTTTGCGCAATGTATCTGATTATGCTAAGCAAAAGAACGGCATCTTACAATTATGTCTAACAATTTCTGTCTGAATTATCCTTTTTGCAAGCTAAGGTTCAAGAAAGAGAACTCCTCCTGGAATGTGACCTCTCAAAGGTCTTGCTTAACCACTCTGTTTTTCAGGTTGAATTAAATGCCTTCATTTTTTGGTAGTCTTCTTTCAGAAGAGCAGGAACACTGTCTTCTAAATCAATTTGGCCCCGAGGAAGTTAATTTTTTACTACTTTTAACTTCTTTGCTGTTGTACCGATGACAACTACTAATGAGCAATCCCCTACCTCGTTTTAATGCAGAACTTTCTTTATAGTGGGTCCACATGCAAATATAATTTGAAATAACCTGCAGGATCCTTTTCCCTTCCCTTAATTTTTATGAAACTTCACACTTTTTTTTCAGCTTTAAGTTAGTCCAGATGGAGAGTAGTCCCTTAGCAACACCTTCTGGCAACTTCACCTGGCTGGAGCAGGCAGCAACCTCCCAGTTCCCTGCCGAGTGACCTGAAAGTGGTCCAGGCAGCACATGCTAGGGCTAGTGTTGCCAGCTGATATCCACCAAAAAATGGGACTGTTTCCCAATTCAGAGGGAATATGGGACAAAACACTGAAGATCAGAACAGTGTCAATTGTATCAGAGCATCTGGCATCCACCGGTGTTTACAGCAATGCTAGTTAGCTAAGTTCATTTTGTTGTAGACCATGTTAGCAAAGAGGGCATGAAATGCAGAGATCAATCAACCTAGAAAGCCTGAGATGTTACAAACATACAGTTGACTATCTACTCACTGCTGGGATGATACTACTGCTCAGTCTCTTAGGCTATGTCTATTACATTAGACTAAAAAGGCCAGTGACTTTTCCATGGTCCTCAGCTCAAGTGATGTTGCAGAAGTAGCATCCAAATAAACAAATGCTCTTTCTCCCCAAAAAGGTTCCAGGCAATTGACTGCAAACGGTGCCTGCAACGTGCTGTCCTCCAAATTGGCCTGGAGTTTATGTGAGAGAATGAAAGTTGCCTTGGGCCAGAACTGTGCCACAGGTTTGCTAATAATTAAGCAGACTGGAGAGCTTTAAGACAGTGCTCAAGCCTGTTCCCTGACCTGTTGTATTGATTAGTGTAAGCATATCATCGTCATACATTCAGGTCAATTTAGCAGGGTTAAAAACTGACTGAACACCTACTGTATATAATTTCTTCTACACCTCATCAATTCTCAAGCAAAACTCTTAGGAATCAAACCATCTTCTGTCATCTTCCCTGCCCTAGAAGCTGCATTTGGACCAAGAAGGAACACAAGAAAGGCACGGTGGGATGTTATTATCTTCTGTCAACCTCAGACCCTCAGGAGCAAGCATCATCTACACCCTTATTCTTTGCAGGTTTCCCTCATACAACCACAGCAGTCGGGAGCTGCATCAGTAATTGGACGCACCCAGTGAGCAACAGAGAAGCAGGGCACACACTTCACTGTCTGGTGGTGCAAGTCTGTCATTTCTGAGGTGTCAGAGCTGGAAGCGACAATAGCAATAATCTGGTCTGACATCCTTCATTACAGAGAAAAATCAAACATCACCCTTTACTCAGGCTTTGTTGCCCTAAGCAACTCCTGCTCAAGCTAGAACAAAATACTAGAAATTGCTTCTTTTCTAAAGGCATGGCCAAAACATCTCAAAAAAAGTAGCAGTCTATCGATGGCAATGGGATTTTGCCTAGTTGTGGCTCAGTGTAACTGGAAACTTTCAGATTTGCATTTATGTTTTTCTCCTGAATATTAATCTTCCTTAGGAAGGATAGGAAATAATCTAGGTGTACAAGTCTCTATTCCCTCACAGGAGCTCGTAGAGGCTCCTGGGGTTTGATGAATTCAGCTTCCCACAGATTCCTTTATTTTAAGTGATTTTTATATAAAGGAGCTCTATTAGAATTACTGAGCCACACTCATCATAATAAGACAAAAAAACATATTAAAAGTTAATGTGCCTCAAGAAGATTTTTGTTGTGAGAAGGATTACTATCTCAGTGAGAATACTTGGACAAATAAAGATATTCATTAGGGGTTTTTCTCTGAAATACCATTTTACATAATTTCCCACACTTTTTACTTACTAAAATAATAACAATGGCAGCAACAACAATTACCTTTTTACCTTACAAGGCTGGTTATAGAGCAACTTTGGAGTTTGGACTGAAGATGATAATTGTGAGATTAAAGTCAAGGCCACTACAAAATAATACTAATAAAAAGATTTAGCTCACATGCAGAATTTCACAAAGACAAAAAAAAAGTTCCTCAAAGATATGCAGGTATCACAGCTCTCTGATTTCAGTGAGATTAGTTGTCAAAATCATTTTAGGCACGGAGGCTAAGTGACTCAGGAGGTAAAATACCATTACCCCTAACAGGATTTGTTCCCCTCAATCAGGCAATTTTTTAAAGTAATTCTCTCTCTCATCATCCAGAGAGGGAGCACATGCAATTTACTTCAATACTGAGGAGCAAATGAATGCTTCACTTTTTAAAGTATCGAATTTGAGACACCTGACCTTCAGCAGGACTGTGCTCTTGTCTTCCAAATAATCTGATGATCACCCTACTGACACTGCCCCCAACTTACCTGAAAACTCATTTCTAATAGGTGCAAATTAGTAGGAGGTGGAGGGGAATTTCCATTTAACAACATCTGATGTGTATTCTTTCTCACTGGATGGTGGAGAGACAATTTTACTGTACAACACACTAATTATATTGCAGCTGCTTTTACTCCCACTCTAGAGTTGCTTTTAATAGGATATCAAAACTTTAAAGTCACTGTGGAAATGTAGAGTAAGTTTTTATCTTTAGAATTTCTTTATGAATTTCAATATACTGCAGAAGTTATTTCTCTTACTTCTAGTTAAAAAAGAAGTAATTGGATCACCTAGTTAAGCTTTAATGATATTAGAAATTGTTATTCTGTGTAGAACATATAAAATCTTTGAAGATCTTACGGCAGGTTCTCATGCACCTCACAGCTCCCTGTTGTGCTATATCCCTGTAAAAATGTCCCAGTTCACTGTGGCTCTTACTGAATATGTTGTTGTAGGTGAATTCTCCTTCATTTGTCCTTAAACTCCTACCCTCCACTTAAACGTTCCATACCACCTCAAAATATTTAAAATATTTTTCTCATAAACTTTCCAGAAGGTACCAGAGAATTCTCGCTCCCATTTTACAGACAGGGAGTCACAGAAAAATGTAAGTACATTTTGAAGGCCTGTGACAAGGCAGGGAATTCAACTCCCTCCCGAGTTCTAAGCTGAGGGGCTGAATTCATTTCAAAAGAAGATGATGGCAGCTGAATAACAGATCTAGCAACTGAGAGAGACCCTGAAGTATTTCTGACCGAAGGGGAGATGTATAAGGATTTGTCTGGCTTGAAATCAGAGCTTCTCAGGAAGCCATTAATCTTTTGCAGATCTCGTTAAAGGACAAACCACCCTACTTTAGCAATAGCAGGAGGTCTTCAAAATACATTCCTAAAGTACAGAGAAGAAAGAAGGGATGCAAAGACTACAGTTCACTTACCATCATTTTCATTATCTTTATAATATAACATGGGATGTTGGAGATACTAGAGAACACTGATTTGTTTGACTGAGAAACTGCTAATGGGAAAAAAAGAACACAAAATATTTGTATTGCTTGGAAACGTCGGATCATGACCACTTTGTAGGACATAGTTCAACATTAAGACAATTGTACCAGTCTGTATGTCTTTTAAAAATAAAAGAGCTAAACTACAAGGCCATATTTCTCTATGCAAAAGACACTGAGACTTGATGCTGTCATTCAAGTTTCAAGATGATCCCTTTAATAGTTACTGCTATGAACATCTAATTATCAGCATTTTTTTCACAGAACCAAAATTAACTCTGCAATACTGTCATTGTCATAGTAAAGCCTTACTGTCATTTTTGTTTCAGCACATCATTAAAACTCAGTAAGTACATGCCAGATAATCACAGAGATTCGCTTTGACACCTGTATGCTAATTTTGCAGTGCTGACATTGAGTGTTGCCTTCCTGCTTTGGTAGATCTATGGCAGTCTCGCTTTATTTGCATCACAGCAGTACTTCATAGCCCCATGTCACTTTGTGTGTGTGTGTGGCACTGCACACACATACAGCCGATGACTGCACCCAGCTAAGAGAGCTGTCTACAGCACAAAAATCAGCAGCATTGCCCCTGTCTTGTAGATGGTGACTTGAGGCACAGAAAGGCTTTTAATTTTGAAGATTCAAAGTGAAGCTCAGTGCATTTAGTCTCATGGTGGAATATGGGCAAATGTTGTTGATTTGTGGGAAGAAGACAGACCCTCAGTGTCAGGTCATACAAGTGCAGGAGGAGCCAGAAGAACAGGCAGCTGTGGAGGATGTTTATCTTCTAGCAGAGTGCCTTGAAGCATGGGGCCTGGCTAGAAGACACACCTCTTAGGTGTGCTGGGTGCTGGAGCTTTCTCCATGTTCGCTGGGAGATAAGACTGCTTTGCCTGGTGCAGAGGACACTGTCTGAAGGCACCGGGCATGCACAGTTTCTCAGTTGAACATGACAGAGTCTAAGCAGCACAGTCAGTCTTCTCCACACTCTGCCCTTACTGGGGCTACATGCAGAATAAAGTGGTATTCAAGGTTATCAATGATTTTGACATCTTCTCTGTATACAGTTTATCTTAAAAAATCTGTCTTAAAAAAACTACTGTACTTATACATGTGCACTCTGCTCTTCCCCGCTTCCTAATAAAATGGTTAAAGTGAGCCAGTGTATGTGTGATGTGGAGAGGAAAGGATGGAAAGGAGATCAAATATCTTCATTTCATGCTGTCTTATTTCTATGAAGTTTGTCTTGCATTTGACAAAAACTGCTGACTCCACATGTTTTAATGAAACATTTTCTAAATTTTCATCCAACATTTTCAACAAAATGTCAGCAAATGTCTGGTCTGCTTTTCTTGACACATTCTGTTGGAGGGTGAGACAGGCTAACATGCTGGCTTTGTAGGGAATTTGGATCCCTACAAATTATCCCTACTAATTAATTAATTCTTGGATCCTTGGATCCGTAATTTAAGGCTTTGGCTTTTGCTAGCTACTTTCATTTCTAAGAAATAGGTTCATCCCCATGCCGCAGCACCTAAGTCTTTCTAAAGCCAAGAAGACCATATAGCTCATCGGAAGCAACATTCAATTCATTTCAAACAAAGCTGTAAGGAACAAACGTATGTATTATTTAATTATAATATATTAATATATTCATAGAAATATATGAAAAGAACACCACAGATTCATAATGTCTACATGAACACTTCATCACTATTTGGAACTTCTCTTTTCTTAAGGTGCTATTTTTAGCTCAACTCAGTCCCCAAGTTGGTAGATATGGTAATGTGCGCAGACTTTTAAGATTTAAGGCAGAGCAGGGAGAGGTAGATCACTTTTCACTGCATTCTTTAGGAGTCAGTCTGCACTTCCTTTTTCAAACTGCTTTTCTTTCATGTGTGAAAAAGCCAAG
This sequence comes from Dromaius novaehollandiae, assembly GCF_036370855.1. Lineage (NCBI taxonomy): Eukaryota > Metazoa > Chordata > Aves > Casuariiformes > Dromaiidae > Dromaius > Dromaius novaehollandiae. Next base: position 82,678,686 of record NC_088101.1, on the reverse strand, counting down.
CATATCAGGGCTGTGAAGAGTAGAAGAAACCGACATGTGGCATATATGTGAGAATCTTATTTACATATAACTGGATCAAATTCCTCATGACTCAAGGTGAAGAGAATAGAAGTGTCATCTAAAAGAACCGTGTCCATGGGCAGACACCCAGCCACCTGCGAAACTTGTGCCGCTGCCAGGAAGGAAAGCAGCCAGTTACAAGACAATAAAACCATGCATCAATCAGGGCCCAGATAATGCTGGTTGAAAAATCTCATTCTGACTTGGGACTGATTTGCAGATGCTGACTCTGCCAGGACAGTAGTTATAATTGGCTGCTCCACGTCGGAGAGACAAAATTTCATACGGAGCAATCCTCAACGGTCCTCCTTGTGTCCTGCTCGTCTTTCTTCCTGGCTCAGCCAGCAGTTCTGCTGTACCGCTTGCTTTAAGACCAGCCATTGCTGAACATTTGTTCTTGCACTTCTATATCGTTATTCAGGTGTTTCCTTTTAAAAGCTATGGCCACTCTCACCTGGGAAGAAGGCTTTGTTATCAAATAATTTAAGCTACTGGCATAAATAACTATCCATTCACCATCCATTACCATTCACCAAGTGCATTGTAAATGTGCATGTAACCTTTGGAGATGCCCCAACACAGCATCCAGGCAGAACATGACAAAGACCCTCTGTTATCTTTGAGTGATCTGAGTAGTACTGGTGGTGGTAAGTCCAGCATGAGATTGCAGACAGTGGGAGATCCTCTGTATATCCAAAAAGGGTTATTAATGAGAATATTGTAGCATGTTCTGATGTTAGTTCATGAGAAAGTTTCCTGAATTTTCATTGATTTTTAAGAGATGGCTACATGTCTTGAAAGCACTCATTTTGCATTCATTCTAAAATACTGAAAGATTTAATATAAAGAATCAGAATATTTGGACTTATTTGAACCTTAATGTCAGTTTATATTAAGCTCTGAAAAAAATGAACATGTATCTCAAAAATGGCCTGGTTTAATGGAGAAGTTAGATCTCCAGCTCTAAAGAGGCTCAGAACTACCTATCACAAGGACAAAGAAAGGCAGGATAAACAGCAGTTTAAGGAGGAGGAAAAATCTCAGTATAGCTGGGGCAACACAACATTCAGTGACGTCTAGATTCTGGATAGAAAACCAGAAAGCTTAATATTGAGGAAGGGGATTTGTTTTTCTCTGGCCTATCCTGGCAGAAGGTGCGTCACAACACAAAAACTGAAAAAGCCTTTGTCAGATTCATATTTCAGGCAGCAGGAGAGCATCTAGAACTGGCTTCGCCGAAAGGTGGTCAAGGCCAGGGGAACCCCTTGAAGTGTGAGCCTGGGTCTGCTCAGGAGCTGAGCATCGTGAAGGTGCTGAGCCAATGGGAAGATGAAACCTGCTAATCTCAAATCCACCTGAAAATGCAGGATTTGTGTTTTCCACCTTCTTTGGGATGGGGCTTACAGCAGCTCCAGCTCTCCACAGTTCTTAAGCTTGATAGCTCTCAGCACAGTTAATCCTGTTCACCCCAGCAAGCACATGGCAGACAGCAAAGAAGAGTAGCAAAAGCCAACAGATTCTAGAAACAGTATTAATGAAAAATGACTGTTCAGTTCAGTACTCATTCAGCACTCAATATGACAACACCCCTGAGACCAACTCAGTGTGGTCTCAGCAGACAGGATGGTATAAAGCACAGAAAAGGATTAAATTTTTATTTTTATTGTTTTCAATAAGATATTAAAATCCTTTTTGTAATTGGAGATATTAACAGCTTCTCCTGTTAAATACGCTGCTAATGAGACCAAGAATTGCTCATAAGACCACAAGAGCAAATGGTGAGATATACTGAAGTTTAAATTAGATTTCTAATTCCTCCTAGGCAGCGATTTGCCTGTCTCAAGACAAATTCATTTAAGTAAATGTTGCCTAGGCTTTCACAGTGCTTGGAGATCAATTTCCTAGCCGAGCTACAGGGCCTTATCAGGGTGCCACACATCATCCCAGCTGCAGCAGCTGCCCATGCCCTGTCCTGTCTCAGCCCTTCACGCACAAGGCAGTGGAACCGACTTCAGTTTGGGGTTAAGCTAAGCACAATTATCTTACATTTGCAGCAGCTGGAAGTGTGAAATGAGAGGTTATCACTGCCTCTCTGATAGTGAGCTAATGCAACTGGAACACCAAGCCTTTACTTAACAATTTCTTCCATTTTTTCACTCATAAAGCGATTATCCAAGATAAATCAAGTGTGATTCGCAAAACCTCAAACACAGTGCTGATCCTTATTCACAAAGTGTTTTCAATTCCTGTAGCATAACAAACCATTTGGCATCAGGGTACCATGTGGGCTGGTGGATCCCAGGGGTCGGTGTCAGCAAGGTGCCCCCGCAGTGGCAGGGCAGGGTCTTGCTGCTGGGGTCCATCCTACCACCCCACAAAGGGGCAGGGCGGCTGGGGGCAGCCCCAGCCCCAGGTGTCAGGCATCTCTGTGGGGTCAGGCCGAGCCTGGGCTGGGCAGTTGGGTAACCGAGGTCAGATACAGCCCTGCAGTGGCTGGGCAAGACCCTGACATTTTGGGCGTTTACTTTGTTCCTAACTCCAGGTACATCTGTTTTCAAAAGGGTGATTTTTGTTAAAAGCATTGCACAAAAGGATGTGCACAAGAGTCTGCCTGGTGTAATTACTGTCTTTACCAAAAAAAAAAAAGGGGAGGGAGGAAAGGGAAAAAAGAAAAAAAGCACAAAATCTGTTGTTATTGACCTTAGTAATAGCGCTGGCTATTTTGATCATCTTTAATTGTGGTGTCCTTTAAAGCAAATCAAAAACCTCTTCATGACTCGAGAAGTGGGAGTTCTGTATCTTGAGGACTCCAAGAGCAAGAAATAGGATTAAGCCCTACCATTTCTTTTATCTCTGGACTATGAATTTTTGCTATTTTTATATAGAAAAAATTGCTAGGTATTCAACAGCTTTGTAGACTCTGCTGTCTGAAAAGTCCTGAAAAGACTCAGATGATCTCCTGCTGTACAGAGGGAAAAAGGTCAAATCAGAGAGAAGACAAATATGCAAATAAAGTGGACCGTATTTTTTAGAGTTTCACAGTGAGTCTGTGGCAGAGGAGGACTGAAAATCTATGGCTGTTGGCTCTTACTACAGTGTGCTGTCTACTGGAACAGACTTTGTTATTCGTGGGTTTACTGTCAGAGGCTTTAAAAGTGTTGAGGTGCAAGTGAGTTTGATGTTAACAAAACCTTAACAGATACACAGAGAAGCCTGGGGATTTTAATCAAATGTTTTTGCAAAAGCAGTGACAGTGACATTGTAGCTTTGAAGGCATGTACAAGGCTCTGTGCAAGAAAGCATCCGACCCTGCTGAGCCTGAGCCACGCAGGAGCACCAGGAGGAAATGGCAAGTGATAAGAGTGGGTGACTCATTTCTCCAGGGGACGGAGGCCCCTTCTGCTGACCCAACCTGCTGTCAAGAGGGGTTTGCTTCATGCTAGGGCCTTGCATCTGGGACGTTGTGGAGAGGCTGCCAAGGATTGTCTGGTCCTTGGGCTATTACCTTCTGCACTGGGACAAGTGGTTGATACACCAGATAGTTGCACCACCATTAAGACAGACCTTGACAGGCTGGAGAAATGGGCCAAAAGCAACCTCATGAAATTCAGCAAAGGGAAATGCAAATCCTGGGCTTCATTAGGAAGAGCACTGCCAGCACATTGAGGGAGGTGATCCTTCCCCTCTGCTCAGCCTTGGTCAGGCCACATCTGGACCGCATGTAGTTATGGGCTCCCCAGCACAAGAAGGACAGGCACATACTGGAGAGAGTTCAGCCAAGAGTCATGAAGATGATGAAGAGACTGGAGCATTTGTCATAGGAGGAGAGGCTGGGAGAGCCGGGATCGTTTAGTCTGCAGAAAAGGCTCAGACCTGGGATCTTATCAACGTATATAATACCTGATGGGAGGAGTAAAGAAGATGGAGCCGGACTCTTCTCAGAGGTGCCAAGTGAAAGGATGAGAGGCAATAGGCACAAACTGAAATACAGGCAATTCCATTTAAACATAAGAAAAAACTTTTTACTGCGACAGTGCATAGGAGGAGTGAGGCTTCTGGGAGAGATCGTGTTTAATTATATGAAGTGATATGTTCAAGGAAAGGGAAATATATATCTGGCACGCTCGTTCTTAAAGTCTGAAAGGGAAGTGGAAAACTTCAAAGCTAACCACAGTGTGAGAATAATCTGCAGAAACAGACAACCTTTTGCAAGATGTCACTGATGATTTTGCTATGACCATTCTTCACAGATTTCTACCTGAAAATGTTAGCTTACTTTACTATATACCTAAATACAGAAAGCATACGTTTCTGTGTGATCAAAGTCTAGCTCGAGGCACAGTCACAGCAGGAAGTTGCCGTGGACAGTGAAAGAGCCAAGGCTCTTCAGCTTGCTTCTCTCATCCTAGTGCCCTGGAGTACCAAACTGGCAGCTGCTGTTGCTGCCCCTGGGAGGGGATTTAGAACGGGTTGGGAAGTGCTTTTACGGAGAGATGCTCCATCAGGAAATCTCTGCCTTCACCTCTCTCCTCCCCTAACAGCAGCAGGGCACAAGCCTGATTCCCTAAGGCTTTTCCCTTTCTACGTCTCCCCTCTTCTGCTGCTTTGTCCTATTTTTCCCTTCCTGTATCAAGCCCACACCACTGGGGAGCCTTCAGCTGGCTTTGGAAGAAAGGCAGTCTTTCTCCTCTGCTGTACGTCAGCCCACTGAAAAGTAAACTAAGTGTAGCCACGCGTACACACCTTTGGCTGAAATGTCCAGACACTGCCTTCAGTCCCGTTCTCTTCTTGTTATTTTAAGATAGAATGAAAACATTTTCCTTCACCCAGGCTTTATTCCAGTCCATCGTAAGTTCTGACCATTGGGAGAAATTTTAACAATCAAGCTCTGCAATGAGAGAGATTTTGAGATTTCCCAGAAAATCTGCATGCCATTCTTTGACACTTCTAGTAGTAATTATATTATCTATGGCACATCTTTTCATCATGTGACTCTAACCCAGTGCGCATGTGTATATTTTATATTTCCAGGGACACTAAAACTCTTTCTTTCCTGTTTCCTAGGAAACAATCACTCAATCTCTTTTATTAAACTGTGAACAACTTAGTTTCCATTATGCTGTTCAGTACTTCAGAAAGCTAAAATGATCACCACAATTCAAATAGCCCTCCATGGAAGAATTATATCACTTTCAGAAAGCAATACGTTGAAAAGTATGATGATAATTGTATTTTTCAGAAATAAAATGGCAATTTTTTCTGCTTCACCAGCTCAGGAGTAGAACTGCCCAGAATATTTTCAGCAAAACCTACTGGTCCATCAAAACTAACAAGTTCCATAGGGTTCTATTAGCTTTGATGAAATTTTCAGGGGAAGAGATACAAAAGAAACTTTCCCAAGCTTGATGGCCTTTTCATGGCAACAGGTACTCTTTTATATACAAAGTTATAAGGGATGAATCTGAACAAAGTGGATTTTCACTTGACATTTTCGCTGGCAGACCCAACCTCAAATTACAGTCCACACATCCACATACAAAACAAGCTTCAGAAACAGAAAAAAAATACATACATATATATATATATAGATAGATAGATTCCAATCCAAAAATCAGACTTTCCAACATAGTTTCAGGCAAAATGAAAATAAATTTGAATCCTTTAAAGCATTTGCTAAGCCAAACGGTTGTTCTCCAGTAGGCTTTTCCCAGCAGTATTACAGTGATTAAGGCAATATATTATAGTGATATCTCCTTCAAGAGTAACTGTTTTCTATTGCACTATCATGAAAAGAAGACAGCCCTAAATCTAGGACAACCCTCATTCTTCAGAAAAGAAGAGTCATAAAACCTGTTGACAAAAAACATCTATTAAAAACTGAATCCCATCTTTTGTCTCATGCATTACCTTTTCCCAGCCATACCTCTATGGTCAAACAGCATCTTGTGCTGTCTCACAACCTACTCTCCTCAATCCTACTCACAGCACCAAGTCCACCTCCCCCCAATCAAAAGCACAGGGTTTTTTAGTCCCCTCAAGGTACCTGCTTCCCATCCTACCTATAAAGCCACACAACCCATATCAATCCAATTTCAGATGTAGCCCACAAACCACCTCTTCTCCATTCTGAGCACAGGCCCCTTAGCCTTCCCAAACATCCTTACAATCCAATTCCCCCCTGTACAATCCTGATCTGCATCAGTTGGCCCTTCCAAAAAGCTCAGCCCCCCTGATTTATGTAGTTCACCAGCTACAGTGCTGTCCCTTGAGGCACATACATAACCGCCAAGGCTCCTCTGAGCACCGGTTACATGCATCTACACATACTTCCATTCCACTATGGTAACACTGCCATGGAAGGAACTTACAGGATTTCAGCCCAGCATATTGAAAAGGGCTCCGGAAGTCATTAAAGTTAATGTTCTTTTGTTGTTGTTGTTTCAGACCTATCCTCCTGCCAAGCAATTTTTCTCTTGCCTCTGGCATGAAGTGCTCACTGTGGGGCTGCATGACTTGCCAGTCACAGGTGCCAGGCGAAAAGGAAGATGGGTTATGCAAATTTTCACAACAGTAAGATATTTAATTCATAGTGGCCCTCATTATTTTGTAAGTTTTCAGGTGGGCTTGAAACCTACTGCTTTCTAAAGAATCATCACCTCCTTAAATAGGTGAGCCTAAGCCAGCTTTGCTAAAACTCATAAATACAGAATGTCCCACCAAAAGTACAGCTTCTCTTTGGCCTGTTCACATGCCTTCACTTAGTATCATTTCCCCCTTAAATATCCTGCAATAACATAAAATCTAAAACCCCGAGGGTTCCATGAATTCACATAAAATAAGGTGAAATAACACCCCCTGAATTTTATAGCACCTCAATCTCCTCTCATTCCCAGCTGGACCGTCATAATAACCAGGAAACCCTTCTTTGTCTCAAATCAGAGAATACATATACATATATACAAATGTATCTATATAAAATGCATATATGAGAGAGAGGGATACAGAGAACTAGATTAACAGTCTTTCATCTAATTCCCTGTAAGTATATTTGCTGGAAAAACTCAAAGTTCCCCACTCTTCTTCTCCATTATTTTGTCACTGTCTCTTACTGTTTCTTATTTCTGTGTTTCTAGTTCAGCAGACTGGTTAATCCTGACTTTATTTACCCATATTTCACTTTCTGCTGTGCTGACACCTACATACATAAATATGCTCCTTTCAGATCTACCTTCTCCTTTAGGATGCTTATCAAGACTGACTTTTATCATAAAAAGAATTAGCCTGAAGATGGCTGTTTCTTTCAGACTGAGCCACGGCCTCCCACACCCTTTATTGTTGCTAATTTCTTTTGCATAATGATGAGGGAATTGTAAAGGCCATCACAGTACATGTTGATACCAAAACATTCTGGTTAAATAGCACTCTGGATAAATTTCTAGTGATAATTTAGGTATTTGGGGTGTGGTTTTGTACTGCCTTCTGAATGAATACATGGGGCCTCCCTCACTGCCTCCAATGAGCTCTCCTTATGGCTGCAAATGGTTAGAAAATTTTACAAAGTGAAAATTATGGCTAAGGTCTGGCAGGGTGCCAGTTAATGGACAGAACATATGCTGTGTGGAGTGTTAGGATTTAATATTTTATAAATAATGATAGCTTAACAGTGACAATTCTTTATAAATGAATAATATCATCTACATTTGAAAACATTCACTGACTGACTCAACACAGCCCATTACATGAAATAAGGGAAAAACGGCATTATTTCTTTGCTTGTCACTCTCTGCCTCATTCACTACACCTGCTGTCTTTTATGTATTAAATCATCCTCTTATTATTTCAAGACAGTAAGTCACCATTAATAAAGATTAGACATCACTCTGCAAATGCTAGAAACCCAGTCTGGATGGGAGCTCAAATTAAATGTCTTCTAGATAACACCACTTATTCTAGTGGAATGTCATCAAATTAACCCAAGGATAAGCAGGATTCAGTGCCAATTAGGCTGGAACAACAATTCTGGAAGTTATGCCTCTAGGAAGCAAAATAAATGGTGGTTGTTTTGATTTTGTGCACAACCAAAGGAACATTTAGTTTGGCGAGTTCAGGTTTAGCAAGTTGCATGTCCATCAAGGCATCTTGCAGAAGACAGGAGAGGAGAGGAGAGGAAAGGAGAGGAGAAAAGAGGAGAGGAGAGGACTGTAAACTCCAAGAGTTTCGATTATGGTTACATTAAGTGAAACTACTTAGGCAAAGCAATTTGTTGTGTTCCAGTTAAGAGTGGGATCCTCTCTAATGCAAAGGGATTAAATACACCTTGAGGCTGGATCTATGGAGCAAAGTACCATGGGATGCTGAATCAAATTTCATTATCAAGGCCAAGAAAATAGAAATGAGAGAAAAACCTTATCACAGTTTTTCAGCCAACTATGTGGTAATTCTCCTATTGTGCAGAGGGCAGACCCCACTCCGAACACGGTCCCCAAACAGCAATATGCTGCAGGTGAGAAATGATCATACAGGCTGAGTGGTTTCAGAATAAGCTGGCAGTGACAGTCTATGTCTGCCAAGAATGCTTTTAGGGATGGCTTTAAAAATCGTTGGGAAAAGAGGTCACTTTCTCTCTGACATTCTCTCTCACGCACATAAATCACCATAAGCACAGAACTTCAGTTAATCCAAGTGCCAGCTCCTGCAGCTCTTACAGGTGTTAAATAAGATCTTCCTGGTTGAATAGAAGCACAGGAATCAACAGGAGCTCTCTAAAAGTAAGATGCAGACAGTAGAAAATTAATCAGTGGTTTATCCAAAAGTAATTTATCTGGAAACCAGCTAGGCCAGATAGGGATGGCACTGAAGGGTGTTTAAGGCTCTGGCTCAGGGAATATCGGGCTGGAAGACATCTTTAGGACAGTGAGGCCAGTTTACTAGTACCACAGGCAGCTGTGTCTTATAAACCGATTTAACAACTTCTTGAGTTCTATCTTCAGCTAAGGATTAATTTTTCAGGCCAGTATTCCCACTAGAAGGCCTTGTCAAATTCTCATTTTATCTGACCTTTAGAAACTTCCTTCTGTCCTCCAGCTTAAAGCTATTCCCTGGTCAGGTTGTATCCATTTCATAAGATTTCAGTGTTACCCATTAATTTAAAAACATTGTACTTCTCTTTATAGCCTGATATTTATTCACATCAAATGCAAAAATATCTATGTCACTTGACTGCTGTTATGCTTACATCACTCTCAGGCCAAAATTCAGGATAGCAAAAATAACCATAAGTATATGCTTAAAGCTGAGCTCATCCTTATATGCTTTCCTGAATCAAGGCCTCACTGGCTTTCTGAAAGCAAATGCAAAAGTTATCAGAATTGCTACTGACCTGCCTTCTGTCTCTACCACATATTGTTGGATTGAGACCCTTTCTAAATATTATTTCATTGGCACATGGGAAATGAATTTGTGAGCACTACAGTCCTTATGAAAAGCAACAAAAACGCCACATGCCAATTACAATTGTTTTTATGGGTTTTCTGCTGTAATTATTTCAGGTAGTTTGCTTCCATATGTGAATTACACTACTAATCAGTCACTCATAAATCTTAATAACATCTGTATGTCATCTCTATGCATCCTAAACAGATAAAAAAAACAAGCTATATTGAAATGTAAGCGATTTAGGTTATAATCTGTTTCTAGTGAAATTAAATAAAAATTAAATCTATGGCGCCAGGTCACACACGTGGGTAAAGATGACTCCAGAGGGCAAGACACTCACATGAAACTGACAGAGCTAAACCTACTCAAAAGCTGTCCAGCTTTGACTATGCCTAAATGGGGAAGTAGGGCCTCTCACTTTGGTTTTAGAGATGCCTTTAAAATTCTTGCTCTGTACATGCATACAACGGTCTACCTCAGGAGTTAAAATATGTGTTTAACAGGAAGCCAGAAACTCTACATACATCTTCATCTAGATCTCCATTATGTTTAAATATAGTATGTTTTGACAGAATATATGTAATGCTTGGGATCATGTTTTGCCCCCTTAAAAAGATCAGCTGTTTTCTTTTTTAATTAAAAAAATGCCTTTGAAAGAAAGGTGAGCTCCTATGAACAATTTAGTTCAGCAGCTAAACTCCTCATCACTGGAAAGTGGTGTGAAATACCTTCTGGACTTGGCTAAAAGAATTCACTGAGATGCTGGAAACGATGAGGACAAGATGGATTGTGCCTTCTCAGCATCACAAAACAAACTGCTACCACCTTCTTTTTCTCCTGATTAAACCAAAGGAAAGCATTCCCTCATCCTCTTCTTTCAGTCAGTTATTCCTACAGAGTGCCAAAGAGAATTACTTGTATTTGAATTTTGGGTTTCCAAAGCCCAAAGTTCAGCACTCTGCAGATATTCCTGAAAAAGCTCCAGCTAAGCTATCTTCACTTCTGGGTGCAGCTTACTGGTATCAGTTTGCAAACACGCATCCCTGCCCTGTGCTCGTGGACATGCCAACCCCAGTATTGCCACAATCGCTCCTGTAGCCACGAATGGTAAACTCTTTTCCTGAATGAAAGAGGGTTATGCAAATGTGTCAGGACTTTAAAAAAGTGCAAAATCATCCATGCCCTGCTCCCTCTTGTGGTAGCAGAATTACAGTACAAAAGGGGAAAATGCAGGGTATGGCAGTGGAGTTACAGTAAATATTTGACAGGGTTTCTTTACCCACAAAGTTCTCTGAATTTTTGCTACTCTGTTGTCTTAGACTGGCACGGATGTTTTCCTTCTCCAGCCTCCCCTCTATATGCATCCATGCGTCCTAGGGTTACAAGCTGCTCAGCAATGTTTTTTGGTACAATTAGCTGTGAGTCACAGGGGCATGACAGCACTGGCAATCGAAGGAGTGTATTCAAGACAGAAGCAAATACAGCTGTAACATGCAGCCAGTGGGAGAAAATCAAAAAGGAGAAATTACGTTGGTTTAAAATGAGAAAAAATGTGCATTTAAAATTAGAAATGTGAATTAGAAAATGCATCTGGACTTAACTCTCTGGAAGTTTAAGCACAGGTGCTCCCTTTCACAGCAAACTTTACAAAACTGTAGCACAATTTCCGTGGAGGCTGAGTCGATAGAGGGCTTATTTCTACTCCCTTGCAGCCTGGGATCCCAGCTTGCTATCCATATATAAATACAGAAGTAAGGTTTTCCCTTCCACCACCACCAGCTACTATCCATATGCATGCACCCTGCACATACACTGTTATACATACCACCTCTGCACTTTATTTGGACTAAATCTGCAAAGTTACACTGCCACCAGCTGCAGCTATTCCAGATTATATGGAGAATCCAGCCTATCCATTCAGAAAGCCAAAAGGGACTAAAGTGATCATCTCATCCAGCCTCCTAATTGCAGCTGTCAATCTTTCATGTGGTTTACATTATAAACAAAACACCTGGAAACTCACTCAAAAAACAAAAACAGACATTAAAATTCAGATGCAATCCCCTTGAGTGAGTATATCAAAAGATTTTATAATATATCCAAATTAGATAGTAACTTTTAATATAATACCTCTGGGAAATATATGTAAATGTGTTAATATTTTTAAAAAGTTAAACATGGCACACTGTACTGCTTGAAAGGAAAAAAAAAGACACTTGTGATAACAGTCTGTATTTTTTTTATCAGCTACTTATTAATTGCATGTAATAAGGGAAATGCTGAAAGTATCTGACATGACCAGCCTTATGATAATTAAAAAGCTTTTAGAAATGAAACTGCAGGATGGTGATTTGGCAAGTAAATGGGTTTGTGCTTTTTGCAAAAAAAGATGAGGAAAAAAATGGAAGAATCTAGTAAAGGGAGTGAAAAATGTTTATCTTTCTGGAGGAAAGGAAGGGAAAAAAATTACCATTAATAAACTGATTAGCTCAAACACTCTAAAATGGAACTGTTCTGACCTATCATCTGCAGAATTGCTGTATCACCAGGGGTAGCAAGAATAAGGAAGTGACATTCTGATTGAATTAAAGAAAATTACATCAGTATTATACTGGCAAACCACTTAAGCAAAATGATTTTCGAATTTTCTAATGCATTCAATTTTCTCTGACACACAGGATCAGATTGCTTTTTTTTCATGAAATAGAGCACACGAGAATGTTTTTAGCTACAATGCTTACACGTTTTGAATAGCTTTTCTGCCTGCCATCTGAGCACACGCACCATGCAAGGCTCTGACCATTCCCGGCTATATCCTGAACATGATGATACACGGGATAGAGGGGCTTTATTCCACAAATGCAAGACCAAGAAAACCTGGCCTATTGGATGTCAAGAAATAGAGTTTCTTAGGGAAGTCTTCTAAAAATTGTAGCCTCAGACTAATGCTATTTCCTTGCAGCAGCTTAAATTAGGCTATTTCTTCACTCCAGGTGATGCTGGAGCACCCCAAATGAGGCTCAACCCCTAATGCCGGAGGCTTAGACTGGCAGCGTATTGCTGGGCACAGCCAGCCTGACCCGCTGCTGTTGGTTTCCAAGCCGCTCTCAGAGGCTTCAATGAGGCTGGAAGGTGAGCAAACGGCAGCTGGAAGGTGAGCAAATTCATGGCCACGTCTCAAACTCCACGCGGACACAGTTTAATACAGCTAAGGACTGGCCCCCTGTTTGTTGGTCCAGCAAGCACGATGTGGAGCCATGTCTTTTGATGAGCAAGCTGTTTTCAGCTTTCAGTACTGAGGGCTTTGCTTGGCGATTTCATTTAAGGAAAAATCTACTTATGTGCTCGCATTTTGCCACTTGGAAAAGTAAATGCTTTATGGACATTTTAAAAATATATTAAATTGATCTGAAAATGTCCATTTCTGTTTTTTCCCTTTTTCTTTTCTTCTTCTAAGTGTTTCTAAAAATACTGGTGAAAACCCTAAATCTTTCAGATAAATGTGTTTTCATTTGGGGAAGGGAGAGCTATTATCATTACAATATATTATTTATATTTTATTCAGTTATTATTATATTAGCAATAATAATAATATACTTTACTAGAAAAAATTAAAACATGCTTGATTTTGCATGTTCAACATTCTCACATCAACATTAGTGTTCTCATGTGTTTAAAGTTATTCTGTTTTATTTCTATGCAGTTAGAGGAGGAGATCCTCAGTCATATCCATGATTATACTGTGATTGTTGGTGTATGAAGAGAAAGAAAGAAAAAGAGCTGACAATCGAAGTGCTGTACAAAGCAAATTCCCAACCAAGCTGTTCCGTTTGAAATGAGACATCTTTAAGAACATGGGCATCAGAATTCCCATCTGGATTTCAACTTTCCTGTTTTCCTGTGTCCAGTTCCATAGTTTCGGGTTCATAGGTAAGAACAGCTGAACCTTCATTCATAATGTGAAAGCTCCAGTCAAGATTAGTAGGGAGGGCAATCATGTATATCCAATATGAATACATCAAGATATATGAAAAGTCACTGCAATCCTCTGTAAAAAAAAAGAAAAAAAAAAAGAAAGAAAAGAAAAAAAACCTAAAACTTAAAATGGTGAATAACTCTCTTTCCTTCTAATTTCGTATTGATTCCAGGGCCAGAGCCCTCTTTAAAATTATACAGACATTCCTGAGTCAGCTGTTCTCCACATTATAGTCCTCTGGGAGGAAGCAGTCCAACCCAGGTCAATCTCAAACCAAATCTGTGTACCAAATTAACACAACCATCTGTGTAAGAACACTATATAAAGAACTGGCATGCCTTATATCATGTCTATTGCCTTTTCATTCTCCAGCCTGTTGGCTGAGTAACCTACTGGCCAACTGGGTCACCAGAAATCCAGGACAAGGTTTGATCTTACATTTCTCCAACCATACTGAAACATGTTCTTTTCCCACACCTGTTCATGGGTGGCAATGTCTAAAATCTCAGTGTAATACACTTTGCCTCCAAATGGAGTCCTCTTACAGATTCCCTTTTTTGGCTATACAGGACTTCTCAGTTTTGCTTTGCAAGGGTGGTATTGGCTTTCACAGTCCTGGTATTGGCTGGAGAAACCTTCCTTTTTTTTTTTTTTTTTTTTTTTTTTCTTTCAAGAAAGGAAAAAGCTTGTTAAGTTAAATGAGAATTGCACTAGAAGTAGATGTGATAGACAATAAGAGTAAGAGTAATATATACTAAATATACAGTAAATTGCACAACTTGGTTACAGATCATTTTAGAAGGACCCCAGCCCAACCTCATGCATCCTTAAGTACCTGGAGAATACTGCACAGTTTCATGCTGAATTGATGATGTGCATGCAAGTGACAATCATCAGCTGGAGAGGAAGTTTTCCACTGAGTTTTGAGTTAATTTGAATGTTAAAGAAAAACTCAGCCAAACCAAAAGAAATTGTCATAGCCTTCAACCTAAGTTAAGGAAAAGTACAAACTTCTGCAAATTCTACTCCAGAGCACTTCAAAAGTAATTAGAAACCTTCCGAGATATTCGAGCAATGACATTTGCACAGACCGCTGGGATCATGCACCCTTTCTGTTTAATAGAGAGAAACTTTATCTCTAAAAGCTCCCTTATTTCAGAGCATTCAGAACTATAGGGCATGACTTAACAGATAACAGATTGCTTATCCCGCTAGCACGCTGTAAACCCAAGTCTCAGAAATCTATGACAGTATTTCCCTCAACTGAAAATGATTGAAGAAAGTATATTATGGGTTTCTTCTTGCATTTCTTCTGGACAAAAGTGACTTCTTAATAGCACTGGAAATGTCCTGAAAATTCCTGAGGTTTTTTCAAATTATAATTGATTTTTAAAATGGTATTCCTAGTTGGAGAAACAGATCTTGGGTTTTTTTGCATTTTTTTCTATATTTACATTGAAACAAATTGTCCAATTACATCATTTTCAAAAACTGAAACAACTGTTTATTGAAAAAAGCTCAAACACAAGGTGTGGGAGGAAAAGTTTAAACAATTTAAGATGTTCCTTTTCTCTGAAATTTTTCAAAGTGGTTAAAATATGTCTCTGAATTCCCTCTAATCAGGAGATCTCAGAGAAAACAGGATGAAAATCTGTGATGTGTGGTTCTCCTCTGGTACTTCTCCTCTTGTTAGCATTGTTTACTTACTGCAGAGTTAACCTTAACAGTGACTCAGAAAAAATAATGAGTCATGATTGAAATCACAAGTATTTTCAGTGCTGAAAAGGATCGAGACCTTTACAATGACATTTAACCAAGCTGCTTTAATATTGACAAATGTAAATCTCCATATGTTGGTCTGGAAAACAGTAACAGCAAGCACTTTTTAAATTACAAGTGTTATTCTAAAGGCTTTGAAGCTTCATATTGGTTGTCTGATGTACAATTCTACCATACATTAGATCTGTGGGGTATGACTACAGTTTTAGATCCTACAATGGGCTGAAAATTTGAGGAATTTCAGAAACAGAAAGAGTGGAAGATATTTTCTGTTCAAAATGGATTGCTTTGTCTCAATGGCTGAATGCTTGCAACCACAGAGGAAAGCAAACTGTATCTCCTCAGCATCTTGGACTGGCTATTCAAATCACCAATAGCGAAGTGAAGCCTTCACAGGCTACAGTGTTTTCCAGCCCTTCCCAGATGTCTCCCTTTCAAGAAGTACATCTATGTTCATAATTTGGCAGAAATACAGAGTCTACTGCTTTTCATTCCGTTTGGAGAATGTGGTAATCATTCAATCTGCTTGCCATGCCACTCCCAAAATATTGGTCCATTGAGTCCTGGTCCCCAGCTAAGCTACCATTAACCACAAGAATCATGGTCTATATACAGTTTTAGAAAATTTTAATTTCACAGGCTGCTGCAAGGCCGTAAGGAAAATCTTCAGTCTCTGCATACTTCTTCCTGGTTAGTTGTTCTTTCTCATTACCTTCCTAAGTAACCCAGATAGTCCAAATCAGTTCCTACAAGCAGTTACGACGAGAAGATATTGAGAGGAAGCTTTGGGAGTGCTTTTCTGAACTACCATTGCTAACTATGAGATGCATAATGTCCCTGACCTGCTAAAATTTATGTAAATTAAGGTGAAAAGAGACTGCTAGATCATCCAGATCCTCCTATAAACCATAAGAAAGTATGTTTCATGGAGAGTTTTATTTCAAAGCAAATGTTAATGAGAGAGATTGTCTATGTACTAAACAACACAAAAGAGCCAAATCCACTGAAGTCACCTGGACTTTAATGCAAACTGGATCAGTCCTAAGATAATAACATTAAGAACAGCAATGATCCCTTGAGCTTCTTCTCTAGAGAAACATTCTCTCAACAGGCAATACATTTTATTGTGCACTATGAACAGTGGGAAACATTCACTGTCAATATGATCCTGCTTTATATTGTAAACCAATCAGTTCAAATTTGATATGTAGAATGTTTAACTCAATCTATATGTCATCTATTAAAAACAGATGTTATCTCTTGCGCCTTTCTAAAGTAAATTTTATTAGTGAAAAAGCAAGATGTACATTGCATATAATACTGATGTTTCTATTCTTTGCCTTCCCAAAGACAGATTAAAAGCTGCAATGTGCATAAGTGACGTATTCAGAGGAATCTCTAGACAAGTCCAGATTTTTGTCTGCAAGCACATGACTCTATAAAATTACAGTAAGCAGGTATAGATTGACCAGGATGAGTAAAATAGTGTGAACATCTTCCTTCCTTTCACTCCTTTTTCTTTTCCTCTGCCCATCAGCACTGCCCAACATTTTATGTGCATTCTTGCATTTCAAGATACAGTGCTGCATCTGTGCAGCCCCTGTTCAAAACACGTATTAGCTGGATACAGCCCTGATTGCAGACTAACAAACTGATGAGCTAGGTGCTGTCATGGTATTTCAAAGAAGGTCTCAATAAATGTAGACTCCACTGTAGTGTTTTGAAAAACTTGGAGTCCAGCAGGGTGTTCACTCTGTTTTTCAGGCAATTTTGCAGCATGGGCTGAGTCTGTACTAGTATCAATATACCCATGATGTGTCTATACAAGACATGATTGCAGAACAGCTAGGGTAGACCTGTATTGCACATGACACAGTGCAATACTATAAAAACATATTTAATGTAGCTCTGAAGAGACTAATTAAGGAGGCAGAGGCAATATACCTGGGTTAGTATAATCCTGGCTAATGTATCTTGACCCTCTATGCCAACTTTGCCAGCGTTTGCACTGTACAGGTCTTTCTTTTTAGTGGGAATGATTGATTCTTTATTTTGTGCAAATTCACTACAACAGTTTCATTTAATACCAGATTTTGTATTCATTCATTTTTGCATTTCATTTTTAAACTTTTTTAGCAAGAAAGATTTGAAAATGAAGACAGATGACTTTTTTCTGACTCAATTAATTGTTACTTTTTTTATGTGTTACCACTTCTTTAAACATGCTTGCTGAATAAAGTTAATGATGCTTGCCTGTGAGTCCACTTCACGTGAATAAGAATACCTTATATGCAATTAATTCTAAATAATGCATTAGCTAGCACCATCGTTCATGATCTTCTGTTGAATCCAGGACTATTTCCCTGAAGTGCTTCCAGTCCTAGGGGATTATATAATCTATATAATCTCCATATAATCTATAATAGTCTATAGGAGATCAAAATTATTTCTTAACAAACTTCAGTTTGTTAATTTTTATATTCTGAAATTTCATTTTTTGAAATATTATTTTAAACATTATGAATATGGTTATTCTTCCTAGTGTGCACATACATGCACCTTCTATTAGTTACCATGTTTCTATTACAGGTTATTTTTAAGGAATATTATTGTGGGAGTGAAGGTGTTTATACATTTTATTTCCCTGTTTCAAGTTGGAATGTCTTGTGTAATTTTTGGTGGCTTTCCCTGATACAACAGAAAAAAAGTTGACAAAATGCATGAAAATCTTGTTTTGATACTCTCTGTTTTATGAGCTATTTGTGTTTGCGATTATTAATAATTAATAATTCCATCTACTTTCCCACATTTTCATTCTTTCATCCCCTATTAACAGTCCTGGGGACAAACTTTCAGCAAGTAAAAGCATGCAAAGCTTCACTGAAGGAACCTGCGTTACATTGGGGATCCAACCCAGTGAACATTCTCCTAAAGCCGGTGAGGAATGTATCATTGAAATCGATGGAAACACAATTCAAACTTTTCAGGTTTATTTTTTAAACTATCCACAGATACAAAACTCCCTCCCCTCCCATCCTCCCACCAAAGAGCTTTTATGAAAGTGTATCCAGAGGTGGTACTCCTTAATATTCCTCATTTACTTCTGGATGAGTCCTGCAGGTGGAGACTGTTTGCTCTTTTGCTCAGTAAGAAGTAAATTCCATCCCAAGTGATGGTTTTAGGCAAATTGCTGTGTTAGTATTTGGCAGTATTTACTCCCTTTGGCAGTATTTTTTGTTTCTGGCTTGTACAGTGGCATGCTGCATGAGTCCTTCAGATCTTTGATGCATGTTTTGCTGCAGTTTTCCACTAACAGATGAGTACATCATTAAAGCCTTGTAAGTACAGCAGTCTGCAGCTCCAGGTATCATCACAGGCTCATTTATCACAGCTGCTATTGCTTTCAGATTTTTTTATATTAGAAGCTGATGTCATATATTTCTGAAGCACCTTTAAAACTGAAAACAAACTGATCTGAAAGGAGAGAGTAAAAAAAAAAACATGCAAGAAGCTAAAAGGAACATAAGAGAAGGCAGCATGAATCTGAAATTCAACAAAGCTATAACTGTGCTATGATAATTATCCAGCTTTGTTATAAGCCTCAAGCCTATAATTCCCATGGCAGTTCTTTCTTTTTTTTAAACAAACAAACAAAAACCTTTCTTTCCTAAAGAAACAAGGCTTAAGCAAAGCACTGTCAGTTTGCCTATTCACCAGTGAATTTCTACCAAATTTGATCAAAGCCAAGGTGCTATAAATATGCTAAAATGTGTAACAGAGTTGTAAAAATCAGCGGCTGGTGGAAAGGAGGAAAATACATTGAAGTAAAGACTACAGGATGTTTGCAATAGCTCTCTGATGTGTTTGACCTGCTGCTTGTCTAGGCAGTACATTCACAGTGGCTGTGCAATCAGTACAAGTATTGCTTGGAAACGCTGTCACAGCCACTATCTTCTACCCAGCTGGTACTAGGAAACATGCAGGAGAGATGAAATATTATGGTGGGACTTTGAAGGAAAACTGAAAACAAAGGGAAAAATGCCCTAGAGGTCCTGATGGACGCCAAGTTGACCATGAACCAGCAATGTGCCCTTGTGGCAAAGAAGGCCCATGGTACACTGGGCTGCACTAGGAAGTGCGTTGCCAGCTGGTCAAGGGAGGTGATCCTTTCCCTCTGCTCACCGCTGGTGAGATCACATTTGGAGCGCTGTGCCCAGTTGTGGGCTTACCAACGTAAGAGAGACATGGGCATACTGGAGAAAGTCCATCAAAGGGCCTCAAATATTAACAGGCATCTGAGATACAAGGAGAGGCTGAGAGCTAGGACTATTAAGTCTCAAGAAAAAAAGGGTCAAGAGGGATCTTATCAATGTGTATAAATATTTGATGTTATGGAAGTAAAGAAGATGGAGCCAGACTCTTCTCAGTGTTGTCCTGTGAAAGGAAAAGAGGCAAAGGCCACAAACTGAAATTTCATTTAAACATAAGAAAAAACACTTTTACTGTGAGGGTGGTCAAACACTGGAAGAGGTTTCCCAGAGATGTTCTGTAGTCTCCATCTCTGGAGACATTCAAAATGTAACTGGACATGGTCCTGATCAACCTGCTTCCGCTGACTCTGCTTAGAGCTTGGACTGACTGATTGCCAGAGGTCCTGTCCAACCTCAACTCTTTTGTGATTCTGCTGGCTTTTGCTTGTGGCGGTGATGTCATAGGCAAGCAGGTCTTGAGAATTGAGACATAGATCCCTAGGAAACAAGATTTCACTAGTTTATAGGTTAAAGAACAATCTGTTTAGAAATACAAAGGAAGTTAGAATAGAAGTCTCCATCTCACCGTGCTCACATTGTTAGTCCAGAAACGAGGCACAGAGAGCAGTGGAAAGAAGCCTTAGTCAAGGAAATTGCTGGTAATGAGAATGGTCCCTGTATACTGCAGTACTCATAACTATCTTCTGAGATTCTGATACTGGATTGGCAAAGATTAGCTGAACTAGCCTTAACCTTTCACTATTAGCAGTTTCCTGAATAGTTTCTAGGATCTGGAAATATTTAATATATTTCTAAAGCTGTTTTCTATTGCTCTGACCATCTTGTTACCTGGAAGCTAGACTAGCAGCCATGTGTCTTAGATGAATAACAGCCATCTTTAACCATGAACATATCCAAACTATAGAGGATGGAAAACAGATGTTTCCTGTGTATTTGCCCTTCTAAAAAATAACAGTGATAATGTATCCTTTTCATAAATAATTAGCTATTTGGGGAATTGTTGTTTCCATATTTAAGCTGTTGAATCAAATCCATTGTGGTTTGCAGAGAGTAGAACATTACACGTTCTGGTAGCTAGATAATAGGATCTGTGCATTTGGGACTTTTTTGTCTGTCCCCATGCACAGATGTCCCCATGACAGGAATCACAGAGGGATAAAAATCATCCATTTTACAGGGACACCAAGAACTGAATAGGCACAAAGACCTGAAAAACAATGTTCTTAGAGCAAGATAATAACTCATTGGCAGGACCACAGCTGGGTGTGGGGGGAGTGATAACATGGAGGTATTTCCATACAGGGATTAGAATGTCCTTGGTTCTGTTCCCAGGGCTGACACTAGCCTCCTGGACGACTGTCAGTCACTCCACAGCAAAATGTCCCAGTTTCCCATTTTACAAATTATTTGAGTTCTTTGTAAAGTGCATTTTTGAGATCTGCTGATAAAGTCCTTTTATTCTTAGCAATAATTGCAGAGCTCATATCATCTTGTGCATGCACAAAATTGCCATACCTCACAGAACAAGTTTTTATCTAGCACTATGTGTAGTAACTTTGCCTGAATGTATTAGCATGTCTCCCTAGTGACTTACCTATGTTATTATCTCACCGTTTAATACATGAGGGCAGAACCATGAAGCCTTTTATTTCAGTTTATGAAAAAAAAGGTATTTTCTATGGTGATGAAGACCCTAAATTTTGTTTCTGCTGTTAATTCCAGTATTTTGGGGATCATCATGGTTCATTAGGATTGTCCTGGCTAAATATCAACATATTTCTTCTAGTCGTTTTCTAGATGTTTCATACCTTTCAAAATCAGTACTGCGTTCTTCTGACAGTCTGACTCTTGAGATATCTTACTTGTCCTGCTTTTGGCAAGGCTAATATTTGATGATCAATTTAGAGATTAAAGTGGTAAAATAGGAGAGTTATGGACACCATTTCAATTTTCAGAATATTCTTATTTGAGCTTTCAGTTTCAGTGAAGATTTGTTTTTTCCAAGGTTCTCTTGTGAAGGAGGCAGAGAGCAGTCCTAATTTGAATTAGGTCAAGTAACCACCTGATAGGAAGAAAAGTTGGTTCCTCTAATAGTAATAACTGATGTGAATACACCTTCTAGATTTTCTGTATATACATATGTATAGATTGTAATGGTATTCAGCATGTCCCCTACTGTCCCCTACTGCAGTACAGTATGGACCCACCAAACTGAGCTTGAAACTGTCTAATTTGGGCACAAATACCAGCAACATGGAGGTTTGTAGGATCGATGTTAAACAAGATCATTTTAAGCCAGCCAGCTCCTGATTTCACTACTCTATACTTCCATGGCTGCAGTGTAAAGACACCTTAAATCATTTGTAGTGAGTGTCAGTATTAGCCTCTCTACTTCAAAGGAAGTGAAGCAAAAAGCAGGAAAACAATATGAAAAATAAAACCAGAGTACTGGATATAGTGCAGCAGGTAACAGTGTGCTAATGAAATCTATACATTCTCCACACAGCAAAGATTAGGTTAGTGAGAGATTTAGTTATCTCCTCCAGGTGTGATCAAGTAGCCATGTAGAAACGTTTGTTATAAAAGACAACTGCTTGATCAACTGATGTTAAAGATGTGTTATTTATGGATGTTGTAAGAAGAGTAATGTGGGAGGAGAGAGTCCAAGGAGTGAAATGGGTCAGGAAAGTAATGAAACATAGAAGGGAATGGATCTCTGCTATATACCTTTCAGCAAACATGTAGCAGAAGGTGTAGGCTTGGCTTTCTTTTATTCACACTATTGGGGATGGAACAGTCAGTGGGTGATAAAAAAGGCTTCAAGATTATGTTTGACATAGAAGAAAACTGCTTAGGTTCTACTGATTTAGAGAATTCAGACTGGCTTATATCTCAGCTCTGTGCTTGTTACTGGAGACCAGTGACGACTTATCTGCAGGACTTGAATAGGCTGGGATAGTGTAGCCCACTTTCACTTTAGTACAGGGCTTGCAAAGTTTCTGTCTTCCTAATCTTTAGTAAAATTTAGGAATTTCTGGTATATAATACAAGATGAGAAATCCAATAATCTTTCTATTTTTTGAGGCAGTTCATAGTGTGCAGAAGAGAAGGCTCACACCTGTGATCTTATCAATGTGTATAAGTACCTGATGGGAGGCAGTAAAGAAGATAGAGCCAGACTCTTTTCAGCAGTGCCCAGTAAAAGGACAAGAGGCAACGGGCATAAACGTGAGCGAAAGAGCGAAATCCAGTGAAATGTAGCTCTTGATGTTAACAGAATAACTAGATTTCTGACTGCTCAGCTTTCACTGTGGTTTATTAAGTGACTGAAAAAAAAGATAAATTGCTTTTGAGATGTACAGAGTGGGTCAGCATGGATCCAGGCCTTTCCATTACATGGAAAGTAATTACAAAGGGCCCAGATCTCTAGTTTCTTAATTCTAATTTGGGAGAGGAGGGAGGGAGGGGAGCTGTGTTAAATCAATAAGTACATTGAGGGAAAAATTCAATATTACACCTCATAGAGTCAATAACTGTGAATATTAAAGAAATAGTATGATTGACATGTGCTTATAATATAAAAATTTTAAAGGATTTTTATGTATGTATAATTATGCAATTTTTATCATCAACAATGTAATTTTTAAACTTAAGAAAAAGTAGGTAAAGCAAACTAATTATTCTGAGGTTTTTTTCCTAGGTCCTTTTTTAAATTAAAGATTCTTTCAGGAAAAATGATCAGTAGCTTCAGAAAGTTAAGCTAGATGCTTACTCTAGTCAATGTGATTAAGAGAAACACAATCATACATTTTATATAGGTATAAAATTCATCTTAATGGGGACAGAAAGCCTCTTGATTCTGCAGTAGCTTCAGCAACCATCTAAACCAAGCAGCATCCTGTAGATCTGTCCTCAAAGGTATTCTTCTCTTTAATCTCCTCATTTAATATACTGTAGTCAGAAACTATGTCATTACTATCATAGACAGTTTAAAACACCTGAGCTGTAAATGCTGCTGTAAAGCAGCATTCACACACAATTCTTCCAAGCATGTCTTTCTTTTATCTCATATTTTGCAGTCCTAAGCCTTTCTTGCCTCACTGTAGGCATGACTTTTTTTAACCTATGGGAACACAGCCTGTGCTCTTCCTATACGGAAAAGATGCATAGCTTTAAAGGACTTGCTGAACATTTGCTCAAGACGTGACACTTTTATATCAGACCTGACGATATACATCACCTCACTTCCATATAGTCAGATAAATAAGATGGTAAAGACCATTTGCAAAATTACCATTTGCCCAGCTTGCCTTGATTTGAATTGTTATTATTCACTGTGCTTGCTTTACTTTAGGCAATCGACTCAGGGTTAGATATATCATTGCAAGACACTCGAGAATTTCTTCGCACCTACACAGGATGTCAATACTACAGATCAGAATTGTTCTGACTACAGATCAGAACTGCGCGGAACTGAGCGGCCCCTCCAAATTCCTGATGACCAAACGTGTCTGCAGAAAGCGTATGCACGAACCGCTTACAAATGTGTTTTCTTAAGCTATTAGGTCCTCTTTCCTCTCTCTACTAAAGAGGTTTTACATAAGCAATTTACTTAAATCGACCTTGTCCTTCTAACAATGGGATTCATTTATCTAAATGGGGCCTCTGGAAAACAAGTTATCTGGCCTCTGTCCATGGTGCAAAAGAGAAACAGCAAGAGACTCTCAGAGATTGAAACATCGGATTTGGTTTAGGTGGGTTGAATCAATACACAAATGTGACCCTCTCTGACTGCAGCAAGGGTCTAATGAAAGGTTAAATCCATTGCCTAACTTTTTGATAGCCCAAGACAGCACATTTAAGTCAATCTTGTGTCCTTTTCTGTCTGAGTTGCAGAAGTACTCGGTATGCACAGCTGCAGCTGGAGCCAGCAAGCTGTGCTTGGAGCACAGCTAGGGGAGGTTAATCCTAAACACTAAAACATCAGGAAAGCAAGATTTTTCAGGAGAGTAATAAATATCTCTTATTAAGTATTTTCATATCTGGGAAAAAAATGACAAGTGTTCAGCCATACAAGCCCTTCTTCATGTGTGTGGAAGCTTGTGTGTTTCGTTTTGCAAGTGCATCTGCGCACCTAAATCATGCTATTACTACTACCTGCAAATCTGCTCTTATTTATACGTTACACCATCAGACTGCAGCATTGCTATTACTGAAAACTGTTGTCATTTTAGCCAAATTACTCTACCAGACATTTTTTAGCTTTACGAAACTACATAAATAAGCATGGGGGGAGATGGGAGAGACGGTGCTTAAACAAAGTATCCAATAAACAAGTATGACCAGGTCTGTAATTTAAATCAGGGCATAACCTGATTTTTGTGTTTGGTTTTGTGGCCTTAATGCTTTCCATCACTGTGGAATTATTAAAGCTGTTGTTAACAATCAAGAAGGAAAGCCTTTTCTTATAAGCATTATCCTTTAAAACGTGTAATAGCATGAAGAAAAACCTCAAGTGCCCATCAGATTTTGGAAGCTGGTCTAAAACCTATCAAATATATGCAGTGCTTCTTGGAAATGTTCTAAACTTCCTTAAAAAGATCAGAGTGCATACTATCTAATATTTGCACAAATAGTTATAGCAGCTTTCAATCTTAAATTACAGGAGGTGTGCAATTCAAAGCTACCATGTACCAAACTTAACAACCCATTTTAATGGTTACTTTGAAGTCATGTTCTTGCCTTTCTGAAACATGGGAGAGGAAATTTGAAAGAAGGCACATCCATTTTCTTTGCTGTAGCTATAACACATGCATTTGTGATGTAGACAAGGGGCCAAAAGAAGTTACTGATAGGAGGACAGTGTCACTCAAAATTTTGCTCTTGTGAAAATCTTTCAAGCATAGCTCAACTGTTGTCCAGCATCACCAAAGCCAATTGCGTATTTACAGGGAAATTTGGAGGCCCAGACGTAACTGCAATGGAAAGGGAAGTGGGAGGGATGGCATAGCTTCCCTCAAGGCATCCAGTTTGAGGAGCTGTTGCTACAGGGTGGGCCTCCCGCCACTGCAGCCACTCACCCCAGTAACGCTTGCTCCTGCTACATGCCAAGATTAGCTCAAAGCATTAGGAGTTCAGCATGAATGCCTTTGCATAAAAGTAGAAAATGGATACAAAATGCAGTTTTTTAGCAAGCTAAATGGTTTCAGTAATCATTTTATGCCTGCTTTTGCCTGCTCCTTGCCTAAATATAAATAACAAAATGAGTTACAACAAAATCAAGACCTAGATTACAATTATAGAACAGATGCAGAGTGATTCTCGGCATTCTTCAGTGATTGTTCAGTGATTTTTCTTTCTCTTTTCCTTCTCCTTTTCTGTTTTTGTTTTCTTTTTTTCTTTCTCTTTCTTTAATCTCTTTTATGACTGGAAAACTTTAGTGGGTACACAGTTGTGGAAAATTGGTTTTCTGCTCTGCATGAAGTTTCACACCTATATGTTCATTATATTATAAAATTTTATTTCCAGCTTTTCGAAATAAAAAACAAAACAAAAACACTGTCACTTCAAAACAGCAAATGGGTATGTTCAATTTTGAAAGCGAAAGGCTATCTGGGCATGGAGACACTGTTTCGGTTTGACAGACATTCATGTAGAATGAAATGACATGTCTGAAAGGGCTTCTGCTTTTACAAAAATGCAATATTACAGTGCAAACATCTTTTGATGATAGAATTTTTCTGTGGGCATCCATCCTCACCTAAAAAGTTCACAAATGTGGTAACTTCCTCCACAGCCATCCATCCAGGAACAAATCCAAAATCTTTCTCATATCTCAGTCAAAACTAAGTATTTCAGGATATAGCCAAAAGGAAGTTAGGAGTGGAGTAGAAAACTTAATATTCATCCTTATCTCCTGCATCAGGACACCACATAAATCAGCTCATCTGCATCTCACTCCTGCCACTTTTTCTGTAGCATTTCCTTCTGCTTTTTGTATTTATCATATTCTACTTGCCCATGTTCTAAGTGTGCAACGTGTGCTTCAGCAAGCCAGCGAGCCTGGGGCCTGAGCAGGCCATCCGCTCGACAGCAGGCATTTTCCTTTTATCACCAGTCTCATAAGCGACTTCATTTTCCTCATTTGGCATTTCATTTCTATACTGTGATTCACAGTAAATTGTGTAGTGTTTCAAATATGGTTTTAAGAAGTCGATTATTTGTAAATTATTTAATTTTGGACAGTGGCAAAGAAGGCTTTTTTGTTAGACTGTTGGTATGAGGTATTGAAAAATAATTATACAGGTCTCACAACAGTATCTTACGACCACTAAAACTGTTTCCAATTACTGAAGAATATGTAGCATGCTGTTGCCTAAACTGGCATCCTTTATCACACTAATTTGTGTTCTAGTAGTCTGGAATCCCCCAGAGGAGATCAGGACCCTGCTCTGCCGCCTGCAATACTGGTGCATAACAGAACAATACTTTGTCTTAAAATATTAGTACAAGGCTGTAATACAAGGAAGCATCTGGTGACCAGCTCTTGAATCAGTATTTAATCAGCCAAGACAGGTAATGAATGGGAAAAAAGAAGTATCATTAGCTCCATCTTGGATGGGGGTCTAGGAAAAAGAAACTACGTGCCAACACTTTGTGCACAGTCTATAGCAGAGAACCGCGTTTTGGTTTCCAGTGGATCAGACCAGCCCCTCATTTAGGAAATAATCCCTTCTTTGGCTGAGATAAAAGAGTACAGAAAAAGCCATCTCTTTAATCAGGCATTTCTTGAATTGACCTGGTATAAGTTTAATTTTTTGAGAAAAACCTTTTCACTTTAATTGGCTACACTGGGTCAATTAGTAAAATTTTAAAAAATATGTGGGTTAGTCTACAGCATGAATGTAATTTTGTTCTTTGCTTTATTTATTTTGGTGAGACTGGTGAGATTTTTTTCCCTCACAGTACACATAATTGGGGGGTGAGGGAGCTAAGATTTTAGTTGCTTTACTTGAATGGAAGCACACTATTTTTTGGAGGTTTTATTAGTTCTGTTACTTCCTAATAATGTTATCAATTTTCAAAGCTGAGTGATTTCCTCAAATGGAAAAGTAAATGAATTTTAGAAGAAAATATTAGAATAGAATGATTGTCCATTTATTTTTTTTAATTTGCTAAAATTATTTAACCAAAGCTAAATCCTCTTTTTTAGGTTCTCATTTAAAAAGCAAGCAAATCTTGAAAAAACACTCTTTTGACCAACAAACCATTAATTGGCTATTAAAAATTACCTCCCCAAAAGCTAGTTTTACTATAGTCATTTTTAAGATGGGTGGATTTAAAATATAAAAACATTTTTATAGCATCTAGTCTGACTTTGTATACTAAAACATAGACCAAGCAATCATAGCTTTTTTTGCACAATGCCTTATGTTGGTTTGAAGCAAACATTTCAGAAATTCACTCCATCTTCATCTGAAGTAATCAAGAAATGTAAATTAAAAACTTCAGTGGTTAGCTTGCATTTTTAATCATCCGCATTTCTACAAACTTGTTCCTTATTTATAAGCTCATACCACATTTATAATTTCAATGTACAAGCTTTAACTTGTAGCTGCTCATTCTTGTTATGTTTCCCTCTGCCACATTCACAATAAGGAAGGGGAAAAAAGGTTGGGGAAAGTCCTTTTAGAGTTTGTTTCCTCTTTATAAGGTATTTAATTATGCATTACAATCAGCTCACCTCTTGACCTTTTCTAAGTTAAACAAAATGAGCTCTTTAAGTCTTCTACTTTAAGGATTATTTCTTCGTTTTAAATCATTTTTATTCTGTTTTTTTCTGCACCTCTTTAGATTTTTCAAATTTTAAAAAATGTGTCAGAAGACCTGGGCATATCTGGTTGTTCATGCCTGTGTTAGCAGCAGTGTATGCTAAGAAGAAATCAGTCTATGGTTATTGACTATTTTGGTAATATAGTGTATTCCCCAAACCTAACAGCAAAGTAATCCATAAATACACGCTAAATAGAGCATAAACACTGCTGGCGTTGTACTGGAATCTATGTTAAGTGGCTTTCACAGACAAAGTGGTATGAGCCCCAGGGTCTGTGTCTGATTACAGTTTATTAATTTAACAATTAATAATAGATGTCCACTTCATCTTGCTAAATGGATTACATATATCTCAATTATTAACTGTGAATACATTAATATACATACAATGCCAAGAGCAAAGATGTATGTGTTTAGGTAAGCTAAACCTCTCTGCTTTTTTTCCTTTTAAATTCATAGCTTCAGAAGTTTTCTTGGCGTAGAGTCAGATCCGTGCCTTTGTTAAACTACAAAGAAAAGTTTTGTTTCTCTGGAAAGCTGGGGAGCCACGAAGCTGTCTGGTTGAGAGGCTAGGATGGTGTTTTCAGAAATGCTCTATGCCGGACTAATTCTGTTCTATGTCAAGTCATTTGGGATTTCAGCATCAAAAGTAGAAATCTAGGCAAATGTTAGGCCCTTTCAGAGCAACTGTTTTGTGAGATGGAGTCTCTTTTCCATCCATGGAAACAAAGAGGCCCTTCAAACATGTCAAAAGGTGGCAAGAACAGCAATGCTCCATCAGAGCAGTGATCAGTCTAATCCAGTATGCTGCAGCTAGCAGTACCCCACAGCAGATGCCTGCAGGGCAAGCATCTGGTGACCCTTTCCCGGAATATTCTTCCAGCCCACCAATGATTTGCTTCTCAGAGCTTCCTGAATTAAACTGTTTAAAGGCTTTAATTGTAACTCAGCCTTAAAGGCCTCCATTGCTTGGAGGTACATGCAAAAATGACAACAGGGAACAGGTCAAACATTGCAGTATGCAGAGAATGTGGTGGTCTTCCACACCTGCATAGGACTTCTGCCCTCAGGGACTGTTTGGCAACTATGGAGCCAAATCTGGATATCATTACATGCCAAAGCCTCAACATTAAGGATAGGAAATGCACCTTATAAAGTCAGGCAAGATACCCTTTTCTGTTCATCACACACTATCGTTCATGTAGTATTTCTGTGACCTACTGAGCATACAACACAAAATTCAGGAAACAGCCAATATTCTGGATGATGGGGCTGCTGTTCAGGGGGACCTCAAAAAACTGTAGAACTGAGCTGACAGGAACCTCATGAAATTTTTAAAATGCAAACATAAATATCTGCATCTGGGATGGAATAAACCCTTGCAATGACACAGACTAGGGATTGGAAAAGACCTGGGGCTCCTGGTGAAGAACAAGTTGAACATGAGTCAGCAGCACACCCTTGCAGCAAAGGCAGCCAACTGCCTCCTGGGTTGCGTTAGCAAGAGTGCAGCCAGCCCTCCAGGGAAGTGATTCTTCTCTTCTATTTGGCATTTGTGAGATCACATCTGGAGTATTTCATACAGTTTTGGGTTCACAGTACAAGACATTGACATACTGGAGTGAGCGCAGCAAAGGACTACCAAGATGGTCAAGGGGCTGGAGTACACAACAGATGAGAAGAGGCTGAGAGCTGGGTTTGTTCCATGTGGAGAAGAGAAGGTTCAGGGGAGATCTTATTGCTGTGTATAACTACCTAATAAGAGGGTGCAGAGAAGACAGAGCCAGTGGTGCATAGTAGCCGAATGAAATACAAGGGACACAAGCAGCAACAGAGGAAATTCCAACTAGATATAAGGAAAAAATGTTTCCCCATGAGGAAACATTTCCCTCTGGAGATACTCAAAACTCAATTGGACATGGCTGTGAACAACCTACTTTGAATAGGGAGTTGGACTGCTTGACCTCCAGAGTTTCCTTCCAACCTAAACTATTCTATGACATCCTCTCTTGCCTATTTGGGGAACCATTTGGGGAACAGAATAGATTTTCCTTTTCTGTCTGGATGTATAGTCCAGGTGGAATTTGAAGATTTTAGCCAAGTTTGACTGGCTTGCCAGCTGTCCAAAAGCCCTGGACAATCACAGCGATGAACTATAATAAAGGCCTTTTGTAAGGAAAATGCTTCTACTTTACAACAGTACTTGAAACATTCCTGATTCACTCCTAGTCTTCACCTTGGAGCCAATCAGTCTCTGCTGACGGCTCCATCTCTATGGGAGACTGAATCCAAGGTGTGCAGGGCAATGGACTCTTTGCTGCCCATGGCTTATACAGCACATTCCACGGGCCTGACTAACCATAGTGATTCAACTTTGATAACGCTACAAGCATCTGAAACACATTCGCCTATCATACTGTCATCACTAAGTGACCCTCACGGAAGATCTTGCCGGAGTAAGAGCTGGCTTAGCAAATTTGCATGCTACCCTGATGCTTAAGGACTTACCTATTGTTGGAATGTCAAAGCATTCATATTTTAATGTAGTCATTTTTTCTATTTGACCATGACCTTGTTTTCTTGAAAAGTTTTTTGATATTCAGATTTAATGTTTTACCATAACTTAGTAGGATTTCAGCTGAGGTCCCTAAATGGGAAAAGCCACTATGTGACACACTGCAGTAAACAATGTATCTTTAAGTGATTTAATATACCTAGACAAGGTCCCCCATGAAAATATCAAAAGAGATAAAAAAGAAAAGGCAACAGTGAAGCATCATCATCCCCTGAGACAGCAAGAGGTCACAAATTATGCTCATTGTCCTTTGAATAAGAGATATGACATTTTTCATGTATTAATAACTTCCATATAGACTGAAAAGGAGGGGTTTAGGGAAGAGATTAGGGTTCTATGCATCTAGAAGAATGATTGTGTATATATGCTGATAAATGCTATAAAACCAGTAAGAAATGTGAACAGTGTGTCAGAGCACAAACCATCAAAATTGGAAAGAGTGTAAAGTATATTTTGGCTGTTGCACCATTTGAATATGTGACGGCAAATGTTATCTTTTGTTACTAAAGTTGATAAAAATCCCTGCGGATAAAATAACGTTATTAATAAAATACTTACTGGCTCTTCCTTTGAACGGAAAATATTTCACTCAAAATTTTAAAGTTTCTAATGAAGCATTTTTTAACAAAAAAAAATTCTAAAAGTAAAAAAAAAGAATCTTAATAAAAACGAAGTACTTTTCACAGCAAATCTAGGCAAAGACCACAGAAAGTATAGGTTAGAATTGCCGCAATAAGCCTACTGTGGCAGCTGCCTCCAGCCATAAAGGTGAAGCCTATCTGGGCAGGAGATGAGCTTTTGTGGGAACTAGCCCAGACTCAATGAGCTTACGCTTTACATATGAGGACCGTCATGAATTCCCCAAGTTTCCATATACAGAACTGAATGAATGAATAAAACAATAGCAAATTTTAATATCGATCAGTGTGATAAAGTACCTTAGGGTGTACAGGACAGACAAATTTCTGCAGAAACTGCTAATCCTTTCAGGAGGAATGCCACATTTTTAGAATTATCTCTCATACATTGTTAATGAAGAAGAAAAACAATTAAATGGGTAAAGGGGACTATTAAAACTAAACTTAATTCTGACAACCTGATAAAGTATCACAGTAGCTAATCAATAGAGCTGCTAGGAGGCTAATAGGCCTTATCAATATTACTGATGTCTGCATATTTGCTAGTTTAAAATTCCCACGCTACATGACCAGAGTGCCATGGGAGAAGTTTTTCTTGTAAATTAGCTTAGAGAAAGGTGAATCCAGTGGACAGTTTGGAGAAAAGTATTCCTAGGGATAGATTTTTCAAAAGCAATTGTATTGTCCTGTTTTTGTTCTCCCTTGTGTTTTACCCTTCCTTTTCCTTCCTTGAAAAAGGATCTGGATCAAAGCCAGATGGGTGATTTACTCTGTGACTTGCTGTTTTGTAACTAAAATGGTATGATAAAGTAAGCAAAACCATCCCAAACAAAATTGTGTGTTAGCCACATAGACTAGCAGAGGTTAAGCAAGAAGCTGGTGGTATACAATGAAAACTCATGACGGTGTTCAGTTTAATTCAACAGCTTTACAGTCAAGGACAAACCATCTTCCACTGCTGCCTCTTATTTCCACGTTACCAAAGACACTGCAATTGCCATTTAGTAGAGCTGCAAATTAATTATTCAGTTAAAACATGTTCAGTTACACTGCTTTAGATTTGGATCTTCATATTCCAGTTGTACATTAATTATTCTGTCTGGCTACATTTATAGGGATTAGTTGAATAGTAAAAATGTTCTTTGGTATAGGTGAGCAGTGGATATAGTTAATAAAACAGGGTATGACACAAACTTCCCTGAAGCCAATAATGAGACTCAAGTGGACTTTACATCAGACCTACAATAGGCTCTTTCTTTTTTGTTTGCATGTGAGATGTTAGGGCAGGACAAGTAGACTTTGATGCTTAAGTCACATTTTATCTCAGTTATCAGAATAAAACAAAGGAAAAATCTCTCATTGCATTACTGGTGACTATTTGCAGATTCTGTCTTTTCTGGAAAAATGTAGGAATGATTATGAAGCTTTTTAGACAAAATTTTATTACTCTATAAATGGAAGACATGTAACCAGTTTTAATATGCACTTTATATGGTTTTTGATAGTACTGGAGTCACACTGCAAGAAACAAAGTCAACCCATCTTCATTTATTCTGAAGACTCTTCCTAAGAATTCTAAAACTGATCCCAAGATCCCCATGTCAAGAATTTTCCAACAATGCATTCTGCTGAATCCCCAAATATACAGTTCTGCAGGTGACAATGTTCAACTTGACAGTGGAGTAAAGAGAAGGAAATGATCTAGATCTGGTCCAAAAATGACACAAGTCCTACTGCTGCAGTTTTCACTAAAAGTGATACTGAAGGTGCCAAAATAACTTTCACAGAATAACCACTGCAAACTCTGATTTCATTGTATA
The DNA here is from genome assembly GCF_036370855.1 of Dromaius novaehollandiae. Taxonomy (NCBI): domain Eukaryota; kingdom Metazoa; phylum Chordata; class Aves; order Casuariiformes; family Dromaiidae; genus Dromaius; species Dromaius novaehollandiae. The sequence goes on along the minus strand of NC_088101.1, from coordinate 82,645,300 downwards.
TTTATCATAACCATATTTTTTGTCACGCTGCCATCTGAGTACATGTTCTCACCTGCTCAGATTTGCTCCCTCTGTCACGAGTATTACATAACGTCTGTCCCATGGGGCCTAATAACATGAGCACCTTTCGCACTTAATATTTCCCCTGCTCTACAGATGGTATCTTTTTTCTCTCGAACTGTATAATTATGTTAATCAAGTTAAACTTGGAACAATTGTTTCTAACCTGTACTTAGCTTTACATTTGCTTCTGTTCCAGAACAGAAAAAGTGCTTGTATGCTCAAAGCTTTTCCAATTTTTTCCAGCGTTATGAAAAGATACAGCTTCTCCTTACAAATCTACCCTTTGTTGGTTTTAACTGAATTGAATGCAAGACTTTTTGGAACAAATGTGGACAGAAGCAATATTAAAGGCATAGAGTTGAATGAAAAATGTTAAAGAATAAAAGAAGAGTTCACCAAAAGTTGCATGTTAGATTAAGTTATTGCAACTCTTGCTAAAACTTGATTGGTTAAATTTGCTAACCTTACCTTGTATGAAACAGCCCAGGTTTCCAAAAGGAATTTGATATCATCTCTTTAAGATTATGAATGAGAAGAACGTTGATTTATTTGTTTCAGTGCACACCTCCAGTGCACACCTTGATTCATTTATTTTGGTTCACGCCTAGCAGACTAGGAATGGAGATGAATAGACATCGCAAAAGTATGAGAAATCCTGATGATACTTAATTTTTAGGTAAAAGGGAGAAAATACACGAAGACACCCAAAAGAGAGCTTGTTTTGATGGTTATCACTAAAACTACTACTTTCCTAAATGTCTTTCGCAGGAGGAGCATTGTTTCACAAAGAGCAAAAGTCTGAGATTAGAATCATTTGCTGGGATTTAAGATAGTGGGTGTTGCTGCAGATTTGGAGACTTGATATGTAACCTTGGCCAACAGACCGAAAGTGCTGTTCCGTGAGATGGCTGAGCTGAGCTAACAGAGCACTGCTGTGGTCCCATTTCCCTGCCCTATTCCCACTCCCTCCTTTTGATTACATTCTCCTGCAACTTCCTTTGTAGCAGTGCTGGTGCTCATCTGACCTTCAGTGGGCCTTTTCAGTTCCCTAGCCTGGCAGGAAAGTAGGGCACCAAAAAAAGGCATAGTTTTCTGCTGGTTTAGTCAGTTTATGTTCTGTAGTTTTCGGATCAAATTAGATACATCTATCCTTCCTGGCTTTTGTACCTGTCAATCTCTAATTTGGGATTTAAAACTCCAGAGGGAATTGAAATTGATAGAAAGCACGCATACAGACACCTAAGCTGTATTTTGAAAAGCTTCAGCCATATTATATTTAACACAGATTTTTTCTGCACTGTGTTGTTTTTTCAGTTGTGTGCCCCTGTGAAAAAGGGAAACAGAAAAATAAAAGAATCATTGTTTTATTTCACATGGTAGTAAATAGGAAGTGGGTGATTCCATCAATACTTATGTAAAAATCACAGGTACAACTTGGCTGCTGTTTCAAATGGGCACCTGGCTGTAAGGCCTGTCAGTTAAAGATATTGAGGCAGGAATTCTCCCCCTCTCTACAGAGTTGCCTGGTCAGAAGTATCAAAGGAATAGCCAAACCCTTGTGGATGTCTTCTGTATCCTGCTCAGCAGCCTCTACTTAGAAGTTAGCAGTAGTCAGGAGTCAGGAAGAAATTCTGCAATATTACTGCAATACAGATGTTTTGGCCTGTTGAGTGCTATGATGCCTGTTTGGCGTTAGTGTGAAATTATAAGCATATATTTAGAGAACATGCAAATGGAAATGCATGCAAGCTGAGAGGGGAGGGAAATGAGGAAGAAAAGCAATGAAAATGGGAGAAAAAATTTTAGGTGAGAAGCTAGACCAATACACAGAACAAGACTGACTTTAAATTACCGAGCTTCAAACCAAGCTCAGACTGGCTCAAGTATTCTTGAGTGCTGACTTTGTTACAAGAGTTTGTGTTGTTTGACTGAAAGTTCTTCTATTTATTTATTTATTTTAAAACAGTATCACGAATGTCATTCTAAAATTCAGCATATCTCATCTCCTGTGCAAATCCTCACTGAAATTATCCAATTCACATACTACCTTGTGACACATTTGGTTCAATGACAATTAGGTGCAACTATCGAAAAATCAGCTAAAGACTGAGCAAACACTGTGCAATACTTTCACTATCAGCACTTGCATGCTTCGCTAAAATTAGGTCACAGTACTCAGCACATGTATAATGTGTGCTAAACTTGAAGGCAAACATAGGAAGGGAAATTGAAAAATCTTTCAAACACTCATTATTGGTAGAAATATCACAAAACACTTATATCATTTGTGTGAGCTTATGGCCTTAAAACTTGGAGACATAAATAGGTTCACTTAGGGTGCAACCTGAGTAAAAGTCATTTCCAGCCCAGTGAGGTGAAAGAAGGGAGATGTAGAATGCTTAGCCTTAAGAAGAAATGCCACTTAAACACTCTTTCTCACACAGCTCCTGATATGTGCACTAAGTTTCTTGAAGCAGATAGATTTGGGAAGGTAATATAAGTGGACTAATTTGCAGCATAGCATTTAAAAAGAAATATAAATATATAAAAAATGGATTTATTTTCTCGTAGGAAGTACATTTCACCAATGGCTATGTATTCTCGGTTTCCCCTGCAAGTCTTTCAGAAAAGAAATTACAGCCCAATATGGGAAAGAGCAAGTTTTTCTTTTTTAATTGATTTCTTAAAAGTATACTTTATTAAACAAAGAAACGAAAGCCTGTTTGACAAGACCTATTTTTCATGAGAGCATGCTGACAAGCATTTCGTATATCCTGCTTCATGACTGTGAAATCCTTTCTTTTAGTCCTCTGGACTGACTTTACTGGTTCCCTGATCTCCCTCATTCCCCACACACAGAGTTTTCAGGATTATGCATTTATAAAGTGGTTAAATGATCCAACCAGCTATTTTCTACAGCACTGATGGGCACAAGTTATCTCAAACAACTGATTTAGGAAACTTGCAGCTTTATTCTATGCCAGCTTGCACCTTCTTCCTCTCCACCTGAAGAAAAGGCTATTCTATTTATCACATGATTTTCAGGCATTTTCCAACTTTGTTCTAAATACTGAACAGAATTGTGTCTTCAACATTTTGCCATTGCTGTACCATTCTTTCTACTTGTACCTTCTAATAGAGCAGGGGCTAGGGACTGTAAGACAGCCATTTCACTTAGTCATACATACTCAACCGATTCTTTTAACTTTCCTCAGTGATTACCTAAGCATAACCTATGCATAAGGTTGTAATTTATTTTCACTTTCACTAGCTATGTCTTTTCCTTTTTCATTAAACTCCATTTATACATATGCAATCAATTATAGATGTTAGTGTGCACAGGTGTGCACATATTCTTCCTATCTCTTATTAGATCGGGTGGGATTTTGCCCAGGTATTGTGTGTTTGTGGAATTACGCCATCTGGGAATCTAGCCAGGTGAAGTGTCCGCCGATTTTGTACCACTTCCTTGGTCTAACCTGCTAGGCTGACGATAGTTTTGAGCTTTTGGAAAAGGCCTTTTTACCAAGTTCTGAGTACCCATGAGGCTACTGGGGATGACATGGTGTATTTACACTGATACAACTGTATTGCATCACCTATATAGATAAATCAATTATTTTCTTCTCTATTAGAAGCTCAAAGCAGGTATTTCCTTTCTCAAACTTATTCCCCAAAGGTAAAATAGAGTTTTATTGCCTGTTATGAGAGGAGCTATAGCAAATCTCTCCAGCTAACTGCTTGCTCCAGACCATCTGTTCTTTTGCGAAGTTTTCTTGGAAAAATTTTTCCTCTGTTCTGTTTTCAGAGCACTCTGCTGTATTCTTGTGCCACTGAAGTTCCAAGTAAAGAAAAGTCATGTCACACACCAGCACCCCCTGGGTCATTAAACCATTCTGATAATTTCACTTATGGAGGCCTGGATCTGTTTGGGTACATCAAAACTTTTGAGCTGCACAGGGCCAAAGGCATGATTTTAATTCCAAACCATAATTCTCTTAGAAAATGCCTGACACAGCTAGCTACAGCATGGGCCCAAGATTGTCCCTAACAAGTAGAAAGAGCAAAGCTACTTTCTTTCAAGAGTGGACATGAAATGTGCCATGCTACTTCTCTTTAGGAATGGAGAAGGAGCCCTGGTCTATTTTACTTACTAATATCTATATTATCAAAAATATAGATAAAATCAATAACATGAAGATCTAATATAGAGAGAGTCTGTGGTTCTGGAGCTGTGGATTTCTTTCCTCCTCTCAATTTTAGTTTCAGTAACTGATATCCCAAACACAAATTCCTACAGCAGTGTTACCTGCTTTAGCATAAACAGTGCAGGTATGACTGATCTGGGAAATAGTCAGCCTTGAATTCAAAGCTGTAACCTGAATCGAAGCTGAATCTGACAGAGCTTCCGATCTACACTTCCAATAAAATTGCTAATCGCTCAGTTAAAAGCATGCAATAAGGTGAGAGTCCCTGCAGGTTTTTTTTTCTTCCTCTCATGGATGCTTGTTGAAAGCTCACATCAGACATTTTGATTGAAAAATCAGCTCCCCATAAATAAAATGAAAGACTGTATTAAGTCAAGTAGCTCCCCTGATGTTACTTACTTCATTAACACTCTTCCTTGGTCTCCAGTGGATGTTCAAGTTCTCCTTGGGGAAAATAAATACATCTCTAATCTGTTTTTCCCTCTGCATTTATTTATTTATTTACTAATATCTGATGAGCCTAAAATATCCTATCAAGGTTTAGGAGCTTTTATCTTACATTTAATTTCCAACTAAGCTACTCTTTCTCTGCTGGATTCTCTGCAACATTGTAAGGATTTTGTTTTGAGATTAGTAGTTTCTTAGCTAACAGATTCCTTTTTGGGGAAAAATAAACTGTATCAAGAGTCTTTCAAGAAATGAGTACTGAAGCATGGGTTGTCTTAGCTGAGTCCTACCTATCCTCTCTCCAATAGCTGACGCTCATCTTTTTCCTATTTTTTAAGGAAGACATTTCTATTTCAGTCCTGCCTAGCAGCCTGAGGTAGGTAATGGCCACAGCCAGGTTAGAGATTCATCCTGCTAAAAGCTCTACAAAAAGATAAAGCATGATAGCATCTGTCCCCATGAACTCACAGACAAAAAAAGGAATATAACAGATGTATCCACCAAAGACGCTGAGCAATTTTAGCACAGCTTGGGTGTTTAGGTAATCCATAAATCAACCAGCAGCAATAACCATAGCTCCTCTCCTGCCTGTGGGTTTCAGAGGACAATTTTCTGTGGGCATTATGGCAGAGCTGATTTCTAAAGTATGTGAAAGAGCCCTTTATGGGGACAGTTTAAATGGCAGTAACATGAAAATTTTTGCAACCTGGGATTTAAAATCACACACAAATCAAACTCCAGGCTGGGTCAAAGACAATGTGATGGTGTGGAAGACTTGCTGGCTGCTCTGCTTCATTCAAAACTTAACTAATATATTAGAAATGTATTCTCACTCGAGCGAGTTCAGCGAATTAGAGATGAGTCACAGTATTTGTTCTTGCACAATTAGAACAAAACAACCCCCCAAAACCCTATTATTCCCGTTTTATTTGCATATGCTCTATAGCACCTGTTATTCCAACATTGTAAGTGGATTTTTACAATCGGGAAGATGTCAAATGTACATTTGAATTGCATTATGAAATTTATTGAAAATTTCTTTCATTGCTTTCAATATGTTTAATAAACAGTTAGGGAACATGACTCTATTTTGGGTAGCAGTCCTGGGGACTTACTGGAAACGTAACTAGTTTCCATACTTGTGGATGCAGATTTGCATGCTATGCATTTCTCCACGTAGATGAAAGCGGCTTGAATGACTCATGACCTTTCAATGTCTGGATTCCAGTTTTAGATACTCAGTTGTTTGCCTGCCTTCTGAACACTGTTTTCTAGTTATTACCTTTACGATTAATAGCCATAGTTTTTATACTGCATTGGTAGCCCATAATCAGTGCCAGGAATTCTGACACACTCGAATCTTTCTGCTCTTTTTTCTTTCAGTGGAGGATCTCTAGAATTTTAATCATTTTTGAATGCATCCACTCAAATGGATACAGAGAAATTCTCCTATGAAGCCCAGAGGAAAGCCTACTTAATGACACTGGAAAAGCTTGTTTTGATTAATTTAAGAAAATGAAGAATGAGACAAGAGACAAATGTTTTAATGCGTTAGTACATCAGGGCTTAGCACCAGTTGAGAGGGGAAGAGCAACTTAGAGGATGCTAGCCTAAAAAAAGTAGGTATTGATTGGCTGTGGGTAAAATACAGGTGGGAAATCACAAGTTGTTTTTTGTCAATTGGACCACTGAGATTATGAAATAGATTTGCCAAATCTAGTGCACAAAATGCAAATAGTTTGAATATGAAACACAATGACTTTATAAAGTGGATTGCATGATATGGTTACCTTTTGCAAAAGGAGACTGGAGTTGGTCCTGCAAGAAATCCCTTCAGGTTTTATTTCCCATCTTACTTTTACTCTAAGACCTCTAAGACTTAGCATTATTCCAAACTTACTTGTGGAAATATGATTTAAGCATAACATGCTTAAATGCTTAAAATCATGAGTCAGGCCACACAGATTCATGTATAGCTTTTAAATAATAAATTGTTAGATCCTTCTACTTGTCTTCTGCTTCTTGGGAGCTCCTGTCTTGATTCATGAGAATTAGAAACTTACTGTGTTTTGTTGCTATTTTGTTAGGAAAGGAGATTCTAGGAAAACAATGGTTTCAGGAACTAAAACTGTTTGAGAAACCTCAAATGTCACAAACTACTACCTTTTGGGGAGCTGAAAGTTTGAATGGATGCCTAGAGCATTAAAAAAATGGCATTAAGCAGTTACGTGTGGTCAACTGAAATATGCCCTTGATGTCTGCTGGTAAGCAAATCAATGGAAATCTATCAAATACAAGCGATAGAGAGGTTGTTCAATTGGCGAAATGAAGTTAGGGGAACCTGACTAATTTTCTGGTCTTAGCTGAATTGACTAGAGTATCTGAAACATCTCGCCAAGGCTGGTAGATATAATATAGGGTATACAGGAGACCCACACCCATTCTGGAGAGCAGAGGGAGGCCAAGTGGAATATTCTGGGGCATAAGAAGTGTCACCAGACACCATTAATGAGTTGTAATTGGAGAAAAAAGCCTGCGTATCCTTGGTTTACTTAAAAAAATCCTTACTGCACCTTCAATTACCACTTCAACAATCTTGAAAACTCTATTTTACATTAAGTGCCCTGATTTTTTCAGCATGAAGCAACAGTGCTTTCTTTTAGATAGTTGCTTTCATCAGGGACTTCAAAGCACTTAATGAAAACATATTTTGTGTTTGTTTACATTATGTAAGGAATCACGGCATAGAAATGCCTGAGATTACATAGACTTAGGCCACAAAATTTGACCTCTTGTTTTGGGCTTGCTATCCCAGATATACCATATGTTTCCAACTTAACATGAGGCTGGGGCTGCCTGTACCCACCTTTCTAAGACAAAGCTGAAGAGATGGCAAAATGCTGCGCATGGTACTAAAGTAGCTTGCTAAATAGGTAAATGAAAGATTGTTGAAATCTATAAATTTATGCATATCAATAGCAGAGCATCAAACAAAGGGAATACTAATCTCTGTATCATTTTGACTCATTTGTTACCATTTTGTAACAAGTTTTTTCCTGAAGAAGAATATTTTGTTGAGATGGTTCATGATTAATTCATACATACTGATTGCAGACAAGCATATTCCTACTATTGTATTTAGTTCATATTATTTTTTTAAAGTCTTTCAGTCAGTTTGGTTGGATTCGGTCCACAAATTAAGACATATACATTTAGATGCGTAGAGGTAATCACCTGTAATGTCCATCACCAAGCTCTCATACAATGAAGAGTTTGGTTGGGATCCAGTTTCTTAAAGATAGATATCTAATCACATTTGACATTCCCTAGGGTAGACAGGCATCCTCAGAGGACTAAGACATATGATGCAAGACCTGAGGGAGATGCCAGGCAGTGCATTGCTGTGACAAACTCTTCAATGACTGAGTTGCAGGAGTTACAAGAAATGGCAGGTAATTATACTTCATGTGCAGTAGCAGTTTGGATGCAAATCTGATCCTCTGCTAGTGTATGTGTGCATGAGGACAGCATGAGTACACAGGGTGAGGAATACCTCTTTCAGTGGCAGATGTTACCAAAATTTTTCTTACTCATGACAATATAAAACTATTACAAAAGTAATTTTGCTTTTTATCTCCTTAGTTCTCAAATCCTCTTTCCAGGGGAAGTTCATTATTATCACCCCTATTCTTTAGCTAAAAAATGGAGATGAAAAAGAGTAAGATAATTTGCTCACACTTATTTCCAGCTCTGCCATCACCTGGCTCTGTTGAGTACGTTGCTTCCCAGTGTTAAGCTGAATGCACCACAATGTCCTTCCAGTTAAAAGGAGACAGTTCTGTAGGTTGCAGCATTTTTGTTTTGTTTTGTTTGTGGTGGGGAGAGGTGAAAAGAGGCTGCCATGTATGAGAATTCTCTTCTTAGTTTCAATACATTCTAAACCTAAGTCTACTTGGATTCAAAGGATACGGTTCTTTTCTTACAGCTTCGGCTGCTACATTGAAATATCACATTTACTATGGGGAGCAACAGCACTTCTTACATGAGTACAAATACGGAGTTATACTTCCAGTTTGGAAATTAGCCCTCAACACTCCACTGAAATTATTTTAAGTGAATTACATCTCCAAAAAGCCTCTGTACAAAAGATTGTTCTGATAAAGAGCTTTCACTCTGAAGCTTGCTCATTCACAACTCTAAGCCAATTGAATGAAATCTGATCTTTTTCCCTTTGAATTATGTGTGTTCTGGTAATTTACTGCAATAATATAAATCAGAATAAAATGGGGGGATATAAATTTTAATTGAGAGTATTAAATTGAACAATATACATAATTGTTTGCTTTTAGAATTTCATTATAAAGGAAATTGAACTGCAGAAGACAACCTTTTGAGGCTCTATAGATTCATCTGTTCCATAAGCAGCAAATAATATGTTTCAGTGTGTTCATCATTTCTTTATATGTATGTGTATAAATAAATGTCTCTCTATATATGTATATATGCATACACACACACAGAGGACTGTGTTACAATTATGAGGAAAAGAGAATTATGCTACTTCATTTGCTGGAATTATGCATGTGTTCTTGGTTTTGTTTATTTCTCCCCCATTTTTAATTGTTATAATTTTTCACTATATTCCAGTCAGATCCCTGGAGGGTGGGGAAGGGAGGGAAAGGGAGGAAGGAAATAAATGAAAATATACACTCACAGTCTTAATTAAGATTTATTTAATCCAGCTACAAAACAGTATTTAGCATCCTGATGGGAGCAGATTGCTTTCACATTTTATGTAATTTCCCATTTTTAAATGAGAAAAGTAGCACTGTTTTAGACCCAAATTATTGCTTGGGTTCTTAGATGTTTGAGCTTTCAAAGCATGTACCTTCCTGAAAGGCAAGTTTGTCAAAACCCACAGAAAAGCTTGCCCTGTGCTGCAGTCCTGTCTATTCTAACCTCAAAAGAAAGACTCATAGAAGGGGAACTGGGTTACCAACGGATGCTTTCACTTGCTATGTGAATTTTTTCATAACACGACCTTGAAGGCTCATGGTTTGTGATAAAATGTTGAATGGGACTTATTGCTCTGGGCCATATCTCAGAAAAAGCCATTTCACACAAATAAGACTCAGATGATACTTTCTCAAGCACATGTGAGCCCATCTCCCACTGAAGTTAATGGCACTTAGCTCCTGAAACATTTTCAGAAGTATCCATATTTACCTTTAGATACCTAAATACTTTTGCTTATTTGGTCCTCGGTAACGGCCAAGGTGGTGTGGAGAAGTACCACCAACCATGGTGGTGTGAAGTAATACATACCCAAATAACGTACAACACTATGGCTATTCCAGTATATGGCTTATTCCAGTAAGCTAAAAAGGAAGGAGTCAGGGACTTAAGCAGTGACTTGACTCATGCCAGTTATGAGTCTCACGGGACCTGGGCACAGCTTGGAAGATGGCACTTTCCAGGGACTGTTTCCAATTCATAGTACAGACAAGGTGACAGTGTTTTGGAGGCGGGTGAAGAAGAGACTTCAGCCCATATGGATATGAGCTCTTGAGTCACATTTGTCCTCAGGACCAGAGAATAGCCTTGACCTACTCTATTTGCTAGCATGAATTTACTAACACAGGATTTGTGGGGCTAAATGGGGGAGCTGCAGTCCACGAACATCTTTCCTCCTCCCTTCCTACCCCTCCGTGAACCAAGCCCTGAATTTTAGAGGCTGCCGTAAACTTTCATTTTACATCCCCAGCAAATGGAAGCAGCTACAAGACAAGGAAGAAATCTTCGTGGTGAAAGCAGGTGTGACATTGGGACCCTAGTTAGATCATATTCCCCACAATAGAAAAAATAAAAACAGGCACTGCCATAAGTATACACTCACTCCTTCGTAAGAATATTCATTAAGCATTGCCTTTGCAAAATCTTTCTACACCTAGAAAAACCTAAACTCCCTGTACAGGACCAGGAGGAAATCTCTACACAAATGAGAGAACAGAAAATGTGTTGTAACCGCATAATCTCTAGACAGTTTCAGTTACTAAGTTCTGAAGCCTTTGAATGGAAAGAACTCCATTGCAAGATAGTATGCTTTTTTCCAAGAAAGAATTTGCCTCTGGTTCTTTTATCCTCATTGTTTATAGACGCCCTCATGTTAAGCCGGGCAGCCTTGATATAAAGGTACATTAGCTAGGGAATCTAATAAGGTTTTTGACAAGGTCCGGGAGAAATAATACCACCAGTATCAAGGAATAAAATGTGAAACATAAAGATGCTGTTTACAGCATCAGAGAGCTCTAGATTAAAAATATAAATATTTGGCCTAATCCAAAGTCTTTCAAAGTGAATAGAAAGAGTTATGATGAATTCAGTGATTTTGGAATCAGGCCCAAGAAGAGTAAAGCACTACCACCTATGAAGCTACAAGTCAGCCCTCTGCACATTTCTAATGCAAAAACTGGTTTCCAACAAGGCCGCTGAGCAAACTGATTGTTCTTGGGTCACTGCCACTTAGCGCTTTGCCCTAAGTGGAGGAAAAGTCACTTCAGGGGCTCTGTCTGTGTCTGACCTTTGGGACAAAAAAAACATCAGAAGGCATTTGGGGCTCCACAGGCAAGTGCTTTATGATGGTAATAGTTCTGCCAGCACCATATAAGGCAGTCAGCAATAGCCTGCAGGCTTTTGTGGGCAGGCTCCATACCCTGTCCCACAGATGTGGAGAAGAACTGGGGGAGCATACTGCACGGAGGTCCTTAGGCTGTGTCAAGATGTCTAGCAGAAAGTCGTGAGGTCCTTTTATATTAACTCAGTGTGTCCCTGGCTTAGACCTGGTCACATTTGTTGAAGTATGAATAATCTCCACTAACAAACCCAGTGCATAACAGAGAAAGCTGCTGTTGCTAAAGAAACCCTCCATAAAATAGGCATGCAATTAAAGAGCAAAATATTGAACTGTGTATCTTTAATGGAGAAACACAATAATCCTATGGCCGGTAACTTACTCATAGAGTATAAATCTTTTGTAAGAAAGTCTATGATCACATATAAAATATTTAGAAATTGCTGCTGCTTTTGCTGTCATATTGAGCTTTCAGCTGCCTCAGTTTGCTCAACCATTAATGGTAGATTGTTCAGGTGTCCTTTAGGCACTTTTGTACTTACTCCCTGCTGTGACTCACGGAAATCTGTGCTTAAACCTCAGCAGAGCTGCTGTCTTTCCATATTTCCTGCAAACCTACCTCTGTGTATGACGCTTACCAATGATTCCCATCTGGCATGAGGTACAAGTGATGAAATTTAACTCTGTTTCTTTTACTGTTATCTTTCTACTGATTTTATCTGCCTTTTACTGCCTGCAAGACTTTTGGGGACAAAGACTATCCTATCTCTGCCTAAAGAAAATGCAAAACATTTCTTTTTATTTATTTTTTCACAGAAAAATGGCTTTTTGGGGCAGACAATTTCTACACAAATATCCATTCTTGATTGTATTTTTCATATTTTTGTTTAAATAGAAAACTTCATTTTTCCTCTCCTCCTTTCCCCAAAATAGTAACAACCAACATCCTGCAATGTTTTAGTATTCCACTAATATAGTGACTGAATTATCTTTCATTTGGGTTGACCAGAAGAAGAAGAAAAAAAAAAAGAAAGTATTGATCAGTTTTTCTATCTCTTACTTTCAGGTTTTTAAAAATGGTTTTGACAGCAATTGAAACAATTTTGTTTTGGCTGAAATGTCCCGTGAGAACTAGACCTACTTCGGAACACATTTATCCTCTAAAGATTTACCAGTCTCAAACATCTGTTTTTCTGTGAGTGATGAGAGCTGAGGAAGATAGGGACAGAGTCACAGGAGAGATGCCTCTACCCCAGGGACAGAAGGAGAGGTTTCTTTTTGTATTACTCTACAGAAAACCTCACAAAACTCAACATGCTTAATGATTTCTGGGTAGAATGAGGGCTATATTCCTACATATGTGCCTACTCTGATATTTGAGGATCACCTGAAGTTGGCCCATACTTTTCTAGAATATATAATACATCCCTCCCTATGCAAATAATTTATTAATAATCCATACCAAAGCTTTACTGCCCTTTATTTCAGTATAAATGTAATGTGTGCCATGTTCCTTTGTACCATGAAAAATTGAGGCCTTCTAGGAATCAGACTAGCGACTAATTTTTCCCTCTGGCAGCAGAGCAAATAGAGTTCAGAAAAGCTGAAAGACAAGAGCAAGAAACTATGGGATTTCTGTTAACTGACTAAGTGTATTCAGGATCTGTGTGCTTTCAGTTCCAAACCTGATACTGCAAAACACAGATGAAGCTGGGGAGCAGGCAGGGAGAAAGTGAATTTCATAACCAGAGATCACCAGAATTTATGAAACAGGAGTAGAAATTTTTGAGGCTTAGAATTTACAATTATGTGTTGGAAGATGGTTTTAAAGGCTGAATAGTTTGTGATTAACAAGAATCTAATGCAATGCTATTAACATAATTCAGGAACTTAAAGAATTTGAGTTGCTGGGAAGATGTTATTTTTAGATGCTGTGTACAAATCTGTAGACAACTGACTTAACAGTTGTGTTAAGGAACTTAATATACTAAAAATTATTTTCAGAAAGAATAAATAGCAAAAATTAGTAAAGATGAAAATGTTGTTTTAATTATCCTTGAGTGGAAAAACACAAATTCATACTTTGTCACTAACTTTTTACATATATAATTTTTTTTCTCCTAACTCTAGTTTTAGTAAACTGCTGATTACCAAGGTAGCATAGGTCATGGATGATCATTCACTAAGTCATCTGACTCCCTATTTTTTAGTGCCAATAACTGAAGACTACTGAAGTAAAAACATAACTTCTTTTTATTAGCAGTGTGTGTTAATGAAAAAGGTCTAAACCACACACAACTACTTAGGACAACTCAAATGAATTATAAGCCCTAGGTGCTAAGTTGTTGAGTGAGTATTTTTAAATAACATTTAAACGGCATCTCTTTTCTACAGCTGCAGTTCTTTTCAAAATGCCTATATTTTACCTGCATTTGTGCTCTAATTTCTAAAGTAACATTTTCAAGCAGCTGTTAGTTCTTCTGTCAATAGCTCTTGCTTTATAATCACCACTAATGAGCCAGCAAAACTCCCACTGCATTCCCTAAAGCTATAATAAACAAGGAGACAGAGTTTTCAAACTTATTTTCATTTAACCAACATTTCAAGCACCAAAGTTGAGAAGGTTTTTCAATGGCATTTATGCTAGAAAAGGGTGCAACTTCTTGTTCAGTATAGATGAGATGAAAGCCCTGTCCATCCTTAATCTACCAAATATAACGCAACGATACCTGTGGGTGTGCTGAAGTTTTCTCCTTTGTACCTGGTGATAAGGTATTAGCTAGATAAAAAATGATTCTGTAATATGAAGGAGAAAAAAAAACCCTTTATGTATGACAATGAATGTTTAACTTTATCATGATTTATTTAAATGTTTCAATGGCACATTTAACACTGTGGAAAATTTAAAGGTCTTGTACTCCTACTTCAGGACTATGCTAGTTTGCAGGTAGGTCTATGGAAATAAATAGGAAAGTGTAAAGTGCACATTTATTTTCAACATAGGGATTGTAAAATTAGACTCAAAAGAAGCCAGTCATGGTACCCTAATTTAATGGAAAGATTTGACATAGCTGCTCACACTTAGTAACCCTGAGTTCTCAGTATTTCCCCTGAGTGAAGAGTATGGTTCTATTCAACCTTAGAAAAGGTGTAGAAATCTGACCATAAGTGAGGGATATAAAACACTAAAAGCCCAGAAGTGACAGTACTTATGGAGAGTAGAAATGTATTTTTCTATATGTTATTTTCGATTCGGAGTTTATGAAAGTGACAAAATAAATATGACTTAAAAAAGGACTTCAGTATGAAGTTTTTCTCCTCTGGGGGAGGTGTCTAGCTGTAAGAATGACGGGTAAATTTCAGGCAGAGGTTTTTCAGATTAAGTTTGTTACACCTCCAAAAGTTACAGGCTTAACCATAGCCTCCAAATGCCTTGGGATGCGTGAGAGTACCTGGCTATGCGCTTAGGTATTTGACTGCCAGACCCTTCCTGTTAGTATAAAGTCCTCCAGACTTGACTGTCTGTAAGGAGGTTGGTCCAAAAACAGGACACAAGTTCAAGAGCTCTTGAGCTAACATTCAAATGCTATTACTCTGCTTCTGCGTCTGGTATTCTGAGATGCCATGTCCTTTTTCCAGCTCAGAGGACTGCTGCAGTGGCCTTCATTGTATGCCAGGAAACACAAATATTGTGCCATAGGGTACACACTGTGGCTGGTTAGATAATGCGTACATTCACAACTACGCTCTGTCCCACAGTCTGTTCTCTGTGATCTAATCTCATCACTTTTGGCTGTTCATCATCCCACTGGCTTTATAAAGGACTTCGAGTAAGCTCATAGCTTCACTCACATGAATCCTATTTTGGGCTTAGTATCTTCAGATGGGATTAAAGTCAATGTATTTAACAGACTAGAGTTACTAGGGCTGCAAAAGCTGAGATACCATTAGTGGTCCCTTAAATGTCTTGGAAAAGAAACCAAACTGCTCACAGATATTTTAAGGATTCTGTAATGAAATAAGCCAGTCACTTTCAGATGTTATAATGAAAATGTGATTTTATTACCTGACTGAATTGGCATTTTTCAAGGCGAAAGGTCTGTGTGATAGATGCAGGCCGCATGAAAATTTGCCATCCTCAGAATAAATTAGTCCCTGTAGTCTGTATTCCCTCTGACAAAAGGTCAACAACATCAATGTCTCTCTCATATTCAAATCACTCTAGGCCTGTTTCTGGTGACACTTGGCTATCTGCTACTTACCAAAAAAAGGCTAAGCAACGTTCTACTGAGTTACACTTGGGATGGAAAGGGAGGAAAAAAATATATATTCTAAACAACAAGTCTCATAGTCAAAATTCTGAACTTTGTAAGTCTTGATTCATCAATATTAAGAAAGGTCATATGACAGATTGTACTTCATTACCATAAACTGTAAGTCAAAAAAAGAAAGCCTTATGCCACTACAAGAAGCTGGCAGTGAAACATTTGGAAAATTGCAGTAAGAGCTCAAAGTGTAGATTGAGTTTTGAAAGGACTGCTATTTTATTTTTCATAGCTATTATCTTTAGAAAATTTTTTTCTAATAAAATTAATAAAATCACAGAACAGACTAAATCAAGTGTTAAGAATTATAGAAAGATAACAGACTATTTGTGTAAACACTTAAAGGTGAAGAAATATGTTAAGGGGGAATGCCAATTAAATATTATGCAACTGGCATTGTATTCTCATTGGTATCAGAAGACCTGCTCAGCGACAAACTCAATCCAATATAAACTACATTATCTACGCCTTTGGCCTCGGTGGCAATGGGCACCAATATGGTCATAAACCAATCTTCCACTTGATAATGATAACATTACTCTTTATGAATAAAGAATTTATAAAGCACAGAAGAATGTTGCCTAGTTTGGGCTATTCCCTCCTGTTCTTTCTTAGGAGCTTTCTTACATACTAGCTGCAGGCAGTTTGCTGTTAAATGGCTTTGATGAACAGTATATGAAGCTTTAATATGAACAGAATTATGTGACTGCCTTACAGATGATGGCATGTACATGAATGGAGGTCAAGGATGGATCGAGCCTGTATGTTCATTTCCTCTGAAAGAGAAGACACTACAGAATTCAGGAATACCACCAAATCCACACCTGATTTTCTACCTTTTGTGGGAAAATCTTATATGAAACAGAAGTTTCTGAATATATGGAAAGCTTATGTTCTGGAAAACATATGAAAGAGATGATATGAGATGAAGCTAGAGGTGCTTAACAGTGTCTGATTATTGCTTTCAATAGAGGTTTACTAGGTTTTCATAACTCCTCTTTCATGTTCACAGTGAATATTAGCACAGAATCTCTACCTTTCAGCACTTTTCTACTCCTGGGCCTTCATAAACAGTGACCTACAATAAACCTTGTCCTCTTTTATTTTCCTTCTTAAAAAAAAAAAAAAAAAAAAAAAAAAAAAAAAAAGCAAAACTCTATTCTTATTAGGCCTTATTTTATAAAAATAGTCAGTTATATTTGACAATTTGTTAATAGTTTTAAAGTATTTTTTTTGAGAGTATGCCATTTCTGACTTTCTGACTCAGCTGGGTGCATTAAAACTGTGAGGATTTGGGACAATTTCCAAACCTTGAATACAAAAATAAATAGAGGCATTCAATTCAATGGAAAAGAACTAAAAAATCAGCCTTTTCCCCTTGGAAGTTAAGGGTCTACCTTTGAATTAGTACATACTATAGAATACCTGCTTATTACCTGCCCTTTATATCTCATTCAGGTAACCTAGTGAACAACAAAAACAGAGTAAGTTTAATGTCTATTCTGGATTTGAAGGTCTTTTTTTTCCTCCCGATTTAGTGGATCATCCAGCTAAAAATGTCTGTTGATGGAAACTTGTTTGGAAAATTGACAAAAAGTCTCATTGAGGCTTTTTTAATCTATCCAAGGATACTTTCATCACAATGAACATCTGGAAAATGTTGCAACATATGCTTTGCTTGACAGTGAATTATCCCACACTTCTCAAGGAAGAGAGGAGTTGTGAAAATTTTCCTTTCTTTTCCTTTCACCATGGTTTGCATACTTCACTACAAGTTATTCTTCTAATAGAATGATTATATCCTCTCTTCTAACGTAACAGCTCCTAAATGTATAATCCCATACACTGTAATTCAGTGAGCTATTCCATCCCTTAGCTTTATTCTATAATTATATTGTTGGTAAAAGTATTCTCCCTTAGCTTCGTAGAAGGCCAGTGTTTGGCTCTCTGGCAACTGCGTAATCACTGTAATCACTTATAACTTTCCTATAAAGACAGTCATTACCATGTCTAGTCATAGACTGTTTGAGGCAGTTTGGATCAAATCTCTAAATTGATGATTTATTGGCATGACTCTCACAAATGTTTGTGCTTATGACTGTCTTAAAATTCTTGCTATTCACTGTTCTATGGATTTCTACTGACCTGAGTTTGGACCTCCTAAGGAAAAATACCCTACAGAGCACAGCAAAGTATATTGGTATTTGCTGTGTTCTTATATTTTCTTTAGGCAGTTCAATCTCTAGCTGACAGACAACAGCAGCATGACTTCCATTCAATGAAAATCTTTGGGAAGCTGGAAACTAGCATCTTTTCCAGTAGTAGGAAAGGCTACAGTCTGAATTTTAGTCTCCACTAAACCAATTCCTATTCAGAGTAATTCCATTTCCGCTAGTGAAATCAAGAGCAGAATTATGCCCATCCTGTCTAGTAAAGAGCAGCATGTAATGAAGGCGGGACTTACTTTTACAAATCCTCTTAGGGTACTGCTTTAGAAAAGATGATAAGAAAAATAATTTAATTTCATGAACAGCTCTGAAGCTATAAAATTCCTTATCATGCTTATATGAAACAGAAGGGAGACTTCTGGAAGAAAGGTTCCCTTAGAACAGCCGACTGTCTAGGTGTGTGACAGAGCTGTAACAAAGTCCCACATCCAGACACATCTCAGATGAGTTCTGCAGCTACTGGGCTATTCTGAAATATAACATGCTCTTCTTTTGACCAAAAATGCCACCTTTATGCCACCTCTTTTTTTTTTTCTTTTCCATCACAATGAAATACTATTTTTTTTTCAAAGAAGGAAGGGTTTTTTTTCCATTTATCTTCAGCATCTAAACCTGTAAATTGTGGATAAACAACATCATTTTGCTTTTTTCTCCCATATCTCTTTTGAAGTATGTATTTAAATCACTAAAACGAACTTTACTTCCCTTTCAAGACTACTTTGGTATTGTGGACCTATTCAATTAATTTTCTGCTTTAAGGTATTTTAAATGTCTTTTAAAATTAGACAAAAGACAACGAACATGAACCCCAAATGCCTCATTTAAAAACAATTTGAGCTAGCATAATGAGCATAAATCATTCTAATAGAGCAATTTTACATCAGTTATGACACCATTATTTTTGAGCTCATTACTGATTTTATAAATAAAACAGTAACCTTTCATCACTATACATGTAGATGACTACACTGCATTGTGTTACGACATGAAATGGGTGTCATCTTGCACTCTCAAGTCTGCACAATTATTCCCCACATTATTTGACAGTCTTCTGCTAAGTGAATGCAGAATAACACCATGTGAAAGGTATATCATTTCTCAAAACACAGAGGGAAGAGGACAGTTTTTCCACCACACACTGTTAAGTCAACTTCCCCCCTAATTAATAAGACAACAATTTATTTATATTACTCTTTCCTCTATTTTCCAATTAAGTCCTTTCCCCATCATCTGACTGAGATACTTGAATCTTGATATGAAATTTTAATTGTGGACTCATTTTTCTAGTTTGAGTTGCTCATTTTTGCATTAAATTTGCACTTCATTTAAATCAGGACCTTGTCATGCTGGACAATGAACATATAGGTAGTGAGCAATACCTCCTTCCCAAAGAGATTAATTATCTACATAGACAGGAAAAAGAGAGGTGAAAGAATAGTTCAGTGTCACATTGTAGATCAGAAGAGATTAAAATTGGAGACCTGAGTTCCAGGCTAGTTTCCCACTAATCTGCATTCCCTCCCACTATGTTTGAAAAAAAATTACCAGGCAAATTTTAATAACATTAAAATTTTGTCTTTAACTGTTTGTTCTGTCTTGGTTCGAACAAATCAGTATTTCTACCCCTTTGGACCACTCTATTCATGTAAAAGTGCTGCTCTTGAAAACAGCCATTCAGGTAACCTGTGGGTTATTGAAAGATGCTGTTTATATACCCCAAAAAATGTGGGTTCAGAGATGCAAGCAGGCTTCCACTAGAAAAGGGAAGGTCACAATGAAAAAGGGTGGTGATGCACTGCTGAGGCAGACTACCAAGAGGAAGGAAAGGTTAGAAATGAAAGAAAAGAATGAGAAACCAAGATCCTACATGCCACAAAAGGGAAGTAGCTTTTGCCCTGTTGTGCAAGGAGGAACTTGCTCCAGGGTCCCCTCTTGCTCCTGGGACAGCTGCAGATGTGGGTGAGGGAGGCTCTTCACCTTGTATTACCTACATAGCATGTAACCACATTACTGCTCAAAGGAGGTTATGAAAGAAATACACAGCCCAGGAGGCTATAAACATGACAACACAGTATTCCCAGGCCTATGCAGTACTTGTCTGAAGCTCTGTCTATGGTATTAAATAAACAGCCCGTTCTCTGTCGTTGAGACCTAGTGGTATGTCATGACGTGTTCCTATGGCTAAACTGTCTTCCCTCCTCTAAAAATAGCATTGCCTCATATGTGCTGTCTACTCATAACTATCCAAAGCCCATGCACAAATCATGTTTGGGCGCTGTTTGGGAGAACACTCATTGGCACAGACCAAAATCATACCAGGTAGCATACAAGCAATTAAGCCATATGAGCAATCATAGGCAGTGTTGAAGACTGCTCCCCAGCCCTGATTATTTCACTAGTGTGATCATAGCCGCAAAGATGGTTAAAAGTCTTAAGAGATCAAGAGCAGAAAGACAGGAAGTCGTGTCTGAACACTGGACCATAAATAACAAATGAGCTAGAGGCTTCCTTTTGGCCCCATTTCAACAACTGACATAAGGCCACAAAAATAAGTGGTTGTTTATAAAAATGCTGGAGGGAAGGAAAGCGCAGTGCAATGGAGTGTGGGCTGGAGACCCTCAGGCAGCTCTAAGCAGACCGACACGTCTGCAGTGCTGCTGGCCTAGCAAAAAGCTAGACTTTCAGCACCACATGTGCTGAATGTGGTTCACATTAATGTGGCTTTCACAGCACTGCTAAGACCTGCTGGCCAGGAGAGGCTTCTTGTCTACCTCTCTTTGGACTTCCAGGCTCCAGTGAGGACAGTGACGAGAACCTGGGTGTGTATTTGTCCTGCCTACACTTGGAAGCATGCAGACAGAAATCACCTCTGCTCCAGAAACCCCATGCTGGTGGAGCACTGAGATCCCTCACAGAATACATTTGCTGGGGTTCAGAGCCACATTAACAAGGCAGCATGCCCATCTTCCCTGCTCACTATTTCTCCTTATAAAAGTCTAAAACAGAAGGAGCAGAAAGCCCATAATGCAGGGATTTTGCACTCATAAGATTTCACACTTAAGTCACGTAAGCAAGCCGAGTACAGTCTTTTTTTTTTTTTTTTTTAAGCGTTCACCTGAATTGAATCTGATTTACAGACCCTTTCAAGGTCCAATAAGAAGAAACTAATGGAATCAGTGCCTTCTAAGACAGATTAACTCTTTTTGAGGCCATGAGGTGGAGGTCAGGACACAAGGTTGAGTTTCTTTCCAGAACCCTTATTAACCACTCTTTATTACACTCTTACTGCACTCTACTAAGCTAGAAACACAAGACATGGTAGGAATCTTGATTATATTATTACACCAGGACTACATGCAGAACCCTGCACTTGCCACCACACCACTAGTTTTCTTAGTGGAACTCTCACCTTCCCATTGCCCTTTTATTCTGAAACATAATCTCTTATTACTCACTGTGCAGCACTTCTCTTCCACCATTTTCAATGCCAGACATTATATTAGCCTCCTGGCACAGTGAGTCTCAATTGCCAGGTGTTTGCCAAAGTACTGCGATATTGAGTATCAATGGTGAGGCTATTCAGACTGATGGAAGGGCTTAACTGATGGACTGGTGCGAGCAGGTAGGACACTAGTATTCTATAAAGGGAAGCAATTGCTCAGAAACAGTCTCCAACAGGATAAGATACAGACCACAAACTGCTTTCAAGCTTCAAACCAAAGTTCGAAAGCTTGGAATTTCTGCCTAGCGTGGCTTGGATTGCTAGATAATAAAAAAAGAGATATGAAAAGCAGAGGATATGCTACCTGAACAGAATCAAGGGTGATGTGAGGGGTTAAGGAAAAGGCAAGCCTTCTATAGTAACTCGCATGACTTGGCATAAGCCTGGAGTCTCATTTCGTCACTTGTCTGCCATCACTCTGAGAAGGGGTAACTTTTCAGGGTAGTGACTTGCTAGAGGGAGACAAAGACTAAGTTTATGACAAATGGAGTACTATAGCTCATCCCAAATAATATATCTAAAGACATTCTTTGGAACAGCAGGGCTTACCTGTGCCCCAGGCCCACCTTGACCATGCCAGGCTGTGTTACCCACAGAGATACATGCTACTCTGGCTACTTCCACAAGAACATCCTTTACCATGCAAGTATGTATTTGCATAATTGCTCAAAGCTAAAATAGGAAACAACACAAAACTCTTTCAAGTAGGTCATACAGTGGAGATACAAACCATGGACCATATTTAGATCTCCTCACTCCTTTGTGTAGTCTTTGGAAAAGGAAGGAAAGTAAGGAATGTTGATGCATGGTGCCTGCAACCACTAACTTTGCTTTTGAGCAGAAAACTAGTCAAGCTTTACTCTATCTGGAGACATATCCTAGCCAACACATCCTTTCATTATTCCATGGACTATGCTCAAAAGTCCATATACCGCCCTTTGATGGATATTTTGGGCAAACTCTCACCTGAACTCATGTTTAGAAAATCACAAAATAGATCAACCATAATCAGGAGCAAGGTGTAGTTTCAAGGCTATAGACTGCATAGTATTACAGAGGTGTTACATCCTGTTATTTTGGAGGAGTGCTTACAGCATTAGTCATAGACCTGTTTTTAAAGCTCTGCTCTGTCACTGGCATATGTGTAACTTTGTGCTGGATGCTTTCAGTCCCTTTTCATACCACTAACTAAAAGTCCATAGTGTAGGCATCACAATTACTTCTTTTCCAGAAGTTTATTAAAATCTAGGCTGTAGGAGCCCTTGTTTACAGCTGGTGTGAACTATCTGCTGGTCTCTTGACCAAAGAAGTCATCTGACAGACAGGTTAGCCCCATACAAGAGACAGTCTCATCATGCTTGGTGTCTCTCTGCCTCACTTATCAATTTACAAAGTAATGTTTTTCTGTTTTGCAAGGTTGTAGGGAGAATAATCATATAAAACAGGGCTAGAAGAGATCTCAAAAGACCATCAAGTCCCTGTTCTAGTTTTATTAAAAATTAATGAAGAATTGTGAGATGTTCAGATCTTACAGTAATGGCAGAGATGAGAGTATCTAAGATGACTAGCAAGATAGGGATATATCTCCTTTCTTTCTACTGACATCACTATTTAGCTATATATGTATGAGGAAACTCTTTGCAAGTATTTACAGGCTTATTGGAAGCATTTGCTCTTAATTCTAACATTGGATCCATTTTCTAGTGATTTTATTTTTACAGATTAGATGGAATACTTCAGAAAGGATGCAATTTATGAAAGCCCTCAAATATGGTCAGTAATTACTAACTTTTCAAGGCTGAGCTCAGAGAAAAATATTAAAACAGGGTCTTTCAAGAATTTTTTTCAAATAAAAGGTCCAATAGTACTAGATAGTTTCATTAAGCTCTGGGAAGATGGAGTACAGAATGGCTTTAATGAAATTCACGGTCAGTCAAACTGGTAGGAGAAACAAGCTATTCTACTGAGTACAGAATTAAACAACTGTACTATAAAGAAAGTAATTAAGAAAAAGTGTTGAAATCTATGAAATCCAATGCAAAAAAGACAAACATACAGATTTTGCATAGGCTGGCTTGCTCTAATATACACATATGGAAAGTGAAGGAATGCTGCCTAAGCAATATTATAATAAGGAAGAGTGTGAAGGTAATAAATGGTGATTTGAATTGGGATGGTTAACACTAGTTTCTCACAAATAATCTAGTTCTAAAATGAAGAATTCAAGAGAATTTAGCATTTCGAGCAGTGCTTGAGTCTTCATTCTGTTGCCAAATGACACCCAAAACAGGGGTTTGAATTCCAGGGGACTTTAGAACACCAAGACAGGTTCCTCTAATTATTAACAAATATAAAAATATCATTGCCCCAGCATCTGCTCAGCCATAAGCCTAATGAAACCTATTTTCTTTCACATATAGGAATTTTCTTCCATAAGTGGTAGAGTGGAACAGAAAATCTTAAGCTGGAAATTTACTGAAGGTCCCTGTCTATATCCGTGTCTTTAATATAAGAACCTTCCATTACTGGCTTCGCCTTAAATTTAGATTTAATTGGAATGTTTCACTACGGCTTTAGAAATACATGAAACATTTGAAGCATGAACATATGAAGGAAACGATATGGGGGGGGGGGGGAAGGAATGCCCTTACCTATCTTGTTTGGTGTCTGTAGAAAATGCAATATATGTATCTGAAGTACCAGTATGTTATACTGCCACATACCAGTTCATTTCAACTATTCTGTGTGTTTGTGTGTCTGTGTATTTAATGGCTTCATGGTGAAGGAGAGAGTAAAATTTACACTGAGTGCTCCAGCTGTCTGCTATGCCTTATACTCTAAGAAATTTTCCGACACAGAAGATTTATGACATACAGGGCAAGAAACTGGAAACAAAAAGCCACAGCTAAATTATTTGTAAAGTTACTACTAAAGAGATATAGATCCACATCTTCTGCAAGCATAAACTGATGGAGCTCTTAGGACTTCAGTGGAGCAATAATTTTACCCACATGCAGCAAATTACCCTTTTTTCCCATTTCAAAGATAGTGTTGTAGAGAATAATCTAAGCAGCCAAGGCTGCCAAAAATATGGGATCCTTATTCAAGGTGAAGTCAGGGAGTTTCTGAATGTGGCTGCATATGGAGTGTCCTAACCTCCCTCACAAAACTAAGTCATCTGCAGCTCTACAGAGGCTGTAGAGAAAGCAAGTGAAAGGACTGAATTCAGTAAGTGTAGAAAGGAAAGAGAAAATTTTTAGATTTTTTTTTAACTCTCATCCTTGGCACCTTAGTGAGTTCCTAGGAGACAAAGCACTTTCAAGTCTTACATTTCTTCATCTTTACTTCCTCCTCCTCCTCCTTTTATGCACATAGCAGGGTTTGACTCTGAGGTACAATGTCAAATGATTTTTAGTGCTTTGTAACCAAAGGCAGGAGAAGGAAGTTTTTCCTCAGCCTTCTGCTATGCTTGAAACCTTCTCCAACTGTCCCATTTCTTTTTAAGACTTTTAATAAGCAGAGAACGGTGCATTTCTGTATTTGAAGTAGGCTTAGAATGTGATGTTTCAATAGCATGAAGGCACACTTCACTTGAGGGCTGACTTCAAAAGGCACGCAGCCTTCGGTGAGTGCATCGGGCTCAGCAGGCATGTGGAGACATTCAGTGTGTTTTGGATTACAGATTTGATAGTTGTTTTACTACAACTACTTGAAGAGATTTTTAGTAGAATCTTCTGGGCCCCTCATAAAATATTATTGCAACAGATTGATTGCTAGTTATTTGTTTGTTGTACTAGAGAAGTTTCCATATATCAAGGGAAAAGAGGAGATCAGTTCTGTCCCCTGCGCTCAACTTGAAGGGGGAACTAAATAAGGACCATACTGGCAGTAAGTAGTTTAACAGTAGCAACAGTGTGTGGTTGCTGAATCCCATTTTCTTCCCATTTTCTTTACGAGAGTAAAATCAAATGGAAAAAATTCCCTTTTTGAGGGAAAAAACCCTCAATTAGTCTATTTGATATCATTACAATTTTGAAGAAGAGAAACGATAAGCATAGATCTGGCACTGCTGCCTCCAGTGGCTTAAAAAGTGGCCCATCTGTTACAAGGAGGTGACGTTCATGTCTGCTCCCTGAGCAGCCGAGGCAAAAGTGCTCATCATCAACATGTGCAGAGCAGACAAACACCCAAGCGATCAGCATTGCTGTCCTCAGCAGAAAAACCCACCTCTGTGTTGCCCTTCCACGTGGGGCTACAGGGCATTGCTCGGGGACTGCACGTCACATGCAGTGGGCACCAAACAACCTAGCTGCTCCCCGCTGGGTGGCCAGGAGGCTCAGCTTGTTCTGTCTGATGCCAAAATGTGAGCCGGAGCTCTTTAGCTGTTCCATTAGTGAATGTAGTTGAACATCAAACCTCAACTGAACACCCACCTTACCTTTCTGTTATATGACAGGGCATTTTTTTTCTATATTTTCTAGCCTTGCCTGACCAACATATGCTCATACTGAAATATGAACATGGTACAAGTAGGACATATCCAGACTGAGGTCTATGCAGCAAGCACAGGTGAGTTGAAGCTATGTCAGTAAGGATTTAAAAGCTGTCTTCTCAGAGATTTACTTAAGAGTCCTGAGAGGTTTCAAACACTTTGCACTGAATAGTTTTTTTGTCATGTTTACATTGTGACAACTATCTCAAAGCCAATATGAGGAGCTCAGTACAGATGGCCATCACATCTGTGAATGCATGGAAACAAATCCATAGAAGACAGATACTTAATTACAGCAAATGGCAGGATTATTATTTCACCGATACACACACTCCCAGTACAATGGCACTGGCACTGACTGCGATCATGGTGAAAAGAGAGGGCTAAAGGAAATGTGAGGAAAGTTTCTCAGCTCCAATTAACCAAAAAAATTAAAAATTAAATAGGAAACATGACAACCTCTTCAATTGTGATTTTTACTGCAAAACCATAAAGTGCCAAAGGATAGGTAAAAAAATATGTATAGAATTTCAAAATGCACTTCACATTTTCCCCATTTCCCCTTCCCCTTTAATTAGCTCTGTATATTATTCAGCTACAGCCACACAGGCAGTTTGTCACCATAATAATAATTCAAAAAATCTCAGACTCTGAAAGAAATTTAAAAAGTGTGATTTAAAAGAGACAAAGATGCCAAAGAAATGAATTAAGCACAGAAATCACCAAAATAATGATGGATTGGTTTTCTACTGTTATTTAGTGGATCAAACCTATGTTATGAGTAGATATTTGTATTAGAATCACACCAGCTACATTGAGCAAGTGTTATATGAATGCATAAAGGAGTAATTGCCATCTACAGTCTAGATAGATAAGGAAAACCTCAAGCCTCATGAATGTCAGAAAACTGTTCAGATTGCTAAAACACTATCCATATTTGTCCTGTGCTAACATTAGTACAGGTTCCCTTAAAACTCCAGCTCACAAAGACAGTTATCCTCCATTATAGCTTTCCTCTTATCTTTATTCCAAATCCCTTCATTATACATCCTTCACCTGATCCTGTTCTACCTTTTCTAAAACACTCTCATAATCTTTACATCCATCAGACATCTTGCAAGGTGATGAGCTTTGGAGAATAAATATGAATTGCTTCACTTAACAATTGTCCTAACTAATACAGTTTGTGAAGGCAGCAGTTTCACTGGCAGCAGCATTTGAAAGCTATTTATTAACAAGATCTACCCCCGGCTTCACTTACTGCTTACTACATGAAAAGATGCCTCACACTGAACATTTCCTCAGTGTAGTTTCATGTGCCATGAGCTATTAAAGTATATGCATTAGCATAATCTTTTTCCCAGCAGCTTTTTCTCTTTTTCTTCTTCCTTTTTCTCTTTTCTCTCCTCTCCTCCCTCTCCTCTCCTCTCTCTGCTGTTTGATACCACCTCCTACATAAGTATCAGTACTCTGCATTTGTGAGAAGTAGATAACTGAAACATGACAAAATCAAAATCTTGAGTGAAAGAGTCATTCTGGGGAAGCAGGGAGAAAGTTTACACACTTTGTTTAATTGATTTACATAGCTGTGTAAATCAAGTGTGGTGACATAAAACACTGTCTGGACAGTAGACCAGTAAAACTGTCACTCAAACAATAAGCTACAATCACAGAGTTTAAATCAGTTTGGAAACTGGACTCTGGCTTTTTTTTTTTTTTTTTTTTTTTTTTGAGTTTCTCATGGGCAAAAGTTTTATGTGTATTCTTCCTATTAATATCTTGAAAATAAAATTTGGATGGCGGAAAGAGAGAGAAAGGAGAGGGGAGAAGAAAGTTGTAACCACCTAGTTGGTGTAGTATCAGCAAACTGTGCTGCATTGCAGGCTATCTGAGCCAGCTCTGGTGAGAACCTCTTGCTTTCTGAACCCTGGGCTGGTGAAGGTTGAATATATTTAGCCATTCAAATGCCCTCTGTGTTCGACAGACTAACTGCTACATTACCTGCCATTCGTAAGCAGAAATTTTAAGCTGCATAAGCACTAATTTAGGTGGATTATTTTCTATAGAGAACTCTTTACTATTATTACAAGCAGCCTATTTGATTATTTTATTTTAGATGAAGGAAAACTTCTTAATATTGAAATAGAAGCACTGGATTGTCTGATACTTAAAATTTTTCAGGGAGCTCTAACTGGTTTGATAGAGCTATGGTGATTTATAGCAATCCTAAATCCACTTCCTCCCATATTATAATGTCCTGACAGATATGTTTAGCACTTCATATTCCAAGGGTATGAAAGGTGAACATTGAAGATTTTACTACCCAAAAAATTAGACCTTGAAATGAGAATGGGTGTAGGGAGAAGGTAGGAGGAGAAGGAAGAAAGGAAGGGAAATGTGAGTCTGTCTGCATGGATTGTTTCCTTAATTCTGAACCATCTGCACTATTATTTCATGATTTCTTTATTAGAGCTTGAAACTTTTTCCATAAACAAAAGACCTGGCAATTGTATTAAAAAAATGTTGCTTTCAAATATTTCAGTTACAATTTCCTTGTACTTTCATTGAGATGCAATTTAAAAAGTTTGAACTCAGATATTTGAGTTTTCTAAGGTTTTTTTATTATTATTATTTCAGGCAATTAGGAAAAAAATATATTTTAGAGTAGCTATTGCTGTATCCCCCCTTTTTTTTACTCAAGTTGTGGCAGTTTGTAAGTTACCCAAACAGTCTTCATGGCCTCTTTGCACCAGAGAATTTGGTGTCCTGTTCCAAGCAGAATATGGAGTTTAACTTTGTTCTTCCATAACCCAGCTGAGGGCCTGACACCAACATGGAAAACCCATCTCCCCAAAATCGCTTTGATGTATCTTGGTTCTTCTGATGCCAAAAATTGAGGACTGCATCTTCAACGGTCATAAATCAGCATAGCATGACTGAAGCCAGCTAACTTAAGCTTAGCCTTAGCCATCTTGAGATGTATCCATTACTGAGTTAGAGGAGGAAATAGAATTACTGAAGATGTTAGGGTTTGTAGCTTCCTTGCAGCCAAGACATGGCACCTGCACACATATGTTTCTTCTGTATTAAACCAGAAATGCGAAATGAGATTGCAAAAACACCAAGAGCTTACGTCCAGTGATATTTCTTTAGTTAATTCCTTTAAGTTCTGTGTATTTATTTGCTTTAACCAGATTTTCTTTCACTCTTCTTAATACATAGCAGGTTCTCAGCCAGACTGTTCAAACATTTTGCAGCTGCAATCACTCAGTGGTACGTTCATAACAGGAAGGTACCTCTCTTTCTTCTCACAAAGAGCACTTGTCCATTATGCTTCTTATGAAGACATGCATGAAAATTGCCCAGGAGCATTCACTTGCTGAAGATTCTAAGAAGTGCCACTCGGATGATTTGCTTTCAGTGGTGGATTTGGTGACAGTTGCTTATTTGTGAGGAAAATCAGGATCGAAGTTACAGTGCAGTTTCAAAGCCCAGCTGCTTCCGTAGAAGGCCAGAGATCAAAAACAGGCTCAGGTTATCATGTAAATTTATCAAGGCTAAAGTAGAGAGGGATGTGTGTTCTGCCTTTATAATTCTCCACTCTCTTCCTCTAAAACTGAAATGAAAGGTGTACGTAGGGGGAAGGCTTTATCACATTGTACTTGCCAGGCTCCTCTCATCAAGGTCTCAGGATCCCACACGAATAAAGGAATGTGAAGGTATGTCAGAGAACAGTTTCTATGCCATACAGCTTCACCAGAGCTAACATGATAGATCTCTAATAGAATCCCTCCTACACTCCAGAAGTGGGTTTGGATGAGATACAGGAGGAAGAGAAAGGAAGGAGCACAGTAGTAGGGACAAAGCTGCAACAAAGCTCATGGCTGGTCCTCCACTTTTCAGGGCCAATTAGAGCTGCTGGGAGTGGAGTGAAACCAGAGAATATTTTAATCCACCTTGGGCAGCATTTGAGTCTCTGGATAAGGGACATGCATTTTACTTCTTACGCTTCTTGAGCTCTGGGAAAGAAATTATAAAGATCCTATTTTATCATTACAGGATCTATACAGCCACCTTTTTCCCCACTCCATTACTGTGGTGTGGAAGAAATTCTAGTAAAGGTCTGCAGTGTTAGCTCTTGGAGAGCTAAGAAAAGTTTACTGCAGTATAAGTATACTCTGACACTCCTTCAACTTCCTTTACTTCACAATCAGCAATGAGTTTAACCCATGGAGAGTGAAGTCTAGAGGCAGGGATAGAATAAGTGTGTCAAGCACTCCTCCCCACTAGCACTCAACAGGCAATTCCCTCCTGGTAGTCTCCAAAGCAGTCTCTGCCAGAATCTGTCGATGAGCCATTGGACAAGACAGACTGAAGCTTATGTTATTTGCTTGGGTGATAACCTCTACATCACTGAAAGCAGTTTGGGTATTTTCATTACAATTCATTGAGTTTTCAATGGAGGAAGAAACAAAATTATACCATCTTTCTCATATAATGATCTCTGCTTAGAATAACCTGTTTACTGTAATCAATGCCTAGTAACAGATGTTGGATACAAAAAAAAAAGAGAACAAAAGCAGCTCTTGTCAAAGGAAGAGTGGGCAAAATGTCCAGTTTTGGAAGAAAGAATTAATTCTTGGTGGCAAGTACTCTAAGATGCCACATGCCATTAAAGTTGCTATACAGTCTGAGTTTTGAAAAGCAATCTCTTTCCAATGTTATCAGATAATTGTGATAATGCGAATGGTATACCTGGCTTGCTGACAGATATGTTGCTCCATTACTAGATCTGTAGTTAGGTTCCTGAAGATCAGGATTCAGCCTCACAAGAAGATAAGGCACAAAAATGACTTTTAAACAAGCTAAGAGGACATTACAACAGATGAGTGTTCTCCAGGAAAAGTTCTTTTTTATTAAGCATGGATAGAGCTGAATTACCAAGCAGTGAAGTGATAAATGAGGAAATCTGTGAAAGAAGTGGAGAAAGTATTGCAAAAAGATGTTTACCTGCTATGCATTCATATCAGCTCAGAGGAGAACAGACCCATGATTCACTAGGGAAGAAAGTTCTACTTCTTCATTGTATCAACATATATCACAGAATCAAAAAACAGTTAAGGCTGGAAGGGACCCCTGAAGATCATCTAGTCCAATTCCCCTGCTCAAAGCAGGATCAACTAGAGCATGTTGCTCAAGGCCATGTCCAGTTGGGCTTTGAACATCTCCAAGGAGGGAGAGTCTACAGACTCTCTGGGCAACTTTTTCCACCATCCTTACAGTAAAAAATTTTTTTCTTACGTTTAAGTGGAATTTCTTGAACTTCAATTTGTGTCCATTGCTTCTTCTCCTTTCACTGGGCACCACTGAGAATAGTCTGGCTCTGTCCTCTTCATACCCTCCCATCAGGTATTTATACACATTGATAAAATCCCCCTTGAGCCTTCTCTCCTCCAGGCTACAAAGTCCCAGCTCTCTCAGTCTCTCCTTAAGTGGGAAATGCTCCAGCCCCTTAATCATCTTCATGGTCCTTTGCTGGACTCACTTCGGCATGTCCACCTCTCTCTTGTACTGGGGAGCCCATAACTGGGAACAGCGCTCCAAGTGTGGTCTCACCAGTGGTGAGAAGAAGGGGAAGGATCACCTCCCTCGAGTCGGTGGCAACAGTCTTCCTAATGCAGCCCAGGATGCTGTTGGCCTTCTTTGTAGCAAGGGCACATTTCTGGCTCATGTGCATCTTGTCCACCAGGACCTCTAGTCCTTTTCTGCCAGGCAGCTTTCCCGTCAGTCAGCCCCAGCTGACTGATATTGATTTTATTATATTGACATTCTTATGTCAATAATTCTTTGTTAAGCTTCCTCAAAATAGTCTAAATTTTCCCCATAAGATTTTCAATGTCTTTTTTAAATACACAGCATGGACAATGATGTAAATACAGTCTGTCAAGGGTATTCAAGAAAGTTATTTGCTTATTCTTGGATGTCAACCTGATGTGTTTAAATTTTAAAAGAGATTTAGTTATTTGAATGTATCACTTTTTGACAACTGGTTGATGGACAGGTGACACATTAATGTCCTTATCTGAGAATCTCCTTCATTTTATACTGATGATTATTCCTTGAAAATGTTTCTATAATTTGCTGGAATGACAGATTACTTGTTCAGAGAGCAAGAGAATAGGCAAGAGAGACAAAGATGAAAAATAGCAACACCAAGTGCAGTTTTATTGGAAGGAACTGCTACACAAGGCCACTTTTACATTTTAAGTGATTTTTCACTACCTTTAGACCAGCTACAGATAGATCTAGACAAAAAGATATACAGACACATAGTTTGTGTCTGTACTTTGTCTCTTTGTGATGTTTGTTATCTGCCATTTGCTATGAGAATTTCCAGGCAGCAGAAACTGAGTGGAAGTAATCTCTATGCAGTCAGAATGGCACAAAAGAATCGGCCTGCCTTGCATTTAGTCTGCTTTTCACCTGGACATTTACCTCTCCCAGGGCTCTTTTGTAGGGGCTTCTGTGAAAGGTGATATACAACAGATATTAAGCAAACTGAAATCAATTATGCCACTGAAAGAAAGCCAGGACACCATTCCTCCTCCTCTCTCTTGTCCTCATCCTCTCTCACACACAGAAATCTCATTTTCAAGATTTGCAACAAAATCCTAGCACCCAGTTATATTTTAATGTGACAGGTGGCTAACACAACAAATTTCCTCAGGAATCCTTCAAAAAAAAAAAAAAAAAAAAGACAAAAAGACAGAGCTGGAGAGCTGGTGATAGAGAAATTAGACCATAAAGATCTTGTTACAGTGCTCTCCACTGCTATGCTCGTTTTCCTGTGTGCTTTCACCGATTTCCACTGGATATCATGACTGCTTGCCACAAGAGTTGGTCAGCGAATTCTCAATATTTTCTTAAAAACTGAAAATATAGAGCTATATCCTTGAGAAAGACAAGGCAAGGCAAGGCAATGCCATGCAGTCTCTCTGAACTGCCAAATAAAGTAACGGAACAACAAAAATGCTTTATTAAAGCATTTCTTCAAAACCCAGGTTTGGCACATGAAGGAGGAATTAAAAAAGGATAAATAACATTTCAAATGTTGTGCATGAAAATATTTACTTAGAAGGAGAAAGAATTCCATTTCCTTTTTGCAAAATGTTTGATTACTATCTCTTATATATCTTTCATTGTCTCTACTGGGACAATCTGGCTATTTCACAGCCACATTTGACTTCTCCACTCATAAAAATTTGGTATGAGAATTGAGGTGATCTGCATAGGTAACTACACATCTTTTTATTTCACCTACAAGAAAGAATAACAAAGTACTTTGGCTGGCTTCTTTAACGTGGTGACTAGCAACTACAGAAAACAAGGCTGAGTTGCAACAGGCTATAGGTAAGTGAGAGAACTGGGTGAAACTACTCAGAGCAGAATGAGGTTCATTCATATAAATTTGGAGCACTTTGCTTGCAACAGAAGAAATAAAGAAAATTTCTGAGCCAGTACAGAAAATATTTGCTATAAAATCTGAAAGAACCCACAGAATTTTAACTAGATTTATAATGATTTAAATAGAATAGATGACAAAGGATAGGATAACACCGCCCCTCCGCTGCCTTTTTTGGAGTCCTTAAATAACTTCTTAAGAGGTTTGTTCTACCTACTTCATGAATGGATGGACAAATTTCAGTGAATGAATGAAGGGCACTGGGAAAGAGGCAGTGCTTAGCACTTAAGCTTTCAGCTTACAAAAGGACCTTTCTTCCAATCTAATAAGAAGTTAATTTATTTAATATTTTTGGTGTGATACCTTGTCAAAGTCTTTTTGAAAATCCTAATAAACATGTATACTGGATCCTCTTTATGCATGAGTTTAATGATAACCTAACAGCAGGTTACCAAGGCAGGATTTCCCTTTACAGAAGCCTCTCAAGACACCATTTTTATCCTTGTGCTCAGCAACCTTATTCTTTATTACGCACTTTGCCATCTTATAGGGATGGGAGTGAGATTCATCAATCTATAGTTTCCAAGATTCCCTCTACTACTGTTTCTGTAGACAGGAATTACTGCAACAACCTGCCAGTCTTCTGGCATAGTGGCCCTTGTAAAGATACGTTACCCACCTTGGCCAATTGTTCTGCAAATTCATATTTGTGCTCTTTTGGAACACTTGATTCAAGGCCTGGTTCATGTGACTTTCTCAGACTGAACTTATAGATTTGGCATAATGTTTCCTTTGTATTTTTTTTCAAAATGATCTATTCTCTGACCTATATATTCCAAAGAATGATCTGCTCTGGCAGTCTCCCCAACATCCTCAGCAGTAAAGGTGAATGCAAATAATTCTTCGAGCTGCTTAGCGAAGGCTGTATCTGAATGACCTTTCCATAGCTTTGTCACCATGAAATTCTACAGATTTCCTATCCAGATTTCTGCTTTTAATGTATTAAAATAGCTATTTATTATCAGCTTGGGTAGCCTTTGCAAGGTATTCTTCAAATTATTTTCTAGCTTTTATTAAGCCTTGGTAATTTGATTAGGAGTTTGGGCTTTTTCTCTGAATACATATCACTAAACTCTCTGCATTGAATTAACTTCTATATTGGTTGGTTACTAAAGGTTTGGGGATTTCTCACTTGCTCTGTCAGCTGTGACATACGAAATATGAATAATGACTGTAGGGAATAATCTATTCTGTACAGTCAGCCTTCTTGTTAGAATTATTTGTAGAAGCTGCCTAGTAAATCTGGATATGATCTAAACTCCAGCAACAGAAGTGCCATGTAAATGTGCAAAAATTGAAATCTATAATCTAGTGATCGGAGTATTTCCATCTTCCAGAGTCAAAAGTATTTTTAAATCCTCATCATCTCTCAGACTAAAATTTCATACCTTCTTGGCTTATACATAGCGATATTTCAAAAATCTGGTTGAGTTCTAGACATGTTGATAG
Source organism: Dromaius novaehollandiae (assembly GCF_036370855.1). Lineage (NCBI taxonomy): Eukaryota > Metazoa > Chordata > Aves > Casuariiformes > Dromaiidae > Dromaius > Dromaius novaehollandiae. The sequence goes on along the minus strand of NC_088101.1, from coordinate 82,610,433 downwards.
ATACTTACATAAGGCTGGCTTCTTGTAGGTAAATGCTGCTTCCTTAAATTTTCTCAAAAGAAGGCAGTACATACTGTTTATCTTCTGTCATCTATTTTTCCCCAAAAGAGAACATTTTGGAACACAAAAACAGCTATTCAAGGGGGCTTTGGCATCAGAATTAAGTCTGCTTCTTGTATTTTATGGTTCCTTTTCAATGTTGGCTAATATCTGCATCCTAGAGAAGAAAACAAGGGGCAATCCTATTGACCCACCTTCATAGGTATGTCCATCGATTTCATATCCTTCCAGAGATCAGTTTGGATGATGGATGCAAGGGAAATGGTGTTACATGGTCCAAGTAAGAATATATGAATGTTTGGAGTCATTATCACAGTCAGCAACTATACAGTGATTAAGTATAACAGTCTTCTATTATAGTTATAGCACAGACTTCTAGTTTGTAGACAAAATGCCTACCCGCTTCAGAAATTATCTTAATTCCCAAGTAACAATGCAGGAGTTGTGCATTTTATTCTTTTCCATATCAAAAAATACAGGGTTTAGGAAGGCACAGGGCACAGCTGACAGCATGTCAGTGTGTCCTGTCCTCAGAGGCTGTAAGATGGCGCGGACCACTGACACATTTTGCAAAGATCTGTTTCAAAGTAGCACATTCAAGAAACCTCAGATCCAAAATGAAACGCAAATATATACTGGAATTAATATATTGACTATTGCTATTAAATATGGATTGCGAGGTTGTAATTGTCTTTATCAAATATTACCAGAGAAGTTTATTTTAAAATACTTTGATATACAGGAAGGTGATCATACAAAATGTTTGAGGCCATCCATAAAATTCTGTTAACCGGTAATATGTCAATGGTGCAGGGGATGTGATTTTGCCGTGCTGTTCCCTGACTGTGCTGTGGCCCAATCACCTATCCTGGGAAGCAGGGAGAGAGGAGGCTTGGGCAGGGAGTTTCTTTTGATGCTACTCCCTCTCCTGAAGTCAGTCATGCAGCTTATCGAAATACTTAAACCAAACTTTTCACATTATTCTGAGCCTCATTCTTCTTTCTCTTGCCTGACTAGGTAACTCAGCATCTGATTTTCAGAAGAGTTGGGCATCCTAAGCCATGGTCTGAGGCAAAATAAGAGCCCTGTTTTAAGTCCAGAAGGTGCTAATAACTTTGAAAGTCTCTTCCTTACATTAGGAATCCCAAATTAGTAGATAGTTTTATTTTCACCACTCTGTCTCTTAGTTCTTTAGCTATATGATGGGGAAATAGTCCATTGTTCACTTCTTGAGGTACATGAAGATACTTTTCTTCACATTTGAGAAACACAGCTGTGAGATGGATGAATAAAATGAAAAGGCTAGTGAAATAATTAATAGTTCTGCCTTCAAAGACAGGTAGCCAGAAAAGGAAGCAAAGAATAGCACTTGAACAATGAAAAAAGAAAAGGCATCTGCAGTAGCCACTTTCCGCTTTGCACCTTCAAAGAGGCAGAGATCCTGTGAAAAAAACACCCCAAAATCCAAACAGAACTAGTGCGTGATCACATTGAAAGATTGCTTCATAATGCAGTTTCTAATTTTGAACGATTGATTTAGTAATAGAGTTGGTGTGAAATTCTTTGGCAGAACCATTTGCTTTCTGCAAACGTAATTCCAACAAAATGAAAATGATCACAAAAAAAATGTTAATTTTCCTGACATCTTTAGATTGGAGGGGGAAGGAAAAATATCTCTTCCCATTTTCACATTTTTAAAGTTAAACTTTTCATGTGAGCTTTTTTTCCTCTCATATATGAATACAAGATGAAGTAAAAATGACAAAATCAACGAAACAATAAATCTACTTTCATGACAGAACTTCAAAATTACAGAGGAGATCATAGTTACATTTTAAAATCAGAAGGTCACCCACAAAACAGCATTTATATTCTCTACACTATTTTTTGAACTTCTATACATATATATATTTCTATATATAAATATGGCAGGGAAAGAGTCTAGTTACAAAACAGCAAGCTATTTCTTGGGGTTTTTTTAGAAATTTCATTGTGTGGCATTGGAAAGGTTGAATCATTTAGAGATTATAACCCAGGGCATTCTATTTCAATATCTGGTAACAATAACAGATTGTAAATCTTGGCACATTCTGTCAATTAAGTAAAACGAGGCATTTGGTTTTCCATTTTGGAGAGTGCAGCAAGGCATGCACAGACTTTACTAGCTAATCCCTGTTTGCCTTATATCACCCAACCCATCCCTGTTCTGGTCTGAGCTCTTTCCCACACTTAGCTGACCATCATGACCCCATTCTTACCTTCCAGCTCATCTCAGTCTCTTCTCTGTATCTCTCAATCCATTTTCAAACCTTTCGTTCAGTCTACCTGTCTCTGACAACACTTTGCATTTGTTCTTTCTTCCCTACCCTTATCTAACGCAAAGTTCATCACATGTATATCACACTCCCCTTTCTGTTCCAAATCAAAATTTTCATCAATGGAGCCTTTTTCTCTTTCAGTGTTCCTCAGTTCAGCTTTTTTATGCAGGCAGATTATACTTCCTAGTCCTCTTCACATATACTCCTCACATATATTGCTCATATATACCGTACCCTGTTTATGTAAAGTGGCTGAATATAGAAAATCCACCACCCTGAATATAGGGGCTTCCTTCGATACAGTGATTCAGTTCACTTATCATAACTAGTCTCACTGCAACCATTGTAGTCTGCTGTACATAGGTATCATCAGGATTTCAGTAACAGCAGCTTCAGTGCTGGAGTGTTTGCTGTTCATTGACATTAATGCTAATCTTGTTCCTAGAAAATGACCAAAGGTTCACGTCTGCTGATAAAGGCTCAGTCATATTTATAACCTACAGGGCACAGCCCTAACATATTTGTTCCAACAATATGTGAGAGTGCCTATGCTTGTGACAAGGCATTGCCATGAAGCTACACCCCCTAGGCCAATGGTAAGTTTGCATGTTTTCTGACTCCCTCTATATACAGTGGTCAAAAAAATGATGCAAAACAATGATAGATTTCAGCTGTCTCCTACTCCAGATGGGCCCATTTCATCACTATCACAGAAGCAATGGGGTACCTTATATTTCATAAACACATTCATTTTATTTCCTTACTTCATGAAGAAACATCTTGTACCATCCTCCAGAATTCAGTATCACATTCTGGTTCAGACAGTTGATCTGTCAGTCATGCTTCTCAGAAATCCACTTTGGCTAATGCTTTAGCAAAGACTTTATATGAATAAACATACTAATCAAAGCTCCAGAAAGCTCCTACAGTCTCATAATGACTCATCTTCTGGAAGTACTTATTGCCAAGAATTTATTCTAAATGAAACTTATTTGACATGTTAGGTAGTTTGACTACTCTACTTTAGAGTAGATGTCGACTCTGAATGGCAGAGTTACGGGAGATGAGCCTCACCCCTACTGAAGATTTCTAAAGACTCCTATTGTAGACAAATTTGTATGGTCCTCAGTAAGAAGAGGTAAAACTGCCCTTTATAAAACCAGTTCTGCACTCTAGTAGGCACACATACCTGCACACTCATTATATGTCAAGCCTCCCTACCAATTCACCTATATGATTTTCTCTGTGTTGCCAGGTAGAGCTAATCTACCTTTCATGACACTTTGCAAAATAAATATGTAAATATATCTTGCCAAGAAGGAAGGAAAAAAGCAACCTTTAAACTTTTCAGCAAATTGTAACTACTTGATTACAGCCCTTGACATCCTTTAGAAACTAGTGATACTGACTTCTCTATGATATTTGCCCTTAAATGTGCCCTTTTCTCTTTCTTTAATATTGTATTCATAATATTTCATTCTGTCTCATCTCTATTCTGCATACAGAATCCATTTTAATGACAGCATACCAAGAAACATCTGTAGTGGCCTTCCTTTCTGCTCTCCCCCTTAGCCTTCACTGACCCCATTTCTGCTGCTGAGAAAACTAATTTACTTGTATAGCAGCTGCTGAACCAACTAGAGTTCACAGCTCAGACTTTTAACATAACCTAACTGCTCGTTTATCCTCATATTTGTGGCTGTGATCCCAAACAAAGGCTTCACAAATATGTGGTTCACCTCTGCAGGGAAGACAGCTGGAAATGGAAAGCATTAGTACTGGGTGCAGATACACCATTCACACTCATGATATGGAGCCCTTTGAATCTCAGCTCTTTGGCTAAGACCCCCAATCATTGCCTTGACCTTTCTTCCTGGAGTACTGATCCCAGCTGGGCAACATAGAAAGCCTTAATGCTGATTTTTAGCAATTGCAGATTTCCAGATTTATTTCAATTATTGAATATTTCTTAAAGGACCATACTTACCTTTGCCCTATGAATTGCAATAAATCACACCCCCCAAACAGAATGGGAAACAGGTCTTTTGGTTTCCCCTTGATTGTTATTTTGCATTAAATCCCACAGAACATTTCATGATGCATACAAACAGAGGATGCACAAAAGGGAACAGGGGCAAACTGAAGATGCCAGGTGTTTCATAGGCAAGGAATAAATAGCTCATAAAAGAAAGAGTATAAATGCATAAAATGACTAAGGTAGCCCATGTAAATAATCTTCTCTTCCCTCATCACGTATACAGAAGGACACTGCCTTTTTGGCTTGTCAAGCCCACCTTAGCAGCAGGCTCTGCACAGTACTTTAACCTAGGTCCCTTTCTTCAGTGATCAGTTATACTGCCTCTCAGGCAATATTTCAGAGTCATCAATGAATCCATTTCCCCAGCTATAAATATGCTAGTGGTCTACTCGGTATGATGGCTCCTAGCTGAAAATGCAAAGCCAAAACAGCAAAGAGAGGAGGAAATAAACAAGAGATGGATCGAAGAATAAAATAATTTCAGACTTGTACCAGGAGTGAGGGAAGCTATAATTTTCTTTGTTCATAAATGAAAAGGAAATACTAGTTTAATTTACTTTGCAGTGATGGCACGAAAATTTAATCAGAATTACTGTTTTCTAATTGTTTCCATTTTCCCTTTTTCTGTGGAGATTACATTTAATTATATTGATATCTGCCACTTAAAGCAGGCTGTCAACCAAAACTAAAAATGGCCATTAAGTACTACAATTTACATTATGTTCTTTATGAGATTCTGTGGGAATATCTCTCTTGAACTCGATGTATACAAAAGTCTGAAAAGAGGTTCAAAACTATATGTGTGTGTGCATGTATGCATGTGTGTATGTGTATGAATATATACACTTACACTCACATACTTTAGTATGTACATAAATTATCTAGCTGATGTCTGCTGTTTTTCTTCAGATAGTTTACACAGAAGATTCTCAAAGCAGACTTGATTCCTCCAAAATGTCTTGAATGGCTTCATGTCTTTACCATGTAATTTATATTACTTTTACTACTGGTAAAGAAAAACTTATTGCCTTAGCTGAAATATTTAGAGATGGCTAGATTGTGACTTCAGGCCCAGATCTAAGGAAGGAGTAGTTTTGAAGAGAAGCCTATCTTTTCCTCTCCAGCACACATTCCCCCAAGACTACTGCTGTACACCCTGTGCCATGGCTACTTCTTTGAGATAACAGTTTCCAGCTAACCTGTCAGAGCTGGACAAAGGACCTCATAAACTGGGGAACCATGAAGTTGCTGTGTAAGAAGGGGAACAGCATAACATGTCCACTGCTTCCCTGTCAAGAAACACCAACATGCTGAGAACTATACTGTAGTGCATGGGAATACACCCTACAATTTTTCTCCTTTTTTCTCCCCTTCTTCTCCAGGGACTATGAGACTGCTTGCTCCCTTAGGTGCCCATTTCTTCTCTGTCTCTCAAAGAAAAATTCTGCTAGTCAAACAGAGCATTTGGTTGAAGCACCTTCTCCCTGCAAAGGCAAAAAGCTCTACTGAAAAGAGCACAGCTGGCTGGCACACCATCTCTCACTCACTGTCTCTGAGCTGAGACTGGTCTTTGTACCCTACCCACTGTGGTGCCTCTTCTCCCCATTCTAATATTTGCTGGCCCAGGCATGTAGGTCAATGAGCTAATACAGGTGGTTTTCCTTATATATTGCAGTAGACATCACGTATTAGGAGTATTGATATTCAACATCTGTCCTCTGGCAATTCAGCCACAGGCACATCAAAACACCTGAACCAAATTCCTGCAGCGATATGACTTAAAATGTTGATTCCTAACTTGAAAGTCTCAAGGCCAAAGCCTATTCCTCTTAAATTCAGTGTCAAGGATCCTATTGATTTCAATGGATTAGTTTTCAGCCTTCAGACTAGAAATGTATGACTTTAATGACAAGCAGAAATATAGAGTAGGATAGAAACTGGAAGGGGAAGGGTCAAGTATTTCAGTCATTCAGTAATATGGGCTGCATCCATCTTAGCTGTTTGAATGTCAGAGAAGTCTCTCTTATTTCTTAAAGTGCAAACACTCTCAAGGTGAAGTGGTAGGGCTTGTATAATTGTTATTTCTCTTGAATATAACAAGCTTCCTCTGATTTTGTCTTTTTCTTTAATAGAGAAATTGATTACAGTATTGGATTTGGAAGGCATAGTTTTCTGCTTGTGTTCCTATGCCTTGTTTAGGCTGCTGAGTTTTAAATACCATGGAAGAGAAAATAGGTTCAGTGATACATTTTGACATACACCATCCCAAAATTGTTTGTGGTTAAATAAATATATATACATGAATTTTCTCACTGAGTTGAGCAAGACTGCTTACTTCAGCAAATTCCTGTGAGTAAAGTTTTGCAGAATCAAATTCTCAGACTGAACTCTGTGAGACAAGAATTTCTCTTCATCATACTTGTCTATAAAGCAGCTAATACCTTTTGAGCATTATGTAAATAATAATTCACCATAGAAATTAATCAAACTGCTGTTAAAGAACCTACTTGTTATTCAACAGGTACATGACATTTAGTAGTGAAGAACTTAAAGTCCTTGAGATAAGATCAATCTGATGCTAGCAAAATTAACTCATATTGCCCCTTAGAAAGGTCCTCTAAATTATTCAATTGTGGCCACCTATGAGGATGAAGTTCAGGGCGCTCAGAGTTATCACCGTGGATACTTTCATAAAGAGTTTTTCAGTTTGTAATGGAACGTACAAATAACCTGTAATTCCAGTATTTTTTTTCTATATGCATTGGACATTTGGTAACAATGCTGAGGTGCAGAAGGATGAAAACATTTAAGATGCTGGAAGATAAGTGAAAGAAGATGGAAGAGGTGAAACAACCCTCATGCTGGAGATTAAGAATATAGGAAGACAAGTTTCTTAATGCACTAAAGAACTTTCTCTATTATACTTGCAAATTATGGTGTAAAATTAAAGATGTGAGCAGATAATCACTCTGAGTGCAAAAGCAGTCAGAAGGTTTTCCTTTGTTTATATGTTAGCTAGTAGCACACAAATTTAGAGATAATCCTAAAACGAGATGTGGAAGTACATACGCGAGAAAGAAACACAGTGGTATTAATTCCCTCTCTGAGCACCAGTTCACATCTTTAGATCAGAACTTATTGTCACTCTCCAACTGGACAATGACAGTTATGGTCTGTCCAGATAAGTTCTTTCTTTTAAAGAGTTTTTCAAAAAATCAGCCCAAATCAGCATTAAATATTGCTGAAGTAGAGAAAAATGTGTTCCATAAAATGTGTTGTAATAGAAAATAATGCTCAAACTTTTATGATTTTCACATTAAGGAGTATTATGCCACAATCCCAGACCACAGGGACAATCTGACAGAGGAGTTTGCCTTCTTCACTGACAAGGAGCTATCCAAAGCCACCTTTTGACAGCACTACTGCCAGGGAAAACATCCAAAGCTGTCTTCAAAAGCTGAGCACATAAACTCAGTGTACCATCTTGTCCTGGTCTCCTGAAAGGATTTCTTGCTGAAGGCAGACTGAAGGATTTGATGTTCATTTATTTTGGTCCTGGAATATAGAAACATGTGATGCAGTTGTTTGCATTTTGTTTTCTACTGTTGCATTTCTTTTTTTAAAAAATGTTATTCTACTTATGTTTTTATATCTGATATAAAAGAAGGAATTATTATTGGGTGCTTATTTAAGCAACCAATTTAGATGCTTAAATTAAGAGCTGTGGCATTAGATATTCAGTAGAGAAAAGAAGGCTACTTAGTATTTTAAGTGATCAGAAATGCCCTTGGAAAGCACCAGTTTTTTTCTGTTGACTATATATGGAGTTGAAAGTCTAAACTCTGGTACCTAGGTTAGACACATTAAATAAACAATAAAAATTGCTGTGGGATATCTACACCATAACTTAAGAGCTGTGTGTATATTTATATAGGAAATGCACTTACAATCTCCCTTTATTTTTCTATATTGATCTTTGGTAAAATATATGGTTTTGGTCAAAATTCATTATAAGAAAGTATCTTATTTAAAATAATTATTATTTAATAGCAATGCTTAGTTTTATATGCATTACATCATTTGAGCATCTCTTTCAATTGTGGATAGGCATTTTGATAACTTTTGAGATAAAATATGCTTTACAAATGCAACGTTTGTGAACACTCACCACGACATATTTCTTAACTGGCTAAATTAATAGTGCTATTTGGTGTTTAAATTGCTTTCTCCCCCCTTTGTTGCCTCGCATACTTTTTTTCCTGTGAATAATTTCCTAGGGCACAGACTGAGGAGCAAACTGCATTGTCTTGTGCATCACTCCTCAGTAAAATTGTCAGCGGAACTCTAATTTCATATTCTCTATTACTGGAGATGATACAAAATGCTGAACAAAACAGCTTGATTTTCATATAATAGAGCAAGTTTGTAGCAGTTAGAGCAAGTTGACTGAATTTGAAACAGTCATATCTGGGAAAGAATAACTGCAGGACACAACAGTGTCATTCTTACTGAGATTCTATTCTTGTTTTTTGAATTGCAAGAACATTTTGAATTAAAAGAATTGAGGACTACCATTTAATTCCTTTTTCCTTTTTTTCCAAGGTACAAAAGGAGGAGTACTTTTGCTTATTGCATAATGTGGTGCAGGTTTCAGGAGCAGGCTTTATTAAGTAAGAATTTTCCATGAAAAAAGATTTTACTAGACCTCGTAATGTTCAGTGCATAATCACAAACATTTGAAAGTGGTCTGTTTATTAGCCTTCTGGAATGAATGAAGATTATTTCTATGTCACTTTCCAGCACTATTCCTAGGGTAATATATTCATCCAGAGTTCTGCCTTAAAAGCTCTCTCTTCCCAGAGCAGATTTTTTTCACTATGGATTTGCTTGAAAATCTGATCTTCTAGATGTGATTTGGAAGTTTTTGCTAAAAGCTATCAACTTCTGAAGTGAAATATTTCACAGACTAGTCTTCACTTTTAACAAAGGCTTAATTAAAAAGTTTTGCAGGTGTTGAGTTAAATTTCTAGTCTGCATTCTTAAGGTTGCACTCCCCTTTTCAACCTAGGGCATTCAGCTCAGATTAGCAGCATGTAGGGATTTCACTAAGCCTGATCTGTGATGCTAAGTATCTTAGCCACCAAACTACAGAACCTTTCTTTTCCTTGCAAAAATTGTCTATGGCTTTGAATCTACCATGAACGCAGGTCAGAAAATTATTTTTTCCGATCTTTTGGGTTTTTTCCTTTGGAGGATAAAATCCGCTTTATAACTACTAAGATTATTCCCATTGGCTTACTTTCCTCACTGACACTCACACACACACAGTGTGTGAGTTCTTAGCAGTGATGTAGTGTTCTTAAAATGCTAGCTTATTTTAAAACAGTTTGTCTAATGGAATTACTCTTCCTTTTATCATTCAAATTATTTCTTCTTATCCAAATACTTCCATCTTCCTGTAAACATTTGCTGTCTGCTTAGCTTGACTGAATGTAGACGGTCTTTCATTTTCTCCACTGATTCTTTGAAGTCCAATATGCACTGTTGCAGATAATCTGAACCATAAAACATCTTGTGTCAAAATCATTCATAATACAATATCTGTGCTATGCCAAGACCTAAAGATAGACCCAAATTGATCATGTATGATTACAGGCAATGTTCTGACACAAACCTTTCAAATGCCATACCAAGAAGGACAAGCTGGAATTAGGAGGATAATTAGGCTCTTTCTTTAGCAAGAGAAAATTTCTGCAGTGATGGAGTAATTGCAGTCCTACTGTGTTATGTAGAAACTTTCACAGCAGCCAGAAAAAGGCCCTGGAAATTGTACCATTCAAGAAATCACTGGGTCTCCTTTTTTTGAATATTTAAGAATACAAGCAAATACAAGCTTTAGGTTATGTAAGCACACAGAAATTAGTATCATCTCAAATATCTGCAAATATTACGTAGGCTGAAGTGTTTTTTGCCCATCGGGGGTTTTATTTTTAAGTTGTTCAGTATTAAGGCTTGAGGTTTGGGCACCAAGACAGCTTTGTGGTTTCTTCTCTGTTGCTGAGTTCTTCCATTTGTACTCTATGATTCTTGCAAGCTGGAATCACTGGGAGGTTTTCACCAAAAGTTACATGGGAATAGAATCACACCTAAAGTTTCTGAAATTTAGGTGCATGAATCCTTCCAATTCCTTTGGAGTGAAGTATCTATGCATTTCTGTGGGTCTGGACACTAATGGTTGGCTTCACCTCACACAATGTTAGCTAGTTAAACATTAGAAATAAAATCTAAGTTATTAATTCATAACTTGCTCAGAAGTTAGAGAATATTTTTCTCATGTAGCTTGAGGATGCAAAGGTAGGGTTTCCTATGGCACTACTTATCCCTCTCCACTTATTATTGAGAGAATCCAGATGGTTAACTTTCTGTTTTTTAGACTGCAGTTACAATTGGGATGTAAGTAAAAAACACAAAGCAAATAAAAAACCCAAAGGGCTTTTCCTGGAACTTAAATTTTTAAGCCTTTAACAGAGTTTCAGTCTCATAAGTGAAAGAAAAGTGATCCTCAAAGGGAAAGTATTCAACACATTTAAAATCTGGCACCTACAGATGTCACAGCTAAAACTAAGGAATCCAGTTGTGACTTGAAATTGCATCCCTAGATTTAATAACTTGGGCCTGATTCTGAAGTCATTTGTTTTCATATAAGTAGTAGAGTCAAATAGAATTGAATTCTGTCAGATCAGAATTAGACTCCAGATTTTATTGACTGATTCAAAAAGATTCATGCTGAAAACAACCTGGTAGCTAAAATAACAGTCTCAAAACAAGGCCCTGAAAATAAGCAAACGTGGCCTTTGTGTACATATTAGTATAATTTTATGCTCCATTTCCAACATGGATATTACAATAATATTTCACACAAATTATAGGTCAATTTTCACATAGATGCTGCCCTAAAGGTGCATGAAATTACACTAGTAGGGGAAATTCACATCATACTTGGCAATGACAACCGAACAGAAAAAAACTGTTTTAGTAAGCTAATGACTTTGAATGCAATGGTGGGTTTCATAATGCAAAAAGCATGTGACATCAAGAATGCACCAGCTCTAAGTAAAATGGCTTGCTTTGTTCTTAGCTCTACAAAACCTTCTATGAGTGCTAATACATGCACCTGCCTTACCAGGGCTTATTTGGTTCCAATATAACTTTCTAAAACAAACAAACAAGCAAACAAACCCACAGTATTTTCCATGATACTCTCCACGACCCTGTAGCTCTCTCATCAGTGTAAATGGATGGCAGTTCACTTCACTTCTGGAGGTCTGACAGTGTTAACTCACCAAAAAGAAAATCATGAAGTCCAGGTCAGGCCTGATTCAAGGATTCCTGGCCCAAGGAGAGTAAGCGTTCCTTCTGATGCCCATATTTATGCAGCCTAAATCCCTGTGCTTGGTGTTTCTTATCAGCTGCCTCCAGGAGTCCAGATGGACTTAATTAGCGAAGAAAACAAGTCCAAATACTCATGGACTGGATAACATCTGGTTCAATTTCTTTCAGTTTTTGACCTGGAGTCCATATGTCAGGGCAGCCTAGCTATACTTACAGTTTTTATATTCCCTTTATGAAGAAAACTTCCTTCAAACTCATTAATGCTTCCTAAGTGTCATAAAGAGTAGCTAGAACCAGATTCTTTCTCTGCGATAGATTTGCCCCTATATTTGTTTGCCCCCTCTGTTCCCCTTTATCTCCAAAGGGCTGCATAATTCAGAGACCAGAGAATGAAGCAGGTCCAATTCCTGGCTTTCCAACTGAATTGTTCTTAGAATTTTTTTATTATTATTATTCTCTTACTTTCACTGTGACTCAGTTTATCTGTCTAATAAAAATCTAAGTTTTGAAGAGACATAATTCCTTGCATTCTCAGGAGGGCAATTTGAACACAGTTCAGCTGTGACAATAGAGAAAGAGCAATTATGTTCACCTATATGCTCCCAACGAAATGAGAGACATGGAATTTTGTTTAAAAAAGTAATTGGCTGATCTAAACAGACTTCCAAAGAATTCATCATGTCCACATCACCCCACAGCCCTAATTTTGAGTTCCAGAACACAATTGGCATGCAAACCATAAGCAAGTACAGGCTAAGAGATTTAATGTCCCTGGATAACATTTGCATGAATATAGTATATCATTATTTAAAAACTGTCAGCCAGAATGTGGATTTTCAGATGGCACTAGCCTGCATTTCTATGCTACTGGTGCTAGCATTACAAATTTAGAAAAGGAATAACTAATGAAATGTTTTTATCAATTTGAAGAATATGGAAGACATGATTTATATGCACCTTTGCAGTCTTAGCTGGACTGAAATCAATTTTTAATAAGCTGTGTAGATCAGTTTTGAATTGCGATTACATGACTCACCATTGTGAGATGTGTTATAGACGGAAGCGGCTCTCCTTAGAAAACTGACAGTCTTTTCATTGGCATTCCCTACAAAGAAATTGTATGTCAACATTTCCTTCAGGTCTCTTTAAGAAGCAATTGCTCTTTACCTTTATTCCTTAAGATGTGGAAAACAATAGTTTTCTACTGAATCCTGAGCAAGTGACTGGCAAAAGAACATGAATGGAGGAATTAATGCATCAGTATTGGAAACCTTGTTAACATCTTTCCTTCTCCAAAGAACAGGTGTACCTGTTCACAACAAACTGCATAGCAGTCAGATGCATCACAATTAAAAATGTTACATGCATTTTCTGTTGCTGTGTTTGGAGAAATCCTTGGGCAAAGGACATAAATGTGTTTTTCTTTTTCATAAATACGGTGAAAGGAGTCTCAGTATGCTTTCAAATTAGCTTTATGATCAGTGTTTTCCAGAACAAGGCATGCTTTCCTTGCATTAGAATAAAGAAAACTTCTCTTTTTTTCTAATCAAAAACATTCCCTGAAGACTGGGAGAACTTGCTCACATAAGAGAGAATGCCCATACTAATAATAAAGACAAGTGTAAAGCAAACTCTTCTTTACCTACCCAGAATATAGTTCATTCTCCCTCTATATTATAAAATAATAAAAGACAACATGACAGGTCACTTACTCCTTCATTTGCACCACAGCAAAATCATCTTTACCTATTTTTTTGACAGATGTTTTGTTTGCCACAGGTCCACTGTTGGCTTACTGGTGGATCAGACCTATTGCTTTTCTCTTGAAGAAGAGGAAGAAGAGCCTCCAGGCAATATTGCTGTCCTGATGGCTGAATATCCCTGCAGCACAGAACTGAGACACTTTGTTATGCCTGGACAGGCTAGCAGCACTCTTCTTTTTGCAAATGCACATTTTCTTTCAGAGCAGCACTTGTTTTTGCTCGATGGTAGGCCATGAAACTAGGAATTTGGACCCCATGACTGCCAAGATTGAGCTGTTCATCTTTTCCTGAGGGATAAAAAAGAGCATCCTTTATTCCTGACTTGCACCACATTTATTGCCAGTGAAGCCTGTTACTTGTTCTCTCTGCTCACGGTGGCTTGATCAATAATGCATTCCCCTCCTCTTTGCAGCAATTTTTTTTTTTTTTTTTTTTTTTTTTTTAGTATATAGGTAACTGAAGATTTTCATGAGTATCCCTCAGCCTTCTCTTACACTGATCAACTGCAGGTTTTCTGATTGCATTGATGTCTGTTCTAACATTAGTGTTGATGATGTTTTGGGACACTAATACAAAGACATTGATACAGATTTCTATTCAAGGAAGCATGCAGCATGTCTGGAATAAGAATCATATGCTTAAATTATGGAAAACCAAAGGATGCACTGAGTGAATTGGAGAAAAAATGTATCTGAAATGTAGGTTTGCCAAGCAGCACAATACAAACTTACTGTTTTTTTCTTTTCTATTTAATGGTTTCTAAAAGTTTAGTGGATGTGTGAGTCTAAGCTTGTAATTGCTCTGCTAAAATGAAGCCCCAGTCTCAATTTAGCTGCTCTTTGCAAGCTAGTTGGGGAATTTTGGTTGAACAGTGTTCAATCACATGAAGTTTTAGTGGAATGGAGGATAAGGAAATGATTTTCTCTGCCCTGTTCTCCTGCTTGGTATTTTCTGGTCTGCACCAAATTTCTGGCTTACACTGATACTAGTGATTTTGTAATCTGAACCATATCACATAAACCACAGTAGAAATACCGTGTTTGACAAATGATATATCTGGACTTCCTGATGATGATATTTTGAGCTTGACCAAAGAAATGGGTATTGGAAAACTGTCAGCTGTGATTTGTTTTGTATTTCCTGCCCAGAATTCCAAAATCTACATTGTGACTTTTATTGTAGAATTTCCCCAGAGATCTAGATATCCCCTGGTAGGCAACTCGCTCCTCCAAGGAAGCAAACTACTTGAGTGTTTCAGCCTGCTTTCCCAATGGATATCTGGATGTGCAAGTGCTATCAATAGCTGTCATCAGGAAGTCTGGATCTTACCTCTTCTTCAGAATGGATGAAATTACACATGCTAATTCACTCAGTGTCAGAGTGGGATATGAACTAGGCGCTTCATAGGACTAGAGTGTAATTAGTGCAGTCGAGCCATAACTGTATTCTTGATGGCTGTAGCAAATGACCCTTTGCAGATCAGAACAGAGAAAGAATTGTAACAAGCACTCAGCTTCCAGTTCTGCATATACAAATTGAGCTTCCACTCCTTGTTCACTTCCAGGATCTTCTGGACTAACGTGCGAAGCAAACATTCGCAGATGATTTTTCTTTAATTGTAGTATTCGCTCTGTATTATTAATATCAACTGCAAGCAAAAAATGCAAATTCTAGAGTTAGATGCCAATAAGACAGAACCTGGCAACTGCCATGTCACCAAACTATGAAGCAGAATTCAGTTTTCATGCTGATCTGGAAGAAAATTCCAACTACCACTTCACTATTTGTTCTTTAGTTGTGTATTTACAGGGTAAACACATTAATGCAGATAACAACTTTCTTTCAAATATTTGTACAGCATCTAGCACAATGATGTGTCCTGGCCTATAAAAGTCACTGCAAAGCAAATGTTCTATAAAAATGCTAAAATTCTTGCCTTTGCCAAAAGGGAAAGAATTACTGAAATAGATTTAGTCCATTTCATTTTAATCTTTTCTTTTCCTTACTGACAGACCAGCTAGCATATTGCAAAGACAAGAAACATCTGTTTAAGTAATTTATAATTTTTTTTCAAATAACTATATATTGAAACTCATATAAAAACACATATCAAGAAGCTCCTAAAATCTCAGTAGATAAACTTGGAAAAGATGCACAAAGTAAATTGATATTTTTAAGCTTTTCTCACATAATTATGTTTTAGATGGGCTCTTCTCTATTACGATCAATAAAAGATCTAGCTAAAAGAAAATGAAGTAGCAGAATCTATAGGGGAGTTGTAGAGAGAAGGCAGGAGAGGGCAATTTAAAACTTACCTCAAAAAGGTATGTTTTGAAAAGGCCATGATTACCTTACTTCAGTGCTATTTGTATTATACTGTTTCTTTTCAAGCTCAGTAAAAACATTCTCCCAGATCCTTGAGAAGCCAAATGCACTTTATCTATTGGTGAGACTTTTTAGTAAATTTTATTTTGTTTTATTACATCAAAACCATAAAAGAAGATACAAACATTTTGTGATGCTGCTGCTGCAGGTAACTTCATTGGGACATTTGAATTTTAACCATATCAGGGACAGGAAAAAGAGATACTCCGTGACATTTCTCATATTCTTGTAATTAGAGAAAAAACAGCTATCCGATGAAGCATTTTTTTGTTGTTGTTGTTGATTATGTCTATGCTAATTAACAAAAGGGGAACAGGGGCTGATTCCTAGCTTCATGGCAACGTAGCACTGACTGGCTTACAGCTGCTTTTCTTAGGAAGCTCTAAAATGATTTGTTTTGTAGATAGCTAGTTGGAGAGGTACAAAACAGAAGCAACAAATAAATGAACAGCTGAATAGTTTGTAAAATCAGAGATCCACTTATGAGCTCACTTCTAGGCTCTCTTTTATTTACTGTTGCATCCATTAACAAACATTAGATTATTTGAAAAATATTTGTTTCTTTCTCCCATTACACTTGTTTGCTTGGATGCATACATGTAGCCATTTGTATATATTTATTTGTTTTTCCGTTGCAATTATTTTCTGGATCAGATCTTACAGAACTTGTTTATCTCTTACAAATCACAGAGACAGAAAAAACAATTTCATAGAGACACATGTTCTGCTTGCAGGTAGGCTCAAACATGGCAAACCAGCATCGCAGGAAAACTGCATCAGTCTAACCTAAAGCTTTTCAAGACTATATGAAAAAGGCTTCCCAATGCATACCGAGATTTGCAGCTTTGGTATTTGCTTTTTAAAGCTACTTCAGTGTCAAAACTGCTTAAAGCCAATACAATTGTATTTCCTCTGTCTGTGTCTGAAATACAGATCAGGGATCTTAAATGGATAGATCACACTGATGATAGTGGTAATTACTGCTGTGGCCGGGGATAACTTTATTACTTATGCATGAGAAAGGGGTCATTGGTTTATTGTCATCTAACATTCATCTGCATTACCCAAGTCAAACTGGCTCCGGCCAAAACGCACAAAGAGGTGTCGGAATAGAGCATCTTGCTCCTTGTTTTGAGCAAGCCTTCCTTCCGAGTTCAGCTACTCTATACAGGCTCTTGGACTCCAGAGCAAGGAGAGTGCTCCCAGTCCCTTGATATCCCTTTTATATTTTCCAGTAATAAATAGTGGTTGGACTAGTCCTTTAGGCACAAAAAGCCTAAAGTGAGGGTATTTCCGGAAGATGGTATTGTGAGGCCTGTAGTTCCCTTTGACTCAGCACCATTAAAAATTTTCCCCCTCTCTTTTTATTTTGATGCTTAATGCAGGTAAGACATTTTCCCGGTAGTCTCCACCAAATGCAAAACTCATTCCATTTTCTATTTCTATTTGGTAAATACATATATATATATGTATATATTTACATATTTGTGAAATTGAATTTTGGTTATCTGTTCTCCCTTCACCCTCCCTGCTCCTCTTCTTCTCTCCCTACATACATATTTATTGCATTAACTTTATCAGAAAGCCTTGAATTTTAGTGTGTCACTAAAGTAAAAAATCTATTTCATCAGTAGTGAAATGCAGCAATGCTTCCGAAGGCTTTTTTTTTTTTTTTTTTTTTTTTTTTCCCTATTAAGAAAAGGCATTTCCCTGGTAAATGCTTCCTTTGGGACCTTCCCCAGTGTAGGTGTTTCCGGAGGCCTGCTTTTCAGCTGCTGAGCACACCTGGCCTGCACTGGTATTGACATTTAGTGGAACATTTTATAGCTTCAATAGGGAGGGATTTGTATTTGTCTGTTTAAAAGATATTATTCAATGTATTTATTTTTGTGAAATGCCTTGATAGAACTGTATTAATCTTTTCAGACTTTATTCTTAAGGCAAATGGCCAGTAGATGAAGACTCACCTGGGTTAAATTTATAAAAGATACATATGTGATGAAGCAATTCATCTGACAGAAAGTGCATGTAAGTAGGTATAAGGGGAAGCAAGAGGAAATAACCTCTAGTTTATTTTGAGCTCTAATTGATTTTGTTACCATACTCCTTCCTTCTACCTTGAAGGAAATATATATTAGAGTTAAAGATAAAATAACATCTGATCTGCCAGTATGTAATTCAGCATTGACCTACGCTTTAAATTTTACCCACAGAAAATGGGAGACATGCCCAAGAGATAGATATCCCAGTACATCAGTGGACATGCATGAAGCTCTCCTAGTTTTACCTACTCAGGATTCAGACCTAAAAGTGTGATTTTTCCAGGTTCCTTTGCCTTTATCCTTAATCCACTGACGTTTGATAACTCTGAGACTACCCTGGCTATGATGAATTGGAAATATATTTTCTTGAGTATATAAAAATTGTTGCTGGAAAACAAAAAAGTTGACTAAAAGTTGAATTGAATAAAAGTTGAACACAATTCGTAAAGAAGAATCAGAAAACATGACAGTATGTTACAAAGCCTGGAAAGAGCATCCTCTAAGAGATCAAAACAAGGAGATCCTTAATGGGTTAAAAAAAATTAATAAAACCAGAATGTTTCTGTTGCTACCATAACATAAAGTGAACTCTTAATTTTTCAGGCTTCCCCTCCTACCTTCCTCAGAACTTGGTATCTTGCTGGCTTGCTAAAGTTTAATCCTTTGGGAAGAACTTTCCTGTTGCTCTTTTGGTGAATTTTGCCTTATACCTGGTTTTACATTGCTCCTGTTAAGGCTTCATTCTATATTTTTCTTCCTTTTTTCTTAGTCTCATAAGAGGATCTATTTCTTTCTCTATAAACATTTCTTAGGGGAAAATATCCTACCACATACCAGTTTTGTTCAAACAGTGGCTGTAGAAGGCTGGCTTCATATCTTTATCATTACTTTGATGCAGAGTATTAACTCCTGTACAATTTTCATTTGGGCTTTTTGTGTCATTCCTACCCTAGTACATGCAAAAAAGCCATGTTTTTAATCCTGCATTCCATTTCTTCCCCTTTCCTGGATTCAAAATAAAGACTTCTCCATTTTAATCTGCCTCAGTATATTTCATATCATATTTGCTTGTGCTCAGGCCAGAATTTCATCTAAGGGTATTTCATCCTATTCTTTTATATGCCAATGGAGATATGCCAACACGTAGCACTGGAAAACTAGGTCTATCCTTATGTTGGATGAAAGAGGTTATATCATGCTGTGACTTTAGGTCAGCTTGAGTTCACGCCTGTACCCAAACTCCCTGATCATCTGCACTATCCACACGTTGGCTCGATTTTCAGTTCTTATTTGCAACAAGCTGAGCAGTTCTGCAGGTAGAGAAACTCAGGTGCTCAGGGGCATTGTGCAATTCGAGCTATGCCTCTGCATTCCATATAGGTACAGTATGAAATTCCCACGTTTAAGAAAACATTGTACAGAATCGTAGCTAGTGGAAAATAAGGGGAAAAAGCAAAAGCTTTCTAAAGTGTTACAAAAGTCTCTCCAAAGCATCAACATATTTGGTTTTGAAAATCTTTGTATATTTTTTCCCGGTTATTCTGGTGTGTCAGTTTATATCCCTTTTTCCTCCTTCTTCTTCTTCTCCCAACAATTTTTGTTTTGTCATTGAGAAATTGGAGCAAAAAAATTAAAATAAAAATCTTTATGATTCATAAAAAGAGGAAAATACAAAAAAAATGTTTAAAAAGGCCGATGGAAAATGTATTGTTAAAAGATATTGTTGAGGGAATTATCAGTTGATCCAATGTCTCAGAAAATATGAATATATGAAAAGGAAAATAATCATATGAAAACTGTGATTTCTGGGTAAAAAAAGCAGAAATTGCTCCTTGTTGTTAGTTTTTTAAGAATTATCACTCTTAAGGATGGTACCATTTCAGTCAATGACCATTTTTCAGAAAATATGCTTTTGTGTAAGATTTTTGACCAACCTTTAGCCTCATAATTTGTCAAGGGGAAGGCCAGAATTGAAATCCATGCTTGTCCTTTTGACTCTGAATATTTAGGAATGGCAAGTCAAAGCTTCCAGCCAGAAACTGATCTAATGGAATTTGAACATCCAAATCCCAGCAGGATATAATTTTTAGATATTATTTCTCTTTTTTAAATATATGTAGTTGTATTTATTTCTTTGAGACCTTTTCCTTCAGATTTTTCTTTTCTCATGGAAAAACAAAATCATTACTTTGCTGCTGTTGCTGCTGCCTGAGGGACAGAGGAGCTCTCTATTCCTTTGTGAGACCAAAGTGGGTTTGTTTTCAAATATCATACTACTTTCACAGCTGCAATTTGGTCTAACGTCAAAAGGTCATCTGGGATGAGAATAACCCTTAGTCTAAACAAATCCACAGCCAAACAGTTTTATGTAATTCCTGACATCATCTTCAGGCATAACAGTAACAAGGAAAGAAGAATTCACCAGTTACTAACATTTTTGCTCATTCTCTTTTCCTAGCCATAGAGGTTGTGGACAGCAACCAGCACTGAACAAAAGACTTGGCATGAATTCCCCATAGAGAAAAAAGTTGTGCTATCAATGATCATGAAAGGTAAACAGGAACAGAGATGGGCAGACCTGTTGTGGACACAGGGAGGATGACGGGGACCCTCTATTTCCCTTTTCATAAGAACAGAAATTTTTTGGAAAAGATTAGATTCTGAGGTTGAGAGGAAGTTATACTGCCATTGCCTATATATCCTTACATTTCTTCTCACTTTCTATTTTTTGTTCATGGTTTATATAGAACCATTCGTTTGCCGACCTTCTGTGCGTACATGTGCCTCTGGCATCGTGTTTCTAAGAACTTCCAGTCTTTCATAGGAATTAAATTACATTTGTAAACTTTTATATTTCGCTAGTTTGGTTCCCCCAGCTCTCTGCAGACTCAAGTTTCCTCACCACAAACACACAGTAATTGCATTATATTGATGTTATTTTCCTATTTTTCAAATCTAATTCTCTGCTGCCGTATTTAAAAATATCAATTTGTTTCTTAACATCTACAGTGTATATAGAATAAGACTGTACTGTTAGCTGAGCTGTCAAAAGTGATTTTTTTTCTGTTTTAGAAATGTTTGCTGTTTTAATTACTTAATTTCCTTACTGTGGATACTTCTTTTATTTATTTTTTAATGTGTGCAGTCTCCCTATTTGCCAGATCCCTTCTGTCTGCTAAATTCTTTCCATTTTTAAAACTGAATCATGGATAGTATCCCTGCCGGACCATGATGGCTTTGCTTGTAATCATCATTTTTAGTGTATCTGAGCCGACCCAGAGTATGGCTGACAGTGACACTGCTCTGAATTCAAAATTAAATGGGGATGACAACTCCAGCTGGATAGAGAGTTTGTTTGAGAATATATATTTAAAATAACTAGTGCTAAATCATGAGGAATGAGAAAGAAAAATGGAAAGTCTTATTAGAGGAGATGGGCTGTCGTAACAGTGAATAAAGCAAAAAGAAACGTGGTGATACAGAAGTAGAGGAAAATAAGTGATAATAGCAACACTGTTATTAATATAAATAATTAATCACAATAACTAGTAATTCAGGATAGTAACATTAAGTACCATGTACAGGCAGAAATATTGCCCCAAAGAAATCCAGGTCTGGGGTTTCTGGTTATATGTAGCTAAAATTAAATAATAAAGCACAGAAAACAAGTTGTGAAAAAAGGCCTATGAAGACGCAAAAATCTCAGGGAAGAGTACTTTATGGCAGATCTGACCTACAAGATATGGGAGGTCTATAAAGAGATCAGAGAGCACCTGACAGAAAGACAAGAGACCAGAACACTGAGAACAGGTACTCCAGGCTGAGGGAGCAGAGGGCTGGAGAGGAAGACTACAGACAAATATCCTGCTGTGGGGCCCATATCTGGCCATGTTAAACATGATGGGAAGAACAATTCTTTTGTCTCCCTCCAAGTTTAAGAGAGAGTATTTGAGAGGACAAATTGCCCTTGATTTGAGTTATATTCCAATATATTTGAAGGCTAAAGATGTGTTCTGCTGGGTTCCTGGAGTCTACCTTCCCTGGGAGGAAAAGTCTTTCCTTTGGGCGAAGAAAGAAACACATATATAAAGCAGGAAAGCTACCATAATACAAAAAGGAGGCTATTCATTGGGCAACACAGCTCCAAAAAGGGATCACTAGCTCCTCCATACCTTTTTAATCGCTGAAGAACATACTAGAACTTTCTGTCATGGATGCTTATGGGAAAAATATACTACCACAGTAAAAGTACCATGTGGATGAGAGGAGGAAACACTGTGGCACCTCTGTCACATAATGTGGAGACCACACTGTACTGAGCACCAGTAACAGGCAAGGGGGCTACTGGTTCTTTGACCCTTTTTCCTCCCACATCAACAAATTTCAAGTTGTTACATCAATGTCTATTTCAGACCAAAAACCTTCCTTCCAAAAACAGAAATCTAACTCAAATAGAAGAAAAAAAGAAGATTCAGGTATTGTGTTGACTACAGCAGTGCAGGTAGTTACAAGAGACTGCACAAACTTAGACCTCATAATCCCAGCTGAGACATAACTAACTTCTCTTCAGTTCCTTCTCCTTTCAGTTTCCTCTAAACTACAGCCACCATGCATCTTTTTTGGAAAACATAGGTGTTGACTCCCTCTGAAAGTGAGGCCACCTTATCCAAGAGTCTCTGAACAGATTTAGAGAACTATTCTTACTCATGAAGTCCAGTCCAGAAAAAAAAAAAAATCTGATTCTCAAAGCAAACAACCAGAAATGGTAGCATTCAAAATAAAGCAAGCCATATTTCTGTTCTCAGATTGGAAATTTCCATGGAAATCTCTGGTCATGAAGATTTATGTAACACCAAATCTTAGAAATGGCAATGGCTTTGGATAATAGATAAATGCATCTCCAACCTATTCCTAAAAGATAATGTTAGTCTTTCAAATACTGAACAATTAAAAGGGAGGCTTTTCTAATAAAAGCAGGAAAAAATGTATGTCAGCAGCAGTGTGGAAGATATTTTTAGGTTGGTTCCTTAGTCATAATTGAACGTTTTCTCTGTGCATTATTTGAAAAACAAAATATTCTTTATTAGAGGGATATATATAGGTATCGATGTATGCACACATCTTATTCATTCTTTTCATCCTCTTGAAGGAGCTTTATTAAAAAGCATGAAAACTTTCCATGAAAGGAACAGGACTGATTAAAAGATACAAAAAACCCTTAAAGGCTGGGGAAAATGTTAATTAACTTTTAAAGACCAGTTCAGGACTGAAGACAAATATCTTTTTGGTGGAACAGCAGGAATGATTAACTGACCAGTGAAGATTCCTTCCATCCACGTATTTGTATGAAAGTGCCATTTACCTTCAGTGCACATTAAATATTCAGATCAAAATATTTATTTTTTCATTCACGTTAGAAGATAAGGATGAATGCTGCTGTTTCCTTACAACATAGCTCATGTTATTTAATATTATTTTAATAAAATTTTGACTTGGACTCAGCATAGAAAGAGGGTAGGTACAGAGCCATGTCCAGTGAGATCCTGATCTCAACTTCACAGGTTATTCATTACTGAAACTAAAGTAACTCAGGAAGCTGTAGGAGTCCTAACAGAATCACAATATTTGCAATAGTATTTTCACATGCTTGTGAATAGAATTTGGTCCTATTCTTATTGCAAAGAATTGCTGTAAAAGCTACAGAGAAATAAATTGAACTAAATACCTGTTAAAGCAACTGTTTTGGGGGGCAGGGAGGAGAGGGGGTTAATTTAGTCCTTTCTCTGAGTTTCCCATTTTCATGTATGTTTATTAAAAAGCTACTTTTCATTAACAGCAGAAGCCTTGGTTAATTGAGATGTATGATGTCAGTAGGAAAGACAGATACCTGACAAACAGGGCTGTTGCTTGATTAAATAACCCAAGGACTATGTGAACATAATCTTGATTCTCAGATGCTGCTTCTAAAGAGCCATATCTCCTTTCACAAATAAAAATAAGCAAGCACGTTAGATCAGTAGAACGCATGCATAAAAATTGTCTGTTAAATATACTATAGTATTTTAAAAAGCAGTGGGCTGTTGAAGCTATGTTAATTCACACCAGCTGAGGATTTGATCTCATATGATTTTAATTCACTTTGGTAGCAAAGGGAACAAGTTCAAAAGCATCCTTATTTCCAGCATGTAACTGCAAGTCCTGTCTGCATGCTGCATTAGCAAATGCTCTTTATAATACGTTTCCATTTCATTCAATTTCCATTTATCCTAATATTCATGCAAAAAGTACCACTTTAGTCATTTGTATAGTTATTCTAATATGAAAAATTATATAGATATTTTCCATCAGACGTCCCCTCCCACCAAAAATCCACAGTAGCTAAACCTTAAAAATATCACCCCGTATTTTTCTAACTTGCTTTGAAAGTGCATTGATAAGAAATGTGAAGTACTGGAATGTCAGGCTTGAACAGTCAATCCCTTTACAGGGTCTGCAGAGCTGATACAGTGAGGATCATGGCATTACAGGCTTCGCCACTAACCTACTTCATCAGTGGGCCTGAAATCTGCCCTTGAGCCATCATCCTCAGGAGCAAAATTTTCATCTGTCTTTACCCAGATACCGAAGTCAACTTACCAGTCTGCTAACCCATTAATACCAACACTAGCTTTAAGAAATGGGAGCTTCCTCCCTCCTAAGATCATTTCCTGAGTTGTTATTTTCTGCCTAATAGCCACGAGAGAGTAGCAACTTCCACTTACATTTAATGAAGAAAATTTATATTCTGTTTATTTAATATCTTTTACAGATTTTCCTGATTCTACTCAATTTTTTACCAGAATTTGGAGTTTGACTTTCTTCCAGAATAAAGCAGCAGAATTTAATGGCATGTGTCATTAAACAGCATGTGGGGACCTGCTCATCTACTGTGTGTGTTTCAGATACATCCACAACACTGAAAGTCAGTGGAGCCGTGTAGATTTGTGTAAGCTCAGTTTTCCTCTGACCCAAAATCTTATAACCTTAGTGCCTTTCAGTGGTAGAGCATACAAGGTATACAAAAGTGCTGACAAGTTCCAGTGCAGCTGAGCATCACCAATAGTAGTTCTGCTTCTTCTCAGATGGATAAATAAATGCGGAGGCATTTTTGTAATAACTTGTAAAGTTTGACTTTTACTTTCACAAAGGAATGAGTTTACACAGGTTGTAACGTAGTCAATTCCTAAAATGCACCTGGATTTTATTCTTGCTAAATTAGGTTTCTTTTTCTTGTCTTATTGTCTAATCTAATTCAGAATGCTGATTACTGAATGGTAATTTATAAGCCTTAGAGTCTGTTGAGATGAAGGCTGCAAGATTTGTTAAGAAAATAAAAGATAATACAAGAATTGTAATAGCTCAGAGGGAAGAAATTACCTCACTGCAGTGTGCTTATGCATCTTGTTTTGCACCTGTGCTTTAAAGCAGTTCTGTGCTCCTGCTGCTGAATGGTGCAGCACCACTATACTGACAGCAGATCAGGCAGTCAGGAAGCAAAAACGATGATTTCAGACTCATGCATCATGTTATCCAGGAATGCGGTATTCTGCTTGAATACAACTGATCTGTGAAGTATCAGCCATGCTGCTTTTGCTCACAAGTTTCATGTCTGCCAGCTTTACATTTGAAGTGAAGATGTCACAGCAACTGTGGACACAGTTTTGTTTTTGTTTGATTTGGTTTGATTTCTTCCATGACACTCTGCAAGGACTTTTGGGGTGCTGTTTATCTGAATGTGCTTTTAGCATAACATTTAAAAATACTCTAACCCAGAGAAAAACTAACACTTCTGAAGACAAGGATCAAAAGGCATATTAGGTTTTCTGGAAAATGGTGCAGAGGGGTCGACATAATGTTGGACAGATTTGAGACTGATGACAAACTCCGTAATAGCTGGCAACAGGGTTAACATCCATATTAATTGATAGTGGTAATGGTGTCAGCATCTGTCTACACTGGCCTAGTGGTGAGACATCCCTGGGAACTGGAGAAACTGAACTGAGGATTTCTACTGAGGCTGAAGGCATTTAAATGCACACCTTGTCCCAGCAAGGAGAATGCAGTAATTGCCTGCACAGGCACCAGTCTGCACCGAAGACACATTCCATCCCTCCTGCACCACAGGGCTACCAAAAGCACAAAGTTAAAGGAGGGAAGGTACAGGGTTTCCATACAAGAGACAGTGTAGCTCTGGAACATTGTGTCTAGTGCTCCCTTTCCGGAGACGGCAATGTCAAACTCTGTTACCAGGACTGAATTAAATAGTCTTTGAATAAAACATGTGAACAACATTAGGAACATGCACTAACCCTCATGTGAATGACTGTATCACTGGGCTGCAAAATCAAGCTTCTTTCTCCCCCTCTCTCCATGACCTCCTGAATCTGAGCACGTTAGCTCAGCTTCTGCATGTATCGGTACACAAACCTGCATGCTGTATAGGCTCGGGCATGATTTGGGATAGATACCAATGCTGAAAAAAATACTGATTCCCTAAAGAAATGCAGTTGCTTTTTTCTCTCTACAATAATCTTTCATACAGGAACCAGGAGTGTGTCCAGACTGTTTATTTCCTTCTCAGAGTTCAGCTACAGTAAGGGGAAACAGTTGAGATTTCCAAGGATTTCTTCCCATCTTTTTTCAAAATTGGTATTTCAATGCTAAGTTTTAACTGGCACTTTCAATAAATCTATTTTTGATAAGCATCAAACTGGTGTAAAACTGGCAGAGGCGGACTGTACTCAATAGCTGGTGTATTTTAATAGTTCATTTTACTGCATGAATTTCTTCTATAAAATCAAAAGACACATTCCTTTGTAAACTTGATCAAGAGGAACCTAATTTTTTATTTAGTTTACAATGCCTTGAGCCTTTTATAATGCTCTTTTCTCTTTAACTCCATGATACTGTAGGGAAATCTCCTGGTTTTAAATATTACCCCATTGGTGGTGGTAAAAATTTGTATTGTCACATAGGATTTTTTTGTAAAACAAACTATTTTGGAAAATTTATGTACACATGCACAGACATATACAAACATATTTCCATTAAAAATAGAGAAATAAATGCTCAGTGCTCACTAACTCTGAAATGTTGGCTGAAACATATATACAATCTTCCCCACACATACACACTCTGAAGGCATAAAAATCTTGAGAGATAATTCTCTAAAACAAATACTATTCCCAACATACATTCTAAATACATATGCATTGCCACTTTCCAAATAGGGCAGCATATTTCTCATGTAGCTGTACAATCTTCTATGCTGGTCAGTGGATTTCTGCAAGGTAATGTTTTGTAAACAAACTAGGACTTAAAATGATTTTTAACACAACTGTGCTATAAATAAAACTTAGACAAATCGTAAGCATCCTCAGTTTTGGGAGTTCTCTGAAATATCTGTATGATCTTAAAAATTATAAGCAACAGTCCACGAGTAAGAATATTCCATAAATACTTTTTTCATTACTGCCTTCCTGTTTTCCTCCTGCTCTTTTAAAATGTTTTGTTGAGAAGCTTGAAAACATTAGAATCCCCTAAGCTAAGATAAAGAAACAGAACATTTAGCTGGAAGAAGGTGAATGTCAGTGATTATAATAATGAGTCTAAAGCTTTTTAAAGGGGGTATACTGTCATATTCCAGGTTGTAAGCAAGCTTCTGCCTAAAAAGTATGAGAAGGGACATTTCCCTGTGGTCAGCTTGTTTCTTTAACTGCGGCTTTTACGCCGTTTTCCTCAAAAGCATCTGGGACTGTCCATAGTCATCTACCAGGATACTGCCAGGGCACATCACAGGAGTAATTCATCAAGGCATTTCCTACAGTTCTCAGAATATGAAACTATCATATCACATGCACAATAGTTAAATTTCCTTGTACTTTTCTTCTTTCTATTAATAGCAATAATTTGCAGCATAATATATACTTTGAATTCTCACATACCGAGACTCAAAACTGGAAACTTCTGGAAGATGAATCTGTGAGAGCTCTGGAACCACTCTTGTCTTTCCCTAACAGTCAAAGTTATATAACTGGAAAAGACCCCTCAGGAAGGAAATCACTTGTTTCTGTTGCCACTTCCAGTAACCAGCTAATTGCGTTCTAACCCTTTTTGCCATGAACATGACAAAGAGAGGCTGCTCTCCTAGCAGTTCTCTCTACTCGATCAAATTCCAATCTGTGCACAGCTTTGGCATACTGTAAAACAGCATGAGCCCCCGTAAAGAAGCCTGCTGCTGGAACAAACTTCAGTCTGCCAAAAGCTCCAAAATGGGAACCCATCTTTCGGAGCAAGTGGATATTATCTAGCTATACAACAACTGGCCCTTTGAGAGTCAAATCCCCAAGAGCTGTGAGGGGGACCTTCTGAGCACAAAGACATTAATGGTGGCTCTCTGTACGCAACAGAGCGTCTTGTTCCAGCCCATCTGCACGGGTGGGTGTCAGAATTAGTCTGGAAGCAGGTAGAGATGGGATGGCATGGCATGGCAACAGCACTGGTTGTACCTTCAGCCTGGGAAACCATTCAGCTACACAGTTCTGGTTATACCATTTCAGAAGCACAGATAATAGCTCTCATGTGGTATTTTCCAATCATCTTTCAAAAGCACATCTCCTTCCCCTTCTAACAGCCCCAAAGATGGCCCTACCATCCTCTGGCTGGCTCTAGCAGCACAGATCTTCTCTAAGCTCCTCTTAGAAGTGACAGACTACCTCATGTAATGTTCAGACCCCTAGAAAGGAAGAATGCCAGAGATCCCATAAAGCTATCACTGCGATCAGTTTGGTTCGAAAGGGTTACAAAGATGAGGGTGATGGTCAGCAAGTTAAAATGACTAATGATCACTCAAAAGCAGGACCTGCTTTAAATATCCTGTCCTTTGACCCTGTGTCCTTATGTCTTTGATCTTATGTGTCTTTGATTGCATTTCATTTTTGTGAAACCTAGTAACAGCACCAGATACAGGTTCCTGTTACCTAAAATATGCAATTCTGCATTGCAGAACTTGTTTCTTTACCAAAATTTAAGGGAGAAGAAAAAAAAAACAAAACACATGTACAATTAGGCTTAGAATCCTCTGTATTTCCCTTGCTATGAGCTTCAAATATGTCTCTGTAAAGACTCCTTTATGAATTCTGTTCATCTCTGTAAAACTTCCTCAGCCTTTAATCTTTATTTTCAATTTACCCAAGCTGATCACTTCTACATGGTAGGAATAAGAGAGAAGGGTACTGGTTTTACAGCTCTGAATTTTATTTTAATATAACTCTAGTGTTTATACAAAAACATCCAAGCAATCTGACCACTGTTCTTCCAAAAATGTGCACCAAAGGCTTACTCCAGCAAATACATAAATCACTTCTATTATTCCTGAGAGGGAACATTCTCTGTATCAGGAAGACATAAAGGAGCAGACACTCATTTTGTATAAATTTGCAAAGATTCACTGGTTTTAAAGAGTTAAAAGAATTTACTTCTCTGAAAGTTCGATCTATGGTTCTGATGTAGGAGTAAGTTATTTTGGATTAATGAGTAGCTGTGCATCAGGTGAGCTCACCTTTCTGCACATCTTTATCCTTCACGAATGCAAAACAAAACACATTAGCTTAAAACTATGTCACTGACATTTAGACTAATGCATTTTACTTGTTTTTCCTGTGCTAAGAGCATGTGCCCAGTTAATTACCACAATCTAGTTGATGAATAGTAACTTGTTAAGTCTCACTAACTCAATTGTGAGTCTGAGTCGATGGTGTCTTGTGAGGTTCTCTGGCACATAAGGATGGCACAGCAGCTTCTGTGAGACCTCTAGTAAATAATGAGAAGAAGTGAATACAATGCTTACATATACATGGGCTTCATCTGATCTAACTCCAGTCTTTTACTCTGTGGAGGTCAGTCTGAACTAGCTCTCTAAACTTCCACTGTAGTCAGTGAAGATCTAGTCAGTACAGTCTTCAGAGGGACCTCGACAGGCTGGAGATACGGGCAGAGAGAAAACTCATGAAGTTCAACACAGGGAAGAGCAAAGTCCTGCACCTAAGGAGGAATAACCTCATGCACCAGTACAGGCTGGGGGCTGACCTTCTGGAAAGCAGCTCTGCAGAGAAGAACCTAGGGGTCCTGGTGGACAAAATGTTGACCATGAGCCAGTAGGGTGCCCTTGCAGTAAAGAAGGCCAACAGCATCCTGGGCTGCATTAGGAAAACCGTTGCCAGCGAGTAGACAGAGGTGATCCTTCCCCTCTACACAGCCCTGGTGAGGCCACACCTGCAGTGCTGTGTCCGGTTCTGGGCTCCATAGTACAAGAGCAAGGCCAGTGAAGGGCTATTAAGATGATTAAGGGACTGGAGCATCTCTCGTGTGAGGAAAGGTTGAGAAAGATGGGATTGTCTAGCCTAGAGAAGAAAAGGCTCAGGGGCAATCTTATCAATGTGTATAAATATCTGATGAAAGAAGATGGAACCAGACTCTTTTCAGTGGTGCCCAGTGACAGGACAAGAGGCAACGGGCACAAAATGAAACACAGGAAGTTCTGTCTGAAAAGGCTGCCCAGAGAGATTACGGACTCTCCAACCTTGGAGATATTCAAAAGCCTTCTGGACACAGTCCTGGGCAACCTGCTGTAGGTGATCTTGCTTGAGCAGTGGGGTTGGACTTGGTGATCTCCATAAGTCCCTTCCAACCTCAACCATTCTGTGATTCTGATTCTGTGAGTCAAAGGAGTCTGCAAGCTCAACCGAATTCCCATGCATAGGTACCTATGGTGTTTGAGTCTCCCTAGAGGAGGTCAGATATCTTCAGGGGTGACAGATGGTATTCAGAGTCATGGGAGACCTGTGCCTTCTGCAGTGGCAGCTGAGGGCCAGGCAGGAATCTTAAAAAATCTGCTCCTGTGTGGGCAATTGAGTCAAGTTCTGTTGTGCAATTCACCTCACCAAATGCAGGGACCCACTCTTTCTACACATTCACTATCATCTGTTAGGAGAAACAGATCAGTGGACTAGGTGTACCTTTGATCTTAGTAGATGCAACTGTTTTCATGTTCTTAATGAAATGGCAAAGGATTTTATTTTCAGGCTGAATTGCTAGAAACTACATCAGCCAAAGCAGATAAAAGACAGGGTTTGGGTTGTGGGCTGGGTAACTGAGATCACAACTGAGACCACAGCTCAAACCTCCCCTTAAAACTTTTCTCCAGCCATTCTTCCTTCTGTTTCTTCTGCTCCCTCCTCTCAGAATTGCATCCCCTTTTCTTGGCTTGTCAGACAAATCCTCCTCCTCTGTCTATAACTCTGCCCACTCATTCTTGGACACAGATGTCCCTACCACTCTGTGTCACTGTTTTGGAGATCCATTCTGTCAGCTAGGTACCCCAGTCCCCATCCTTCCTGATTCCCAGAGCCCCTGGGGCTTCATGCTGCTGAATTGGGAAGACTCCTGTTGAGTTCTGTTAGTTAGACAAAGTACAGCATACCTTATGTCTCAGGTGACCTTGTCTCTTAGCTTTTCTTGGGTGAAACAATCCTCCTACTCAGTTAATGGAACCTCATTGTTTTCCTATTCTGTTGAACACCGTCGATCTCCCATTTTCTTTCTCTCTTATTTTAACCCTGGTCCTCTTTATTCCAGTAGGCTTCTTTTTTCCCAAAGCACATACTGACATTTGCTAAATTCATATTAGTGGTTTATAATAGCTGGCTCTGTTTAAAAACTGAAGTCTGAGTGTTGTCTCTAGAGTTTTTCACTACACTTCTAAAACTGTGATCCACTTTCCTTTTTCCTTCTAGTGTCACTAGGACCATGGCCACATACAGAAGGACTATGTAGAAGAATTCAGCTTTGCTTTGTTTTCTTTTACGGATAGTATGCTTGGTATAAGGGCATGTCATCATAAGCCTTTAGAAAATATGTCACAAAAACAGGGAGTGACTGAGGATAACAAGAAACAAACAAACAAAAACACAGGTACATATGGCTTTAGTTTCAGAATTAATACTTGAGCAAAAGATCTAATATAACACATGAAAAAAGAATCATTTTTAGTGTAAGTGAATTATTGGGCCCATTTTTGTTTGAGAAGTTCAGTGTTATAAATAATAGCAAGAACTGCTGCAACCAGAAATTCAACACATACATAGCTAAGATATAAACTTTTCTTATTCTCATATAGGAGAGAGTAGGTAATGCTGGATGCAAGTCTAAATTCTGTTACTCTATCAAGCATTTCTACAAGAATAAGACTTGGGAATTTAAATTTTTACAATTGTAGAAATTAAAGGGTAATTATAAGTACAGAGAGGAGTTACTTCCAAAATGCCAGACTCCCACCATACTCTCTTCTGTCACAAGTCCCAAAATGCCAACTTCCCCACTTTGTTGTCACATAGCTTGTCTTTTATGATCCAAGCTGCTACTCACTTCCTCACCCAGAAGTGGAAGTTGCTGTGGTGGATCATCTATGCCACAGGACAAATATAGGAACACACATGGGAGCAGATATCAGCAGCCTCTTTGACAAAAGAACAACTAACTGTGCCAGCTGCTTCCTGGTAAATATTAATACTCACGGTATTACTCTATAGGGTGTGCAAGGTAGCTTATTGTTTTCTCATATGTTGTGCATGCCTACAGTTAGCAGGGAGCAGCTGGCACAGGGTAACCTTTGCCTGCCAAGCATCTTGTTGGAACTGGTTCCTGCACTGGCCTCTCATATTTTCAGTTATTGTTGCCTCAAACTGTTTTTTTTTCCCCTTTTTCCCCCCTAAAGTTATTAACAAAACACTTAAAATCAATACAATTCTAGAGACAACTGTTTTGCTATCCTATTTGGAAATGAAGGAATTAAAAAAGATGCTATTTCAGAAGGTGCTTCAGTATTGTCACTCTGAACAATCACCCAAACATCTAATGCATTTCCACGCTTTCATTTAATGTAATGAAGGTTTTTAGTCAGGTTTCCTAAGAATATCAGACTCAAGTGAGTACTCTAAACTTCTGTGTCTCTGGGTTTGCTTATTGAACAATCACCCAGAGGTCACTTTCTATATAATTTGAAAGCAAGTTAGAGATAAATACTGAAGCACAATGTCATTATTAGACACCAGAAAATCTCCAAAATAGAGTTTCACAGGAAATAAGGAATCACAACTTTATTCAGAAGTCTGCTAGATATATTCTTCACTCCAAAGAGTACAATTGACTCAACACTAATGGGGCAGCTCTCTGGAAGTTATTTGCATAACTTTTTAACAGGGTTAGCTGGTTCCTAAGGACAGTTCAGCTATCTTGGTGAAAGAATTAGATTAACGTAGACTGTCTCAGGGCAGATTCTGCTGATCTATAAAGAGAAGGCAGAAACTCAGGAAAGAGCTCTCCTGACTTTCAGGCATATGGCAAGTGTGGGTAATTCTTCCTTTTTTACTAGCTGTTTTGAGTAATTAAGCAAAAAATATTATGGGTTAATCTGTCATCTTTTTCTTTGCTTCTTAGCAAAATTAAAATTAAGTTCTGTAAGAAGACTTCTTTTCAAACTGAAGCTGAATATTTTTTTCTTTTTGGATATCTTTTAAAAATTAGTATCTGTAACTTTTCAAACAAAACTATTTTGAAATACAAATGCTAATGCTTCAGTTGAAAATGTTAAAATTAAGACAATTAATTTTTTAAATTCCTTTCTTGGTGGTGACACCTGGAAGAGAAAAACAAATGGCAAATGAACTCCGCCTTTTTAGCTAGTATATTACTGGCTGGCACAAAAATTGACTAACAAAGAAAAAACAATACAGATGACTACTTGCACCCTTACACAACTCATGAGGAATGTCATTACCTGTTAACAGGGTCGGGTTCCTCCTGACCAAATATAAATGTCTACAGAACAGACACCTACTTTCTGAGAAGGCTATCTTATACTGCCTTTCTAATCAATAGAGAAAAATAGGGAACAATTCTTCTGATGTATTTTAGGTGTCTATTTCAGAAGGTCCTGAAATATTGAAAAAAAGTGAAGGGAATCATGCCTTAATCATTTAGGTTTGATTCAGTTGCCCATCTGTGGGGAACTACCATCATTTGAGATGCTTTATGGAATTTCATACAGCTCCAGAAGAGCACGTCTCCTGTGATCCCCTTGTCATATTGCAGGCTGACCTATTGGATACCTTGGGGTGTCTCATGTGGTGCCAGACATTTGAGATAGTCATGGGCATGAGACATCCGACATCTACATGGGAAGCAGAATCAGGGACCTTTTCCCTCCATTTGTTAGAAAGGTCAGTGAAGGTGGTGATCTTCCCAGAAGCAGATAGCATTTACAGTCAGGTGAGAAGAATCTTATTCACGTGTTTGAGAAAAAAGCTTCTGGGGGAGCAGAGCAGAGAAACTTCCCTTATTCTCATAGAGAACAGAGACCTGTGCCATGCAGAACAGTTCTAGAGGATGACAGAAAAATATTATGTTTATGTGAATAATTTCTAACAAACAGATACAGTGAGGAGAAATAAAACTCCATCTCTAAGCAAATGAAATCTTCTTAGCAGCTTTAATTATTCAGTGTGTTTGCTGGTGAATTGACCTACAGGTCAAGAGGGTCAACACACACCTTCTATGCTCAAAGGCTATGTTAAGGTGAAATAAGTGTCTTTATAACCTGATATATAGATTTGAAGAGAGTGAGATATGAAGAAGACAAAATCAAACCCCTCAAAGGAACTACATAGTTTGTTTCCAGAAATATTGTTTGGTGTACTGCCTTTTGAAATCAGCTTGAAATCCAGTTATGTGGCTAGATGAACAGAAGGAGCATGCACCATTTTGACAGAGAGGCAAACATATCATTTTAAATTAACAATCCCTCCACTCAAGTAGTCATTCTGAAGCTTTCTTATGCCATTCACCTGACATCAAATCAATAACATTATGACATTTTATGTCACATAAGTGACATAACAAAAACTGTTCAGTGAAAGCCCAAAAGGATAGAAAAATGCCAAGAGATTACTTGTGTATATATCTTTTTAAATAATGGCCTCTTACATATCAAAGATGTTAACTTGCTTCAGGTTTGGCATATGGCCTTGCTTAGCAATTATTAAAATTGTACTAAGAAGTGGACCACTTCTCCCTGAAGAAACTTGGACTGATCCCTAAGAAGACCATTTTGCTGAACTCGTTACTTTTCCTCTGAATATACACATCCAAAGATATTTGTTCTGCTTCATTGTTTCTACTTCAATCCGATTTTCATCTTTCTATTATTTCTGTATGAGAAACAGTATTATTACAAATTTCCTTGAAGTGTAGTTGGATAAAACTGTATGCATAAAACTAAATGTTTACGAACAATGACCTAATACATGTTAAAATGTATATTTTTAACAGTACTCTCAAAGTCTGAACACCAAAATGGGAAAAAAACTACCTCATTTGAAGACTGATTGTAAAACACCCTCTGCTCAAGGCAGCCTAAACCAGTACAAGTTAAGAAAAGTCTAAGAAAAAAACTTTGTAAGACAGAGTACCTGGCACAACGTAACTGAAATGCAGAAAGACATTGTTTTGTAATGTTGAGAAAGCATATTATTAACACAGATTTTATTTTGTGGTTCAACACATGTATTTCTATTGCCCTGGACTCTTTCATATTTTGAAGTGATTCAGTGAACTGCTTGCAATATAGGGCACAAACCACTACAGTATGACGAGAGAACTGGTTTTGACTATCCACGGACAATTTCATCTGAATAAAGCAGCTTTATGTTATACTTCTGGGTTGTAAAACCTTTGTGACATAGTCTGTCATTAATTTGATCACGCCTACTGGACAAAGGGCTTTTCTGTCTGTGGTGATAACTTACCTCTTAGTTAACCTAGAGTAGGTAGAGAAAAATAGATGCTGAAAGGTATGATTTGTCTAACCTATTTTAGTCATATGCATTAGAATAAGATGAACCATTCCACAGACACCACTGGCAACTTTGTATAGCCCAGGAACTATAAAGAGAGTCTGCAGCGACCTGCAGAGCTCTAGATATTTGCTCAAATGACTCTCTCCTTGGATAATTCTCCAATGGAAAGAATTCCCCTCTATGTAGTATTTGTATCAGTGGCATCCCCTTGAGTGTCACGTTCTTATTTGCACACTAAAGATTTTAATGTTTCACCCTAGGCTAAACAGAGGTTGATATGAACCACTCATGATTAACTATGCCTTCCCCTATAATATCTGATCTCCTGATTCTAATATCTTAGTTGGTCATTTTTCGTATGAAAACGTCAACCATGGCTCCAAAAACTGCTAAACCCTAAAGAGTAGGAGGGCAAGAGAGCACTCCAGGGAACACCACCACTTATATTCGTTGTTGTTATACATGACTCCCTAGGTCTTGCTATTGACCACTGCCAGAGGCAGGAAACGTCATGAAGATTTTATCTCACCAGTTTTGGCGGTTCCTGCATCTCAAGATTCGATCTTACTCTATTTATCACTTTCTCTATTACTCTTTATTCCTTTGTCATTAAAATAATTCTTCAGTTAGGCCAGGCATAAGAAGCTTTTATTTGGGTTGCAATTTAGATTTCTCAAGAATATTGATTTATCCTAAAATCTAGCTAAACTGCCCTTTGGTCAAGTGGCTTGTTTAGTCAAGTGGCTTGTTTATGAATAAAAGTCTAGGTACTATAGCACAAGCGTATATTACGTTAGAAGCTTCTGCCCACCTGGTTTGCACACATAAATGGTAACACTTCAGAACCTAAACGGTACAATGACTAACCAAAAAAAGGGGTGGGGGGATTATTGTAAAGGAAAAAAACAAATTGGAGCATAATTTTCATTTCCAACACATGTCACGGTGTGAGTTGTTCAAAATAAATTTGCATCTTAAATTTTGCTCTCAGGAACTTGTGGATTCCCCAGAATGGCTCCACTAAGGTAAAAAAATACAGACAACTGAAACCAAATTGAGCTCTTGATTTGAAAAGGTGGGAAGAGATATTTGACATGAATAATTTTATTTCTTTCTTTTCATTTTTTTTCCTCCACTCCATCTCTGGGCAATGTGTTCCAGTGATGTAAATATGTATTATATGTATCTGTGTGTAGATCCATACTTGTGTTACCCTAAACTCTTCTGCACAGTAATGGACTTATTTTTAATATTTGAATGCCTAATACAAAAATCAACATATAAATGCATTATTGGCACTACTTTTAAACTTTCCCATCAATTGTGTGACTGGTATCAACTGCGAAGGTAAATTTTCCCGGAGAAATTCTCAGAGCAAAATTAGTGGCATTTATTATAGCTCCAAGACATACATTTCAGAGAACTGCAGACCTTTATCAGACTAAGACCTCCTTACACAAGATACTGTATTGTGCATTAAAGTCTCTACCTCACATATGGCTTACAGAGCAGTTAATACCAGTGGGACAGGGAAGGGATATACAAGAAAAGTGACTTACACGTGGGTGCATTGCCAGTCAGTAGCCGCAGTGAGTATGGAACCAACTCTCCTAGTTCTTAGCTGTCTTGTTTATTAGGAGAAACTGCATCAACTGAAGCACAGTTACTGAAGTATTTTATTGTGGGTCTCAGATCCAATACTCCAGAGACTTAAATAACTTCATCTGCAATGCAAAAATACAGATATAAGATCAGCAACTAAGACAAAGACCTTTTACAACCAGGTAGCTGCCTTTTTGATCATGAAGTTCTTCAGTTTTCCTCAGATTTAAGTGCTTAGCTGCCATTTTAGGTTCCCAGACTAGAAATGTTGATGTTCAAAATATTTCTACTAGTCTATTTACTATTGATTCCTAAAATTACCAAAGTGACTGCAGATCTGCCTCTGAGTATACCTTAATGCAGATAAGCCTTGAATGGGCTTAGCTGTCTAAAATATGTTTGAGTACTGTCAGGAGTCACAAACTATATGCTGCTTTTTAATTCAGTAACTCAGTTGGAGGACTCACTCTAGAAGTGGGGTGTTCATATGGGGGATGTTCCTATGGGGACCCATGGTTCAATACCTTTCTTTGGTTGAGAAGATTTAAACCTCACTTCATTGGCATGAATCTTCTAGACACAGAAATACCTGGCAGAGTTGTTTGATAGCAAAGTTTCTGCAGACCTCCTGTTGAATTTATTTTACTTTGCACTGCACGTATGAAAATTAACTGGACTAGGGAGGGGAGAAAAAAGTGAGTTTGATTCTATATATCCATTTGGGCACCTTTCTATTACTGGAATAAGAGTGACTAATGGCCATGAGTGAGTGCCAACCTCAGTATCCATACACTGCATCCCATCTTGTATTGTAGGTATTCCCTAAGTTTTTGGCCCCTTCCCCAGCTGATATGAAACAGCCAAATTCTAGTCAATTCTAGTCCAGTGTAGTCATGGGATCTTGCCTGACCTTCAGTAGTGTCTGGGGTGGTTAAGTGTTGTGCATATCCTAGGTCTCCTTCTAACTCCAGTCCACAAAGCTATGGGCTTAATACATCTGTTCACATATAGACATCTAGTGTTATTCTGGATTCTGTAGGGTGATCCTGTCCAGCCTCCATCTGCTGCTCCCAAAGCTGCTCTGTCCTATCTGCCAGTTCCATGTGGATGACTTGGGTAGCCTAGGACACCTCACAGTTAGGTTACATTTATGGCTGCAGTTGAATAGTTTCTGCTTAACTGTAACTTTCTAGACCAACCTGTAGCTTTTAGCTCTGGAATATGCTGTGTTCAAACTGCAGCGAAATAACTAAATGTTATTTATCAAACTTGGATACTAAATGAACAGTTCTTCAATCGGTATAATCAGATTAGCCTCAATGACTTCCATGGAACAATGCCATCTGATACTCTGGTAATTCATATACTAGAAATTCCTAGAATGATATCAGTATCAAGCTGCAGAGGAATGTGAGAGAGGAACTCTCAGCAAACCGGTGCACATGCTGGACAGAAGAACAGGCTTCAGCTTTGGCTCGTGTTTTGCTTTCAGCCACATTGGCAGAAGGTTCTCTCAACAAACACATAATTTAAATTAATCCGATCTCATGTTATAGGCAAATCTCTCTGACAATGCCACTAACAGAGCTGTGATTTTCCAACGAGCAGGCTGTGGACATGTTCAAAATCCCATGAAGCATTTGGAATAGACACACAGAATGAACCCATGCGCTGCACCAGAGGGTTTCATGAGAGTGAATGCCTATAAGAGTATCAATTGTGTAATAAAGACACATACTTCATTCCTCTTCACCACCATTTGGCATCAAAGTGTAGAGTTCACAATTAACTACTTGTAAAAACACTAAAATTGCTGCATTTCTATCAACTTCCCAAAATTATTGAAACTGAAATTTAAACAGAGGATCAGCTAAGTCAAGAAAACCTTTCTTTGAATCAAAGATATTTGAACCTTGTTTCTAAATGTTTGCATATGACCATATTCTTACACTGCTGTCGAGGGAGTTTTGATTTGTTTTTCTTTGAGAATCGGACACAATGAAAATAAAAATAAAAAAGGGCTTGCAGTAAGAAAACACTACCTCACCATCACTTCCAGGTACTCTAGCTGTAAAACCCTTTCTTATTTCAGGAAATTAACCTCAGCATCCAAGGAGATAGGTGAGGAATACGGATCTTCTGTAGACATATGTGGAGAAATCGTACACGTGATGACATCTCATGAAAAATTGCTGGTAGTCTGTGGACTGGAGTTTGCCATTGCAGTATTCTTGCTTATTCTGTAACTTTAAGAAAGTATTACTAAACATAATCATTGTAGGCATCGGTGTCTGGAAGCCAGTAAAATGAGGTAGAACATAGGAACAACTGAAATACTTTGAAATTAGAATTACGAAAAAAGCCATGCACGAAGGTTTTAACAAGAATTGATTTAGCTTTCCTTGTCTCCTGAAATAGTCTCTTCTTTCATCTTTCTTTTTTATGATGCATTGCTCTTTTGCAAATAGAGCTCCATCCTCAAATTACCAGGAAAGGATTAGCTTGCTGATTAACGAGCTGACACTACTCACAAGAGTAGTTTTCAGGTACTTCATTTTAAAAAAAGGATAATATTGAAATTTCCTAAGATTTATTAAACTAGAAGAGATGTTTCCAACACTTTGCAGCTCTTCCTTTACATATTCAGGATTCAAGAGAGCTTCTGACTCTGCCACCTGTGTGCTGGGAGTAGGGCAGAGAAGGGAAAATGAAATGCCCAGAACACAGAAAGCTTCCTTTTAATATAAAGATTAAAGGCTTCATTCTTCTGGGGCTAGGACTCCTGCTGGTATAAATCACAGCAACTCCATTAAATGAACCTAGCTCTCTTCTCTGACTGATTCTTTTCTCTCCATGATGCCCTCTAATTGGTTCTTGAATGGTGAAGCTGTGTTCACTTCAGCTTTCTTGCTTGATAGGTTATTCCATTCCTATAACAAATTTTTATGCAAAAATGCTGCTTTTGTGCAGCTACTGGGGGGTTGTTTTCCTTTCACAGCTCAGTCTGTTACTCCCTAGCTAGCTAGCATCTTTTCTATGGTGACGTTGCCTGCCTGCATTCCTCATTTATCTTTACATGTTTGACTTTTCTGCCTTACACGCAGCATTTTTCTCCACATTTGGCTGAATTTCATTTTGTGGGTTTCTCCTATCCATGAATTTGGTGACACTGGTCTGACAGCAAGTGGAGCTCATTTGGCAAACGAGCAAGTGATTAACAAAGTCTTTGCAAGGATATGAAGAATTGCACCTTGTGAAGAATTTATACCACTGATGAGATTTGGGAGTTAGCAGAGGAGCTCAGTGGGACCACCTTGAGAATCCCCAGATGTGTGGCTAGTAACCGAAGGGAACGCGGAGGATGTTGCAGCTTCTAATTGCCAATTCCTTTTCCTTTATGAGAACTTATACATACACCTGTGGCCTTTGGAACATTTTGAAAATATAGCTATTTAGCTGATGCAAAGGAATCTCACTTTAAATAGGTGCTATGATAGCCATGAATTCTGTACAGCTGTATTTATTTAATGCATGAGAGAAAGAAGTGTATAACCTGTGTTCACTAGCCAGTTTCCTAACTTAAGTTACAATTTCTGAACTGCCCACTCTACTATCATTTAACTCATAGAACTCCTTAGATCCTGCAATAACGGAGTAATTAGCCAAATACAGTTTGTATAATTATACACAGGCACACACTCAGTTGTCTCCAGGCCCTGGAAGAGCAAGAACACCATACCGAGCATGCTAAACATTCGGATGTTACAGAATCCAGCACAGTTCATGAGAAGAGAAGCGAACAGAGTCCCACTGCTGCCTTGATTCCAGGTTTTGCTTTCCCAGACTCAGACTTTGGTGTAATTAACAGGAGTCTGAAATCTGTATGCCAGGCTTTACATTCACAGAAGGACTGGACATGGACATGAGACCTGTACAGAAAACGGGCTGAAATTCAGTCACCATTTGAGTTAGCAATGAAACTCTCATTGACTCCTCTAGACCACATTTTCTTCCCTGAACCTTACTACTTTGTCCCAGTGATATGATTGAGGACAAAGTGAGCAGAATGTCAATGCCTTGTTTTATAATAAGACAAATTTTGGCTGCCACTGGTGGCTACTTTTTTTACCTGACCATCAAGCGCAGGGCAGATACAGGAGTCGATAGACTCAGCGGAACTGACCTGTCTTTTATTGTTGCCTCTGCTAGTTAGCAGACTTAATGACCAGTCATAATTCAGCTCACAACCTTTCTGTCCCTTTCTTTACAGTCCATACTAAACAAAATATGAGCTAGACAGTAAAGCTAGAGTGCGTTTGAAATTAGTCTGTACAAGTTCACCCACTGCTAATAAACCATCTGAAAGCATGTTGTTTCTCCTCAACACTTGACTATACATTTATTCAGAAAATAAATGCACTAATCTCAGGCCAGTTAGAACAAATTGGCCTTTTAGAAAGTGTATCTCATACTGAACACTCATTCCCATAACAGTTTGTACTCAGGAATCTCGCTTTTATGTGGTTGCCCGGAAAGAGAGCACATTTTCACACACTGTATAGATATCTTTTCACAACAAATTTTACTGAAATAATAGTTATGAGGGGATTTTGAAGAACTGGATGTTCAAATTGCTATTGTGGCAATACAAGACTGCCCCTTAAAAAACAAGACTATATCATGTATGTTCCCCCTATTATACCTTTCCCTTGGCATCTGCTTTTGACACCATCAGAAACAGGATACAGATCTAATGATGGAACTTGAGCCTGACTTACTAGTTCAGCCATTTTTATGTCCTGAAATTACATTGTCTCCCATTTTTATGGCAGCTGGGTATCTGCCATTAACATGCAGTTGCTTATGATAATTATTTCCCCATGTGTTCTTGTA
Organism: Dromaius novaehollandiae; assembly: GCF_036370855.1. Lineage (NCBI taxonomy): Eukaryota > Metazoa > Chordata > Aves > Casuariiformes > Dromaiidae > Dromaius > Dromaius novaehollandiae. The sequence goes on along the minus strand of NC_088101.1, from coordinate 82,567,989 downwards.
ACAGAATAAGCAAAGGGTACAATTCCAGAGAGTTTCTCTGTTTCCAATTTCAGATCTCTAGATCTCAAAGTAATGCTAAGAAAATGAATGAGAAAAGGCACATCTGTAATATACTGTACCATATGTTTTGTCTCGTTGCCAGTCCATTTTCTACCATGATGCCTTTTTCATTCCAGTTAGTTGTCTGGACAAATAGAGAAAAGGCATTAGGTTATCTACATGACTCAGAAAAGGGTACCTGAATCCTACAACCAAGGGCAAATGGTAAGTTGATGAGGAAAAATTTTCTCTGGACTTTGTGCATCCTGTGCTGAGTGTCAGTTTGTTCCAGCTCTGTCCCTCCTCTTGCTTCGTGGATCCACTTCACCTGTCTGATTTACCTTATTCATTTCTTACCCTGTGCCTTCTTCTTGCAGTAAATTCAGCCTTGTGCAATGTAGTACACTGCACAAGCCTTTGCTATACTCCACTGGAACGGATAGACCAGTGGTCAGCAAGAAGAGCCTAAAGCAGAGGTGCTGCTGTGCTTTCAGCTGCTCACAGTGCAGCACAGCCAGCACTGGCTACAGTGGGAGGGTAAGAGACTGTTGTCGCCTAGTGGAGTACAAGAGCTAAATCATTCCTCAACTTAATTAAACTCCTCCTTACTTCATCCTATCAAAAAAAAAAAAAAAAAAAAAAAAAAGATAAAATTCATGAATTATACAGACCTGCCATACAGAGTGGTTAAAGATTACCTGGCCCCCATCCTGGCACAGTCTCAATAATTTAGTTTGTTAAGGTTTGGACCCAATGGAACTGTTTGATTCCTTAGCCACAAGCATAATAAATATGATTAATAATAATTAATGATTGTAAAGCTTTTTACAAAACGATAGTTGCTATAGAAACATTAAGCTGTTTATGTGTACAATCACTATTACAGCTCACTTAACTGAAACAGTGAAAATAAGAAAATCCTTATGTGCCAAGGGTTAATAATGCATGTGTGGTTTTTTATATAGCATAGGCCTGAAAATGTTTTCTTTACTTATTAAGCTGCAGATAACAGGCCATCTTCATCACTGAATTATTCCAGTCTCATACAGCTATTGTATCAATCTGGTTATAGAGCAGAATAACACTGGAGTAACACAGAAGTGAATCACATCCATAATTCTTATAGCTGCTTGACGTGACTGTATTTCAGTGTTCTGCTTGTATCCATGTACATGTTAAGGCTATTAGCAAACTACCGGTGCTAAGCAGTTCTCAGCACTTTCTTAGTCAATGCATCTATCTATTAGCCTATTAACAGGCAATGCATCAGAGGCAAGACTTCTGTTTCCCTTCACTTCACTTCTAGTTTGTTCACAGTAAGACAAATCAAATCTTAGTAAAATTCTTATATTATCTGGAATGGTAATACCTAATTTTGTTTTCCTTATTTTAATTTCCTCTTAATCCTTATTTTAAATTCATCATGAAAGTTTTTAGCAGGCAATATCAAAACCCATCTCAAGGTCATCTCTAACAGTGTTGCCACAATTCATGGAGCCTTTGGAAAGACTTCTTTTTGGGCTGAACAAATCATAATTCGTCATCTCAAATTTTTAGAGCCATCTGTTTGAAGAAGGCATTAAAGCTACACTATTTTTATCCAGCAACTAGAGCATCTATTTTTATTTTTGTTATGTTTTACAGGAGCTCTTTTGTTAGCTTTTTTGAAGTTTTCTCAAGAGGCTTCAGCTTTTGGATTTTTTTAACATTCTCAGTTGTTACCTGTTATTATACATACGTATTTATCTATACATACATATTTATCTATTACAGGGAAAATTTGTTCAAACTGCTAGGCTGCCTTGCATCTTATAGAGGAACTATTCCCCATTTTGATACACATTTATTATTGCAATTACAGATATTTGAATTAAAATTTAGATGGCAAAATTAAGATTTGCATTCACGTTCTCTTTCTTCTGCCAAACAATGAGGATAGAAGCATCTGAAGTACTAGTACGTTATCCAACATATATCAGTCTGTTTTGACTCTACAGGTATGCACTAAAAAATACGGACTTTATATATTCCCTCGCTGCAATAGTGGGCAGTTCTTCAGTACTTCGCAATAAAAACATCAGAAAGGACCATTTCTTTCAAAGAAACAGATGTCTGGACACAACAGTAGAACTACATTGTTCCATTAGAGAGCAGGGGGAGAAGGATTTTCTCAGCCTTCTACCAAGAAAAGAAGAAAAAATGTAAGGGGGGAAAAAAAGGCAAACAAATCCAAAATGTAATTTGGACAGCTGTTACAAGATTTTTTTTTCTTGACTGAGTAAAAACTTCTGTGTATATTTTAAATGGACTATATCCAGGATCCTAACCTTCTGTAAGAGAATCAATTCTTTAAGAGGACTGAGGATGTAACAGGAACTCTACAGGGTAATGAGCTCAAAAACTGGAAAACAGGTAAGCATATACACTCTTGAACTCCTGGTAAATATTAGCTTTCCTAAACAAAATTACAGATAAAAATATATGGAACAAAGCAAACAATAAATTAATAATAAATAAACATACAATGGAGTTGCTAATTGTAATGACTCAGTCAAAATCCCAGGGCCAATGAAATAAATAGCAGTTTTGACATTGTTTTCATGGGGACCAATAGTTCACCTTCAAGCACAAATATTTCAGACAGTGATTTTATGAACAATGTATGAATTCAACTGAGAAGCTGCTGGTTTGAATTCAAACTCAGTCAAAATAGACCCATAGCTGGACTAAACAATACAGCTTTGAATTTCAACATTTTTCTTTCAGGACAATAATAAATGAAGAAAGGGTGATATAAAGGATGTAATGATTGCTGGTGTGGACTTTTGGTGATGAAATACTAGGTCTAAATTATTTTACTAAGTTGGTAGTCTTAAATCTTGTCTAAATGAAGCAATTAATTTTGATTAGGCTAAATGTGAAATTAAGCAGAAATAGATCTTTCACATTGAATCCCTTGCAGGAGCTGGATTGGGTGGTCCTTTTATTTTTCAGGTTACTGGCTTATTTCCTAGTAAGGAAGTCTTCTCCCTATCAGAGAGACCTTGTGCTAGTTCAATTGTAATTTCTGGAGGTCAGTTTGAACCACTATGTGCAGAGAAGAGTGAAGAGACAGACACTGCCCTGACGTGGGAAAAGCTGACAGCAGACTCAAAAAGTGAAGGAAAGTTTCTTCTGTGGCGGCTCACTGCTCCACCGGATTGTCTTTCTTGACCAAAAATTATGTTTATTCCTTGTGTATATTCTAGCCAATGGATATACATGGTCCTGTTCATCAGCCAGGATGGGGGTCCCAACCTGCATCCTATGCACTATACAAAGTCTGCCAGGAAAAGTCATGGTCTGTGACCGTCGTGTGGTGAACTGCATTTCTGGAGACAACTGAGAAATGCTCAGCTGCTCTTGCCAGACGAAAGTTATCAAGTCAGGAGTAGGGTATCGCCCTGAGAGCAAGAATTCATCTGTTCTGCAGCCTCTCTGATGCTCTCAGATTATTTTTTAGCTACATTCTTCTCAGGGATGAATTTTAGGGGGAGCGAGTTGATGAAAAAACTTTTCTGGGAAAAAAAATCAGAGGATTACTTATATTCATGTTTTGTGTGATGCCTGTGTAACACAAATATTTTTAAAACTCAGTGTAAGTCATAGAAAACAGCATATAGAGAAAAAGAGTCTAGCTGATGCACAGTATCTCCTAAGAGGTATGCACTTTAGAACAAGCCACTAGAAAAGTGTGTGATGACTCCTATGCAGATGAGAAGCTGATATTAAATGTTCTACATTTCATCCTTCTGAAGTGAAACTATAAACATTGAGCATGTATTTCATTATTTTCTTAAATCAGGGATTTTTTCATTTGTTTGTTTGCAGTAAATAAAAAGTTCCTGTTTGTCTGGATAGTAATTTGCAACTGCATCTCACTGATACTATTAATTGCTTCCTTGCAATGAATGAATAAAATAAATAATCCAGACAAGGTAGCTGAGCCTGCTCAGGACCAAGATAAAGAAATGAGAGGTTCAGGGTTGAAGAAAAGAATTTTCTTATATACTGAAAATTGGATTAGAGTCCCTGTGTGACATGATGTATATTGCTAACAACCATGTTCTGGCTGAATAATACGTATAAATCCAATAAGCTCTTCCTTTCCTTCTCATTATTAGGCACCACTTTATCACCTGTTCTGATCAAGGCTCTCCCAACATAGAGGGAAGAAGATGTTTTATTTTATCTCCATTTGTTTTATCTTCCAATAAACAGTAAATTGCTGTTTTGTGTTTCGCTAAAGGTTGATTCTTTGAGGTTGTCTGGTTTTACTTTGCCAGTGCAGTACTGTAAGTCAAAGAATCTTGATAGCCTGCCCATATTTATCATCCAGGACTCTGCATGAAATGCTTGTTGTTCAAAGTTCTTACAGTTCCTTCAAAAACCCTATTTGTTCTCAGTTGTTTTAGTCATTGCTATCAAATGAAAAAAAGCAAGAAACACACTCAAGCAATTATTGGTAAACACCACCTCAAGAAATCAGAGTAAAAAGATCTTAAATATGACTACATCATAGTATACTGCTGTCCTGATCCAATGTCCGCCACAACTGTCCAAGACAAATTTTACACCTGTCCTTTTGTTTTATACCTTTATTTTGCTCAGTTTTAAATCATGCCTCTCGCATGAAAGAAGACGAGGCAATGGAGTTGATTCAGATGCTCACACAGAGGTGTCTAATGCCACCTCAGATGTCCATCCAAACACCAAGGCAGATATGAAATAGGTCCTGGAGGAGACCCACACTCCTATACACTGGCAGCTGGAGTCCAGGCTGCAGTGACAAAGGAATCTCAAATGGCATAAGACATCTACATGTAGACAACAAAAGTACATCAGCTTCAAGGGTGAGCTGAATAGCTTGCTAGGTTCCTTTCATTGTATTGATTTAAAATTGCACTGACTGTAACAGCAGCTTACATACCTAACATTAAATTCAGGTGTCTCTAGTCTGGAGCTGATTCCTGTTCCAGCAGTTCCAGTGAAAGAAAGAGGCCAGTTAATATTCCAGGGGCAAAAGAAGCTAGAAATAGCCTTCTAAATAAATTCAGCATCAGTTATGAGAAGGAGGAAGGGTTAGATGTGATAGTCATTGGGAAAGTTAGCTAGATTTTGCATTCAGCCTGATGTTTACTCCTGTAAATGTGACAAAAGGGTATAGGATACAGCCAAGACCAAGTCATTGACAATGCAGGTTAGGTGAGCATGTAACTGTTTAAAGGATATACGAAAACAGAGATTGGCACAAGTAGATTAGACTCAATTTTTCCTGATTTCCTCCTCTGTGTGTTTAAAAACCTTCATGCCTGTATTGCCTATTTTGAGTTTTATAAATAATAAATATACACATTGTTTGTTGTCTACCTTCAGAGCATTTGCCATCAGCAGGGATAGAAACAAATTAAAGATCTACAGTTTGGATTGAAAAAAACCCACAAAGAGTGTTAAAGCAAACCGATGCCTAAATTATCAGTCTTCATAAGGACGCTATTTATAAAAGCTAAGACTTTCCAGAGTGAACAGTCTGTCACCATATCTGTTGCAAACCTGTGCTGGATAATTGTATTAGAATAACAGAAGAGAGAGGGAGGGGCTCTTCTTCTGCAGCGCAAATAATGAAGAAAACCTCCTAGAAGCACAAGATTAGATCAGAGCTCTGCTGCACTCATCCTGGGCAAACCCAAATTAAGCTTTAGAAGTCTTAAAATTGCCCTGGAGAACGGAGGCAAAGCCAGACAGGGGGAAGTAAGATCACAGAGCTGATCAGAAATAAGGAGTCCAGGTACTAAATCCATGTAATAACTTAGACACTGCAATGTAAAACCTCTATGTGACTTCCCACTTGGAAAAATCCACACCTTACATGAAGTGTTTGGATTCCCCCATAATACAAATATGGGAAAGCCGTCCATTCCTGCGCATAGCCCCCAAATACTTCTCCCTTTAACGCGGAGCCTCCTTACGTAAGCTGCAGAAAACACTTAGGAAAAGTGGTTTTAATTTCACTCACATAAAATACCAGCCTTTTTTCGAGTTAAGTGATTAACCTGGCCTTTTTCACAGACCATTCCTCTTTCCCATGCTCTTTTAGTCCAGTAGAATTTCAGTTAAAATATTAATTTGCTACAAAGACTAGGGGTTGGGTAGGCCTGGTCCCTGCTCCACTTGAAGATACATGAACACACACCTCCCATGTGGATTCCCCAAACATCTGACCTGTATATGGGGAAAGCTCTCTTGCTCCTTTCCACTGGATACTCTTCTATATTACATGGAAGGACAGTTTACCTGGTTCAGAGAGAGACAGCAAAGGTGGACGTGTATAAAACATTTGCAGTGGATTAGATGTGCCTGGGAAACTGTTTTAAGCCCAGTGCTATTGGATTATAGGATATCACATTACTCTTTTATGCAAGGACTGGTCTTGTGAAAAAATGATGGGACATCTGCTGTTAGTTTAAACCCTGCAAATGGGGTAAAGCAGTGGTGGGGGATCTTCTATGGATCCTAACAGGACTGAGACAGGACCTGAGAGATTATGTCAATGTGGCAGTACCCGGGATCTTGAGAAAGATATACCTCTGGTATAATGCAAAGTGAGCGCTAACCTTTAGGCTTGGAAACTAAGAAGTATGGGGTCCTTTTCAGTGTTTTTAGCTGGTCTTATACTTCAAAGTACTATTTCTTACCCTCTGTATCAGATGATCTCTTTCTATGGTTTAATTGGAGCTTCCTTTTGATTTATACCCAGGAGATTACTGCATATAGTTAGCACTGCTGACTCCTTTTTTCTTTTTTTTTTGGAAGAAAAAAAGCAAAACTTTCTTTTGTTACAGTGAAAACTACAATTTTCAACAAAAAGATGTCTCTTTCCAGTGCTGAAGGTGAATAAAGGAAAAAGTTAATTGAAAAAGCCCCTGACTATGACAGGTTCTAAACTATCAGCTACATACTAGCTTTTTTTTTACAATTCTATCATTCTGCTAAGCGCTTTACAATTATTAAACCTATATCATTAGGCTTTCATCATTAGTGCCTCCCCTTGTTTAGAAGAGCTATCTACAGGTATGTATTTAAAGGGGAGGTATACATACATACATGCATACATACAAATGCATACACACACACACACACAGAGATACATATTTAAGTTCTGCCTTTCTGATTCCCTTGTCTATCATTCCTCAAGCATTTTATTTCCTTGTTCTTTTAAAAGTTTCTTTTCAATAATCTTCAGAGTGATGACGCTTATGAACAGCTATTTTCCTCTTCACAGATGTCCAGAGTATTTATACACCCAGGATGAGAGCCTCAGTCTGCCATTGCAGGGTGTGTATGTGTGTGGTGTGCATGTGTTTATTTCTTCTTCTTCTTCAGGCCCATCTTAAATTCGTCATATATGTCATGGACTTTATATTGGCAACTACCACAATGGCTTGTGACTTCTCAGAAGTGAGGACAAAATTGGACAGCAGGTATTGTCAGATGGGTCAGGGTAAGGTATTTCTTCCCTTCACAGAACAAATTTAGACATTGGTAATCCATCGTTATCTGTAGCTGAGGGGAAGAAGAGTGCTTTGCCTGATTGTCTGTCTCCGCACACAGCTCCTTGCTTGCCGGGGCCCAAAGGCTGTCCTGTCACAGCATTTCTCACTTGAATAACACCACCTCTGGCTTGGAAGAGGAAAAACTGAGCTGTGTCTCACTATCTCTTACAAAATCATGCCTTGCCACACTGCAGCCACATGCAGTAAAGTTGGGTGCCAGTGGTGGACAGAAAGTCTGCCTTTTCAACATCAGCCATTCCTACGGGTCAGATCAGAGGATCTGAGGGTGAGGCAAGACTTGAGCACCACCAACCGCTGGAGAGGCTAGGATGTCCTTCCTCCCCATATATGTAACTGGAATTTTCTGTTCCTGAGTCCATGCTTGAATGAGTGGGGAAAGAAGGAGCAGAAAGCTAAAGACTGCAGGACTAGGCAACAAAGTGTCCTTGTGTTCCTCTTATTTTCTCATTTTCTCTTTCCCCTAGCTGAGCACAGAATGCGTTCTTGTCTCTTGAGAGAAGGGACAACAACAGCAAGGGGAAAGGCATGCAGGAGGTAGGTTTTAATAAGAGGTTACAGAATCAGCAGCAATTCAACAGTCTGAGGTGAACAAAACCTCCGCCAGGACAGCTTTGGACATGGTAGAAAAAGTGAGTGAATGCCTAACAAACAAGATCAAGCATGGTATACCAAATATAGGGAGCCAATATGAACTAATATGCTTCTTGCAGGCTCAGAGCTTGGGTGAGAAGCAAAGAAACTTGAATGAATAGAACATGAGTGCCGGAGTAGGAGGCACCCTCAGGGTTATATTTTAGGAAAAAGCAATTGCAATGACTGAAAAGAAAATAAACTCTGATTTCTAAATGCTTCTGGGCAGCTAATAACTCAGAGTTTTAGCAGTTGCTTCCATTACTGCCATTTCATGCAAATATTGCATGTGAATCATTATCGTAATCGCCCAGTTTGGAATACAATCATTTGTGTCGTGTTCCATGTGAGAAATATTAATTCTGTTTGCTCATCTCTGCCAGTGGTGCCAGATGAGAAGCTCCACACTCATTTTTTTATGTGTGATAATAAAATCAATTGAATTCCACAATTGTTCAGAAACAGAGAACTTAAATATTTTAAGAGAAGTTCATCTAGAATAAGGATAGGAAAACAATTCTCTCCAACTGTAATTTCTCACTTGACTGCACAGCAATTTTCTACAAACTATCGTCTACTGTAGATTCAGCTGGAAGTCAGCCAGGATGGATCCTATTAGAAAAACACATCCATCTTTGGAAGACTTGACACCAATCCTATTCACACTTCCTTTGCTTTGTCTACACAGAAAGTTAACCTGGTTGAATAAAATCGTTGTAGATGTGTTTATTTCAATTAATGATTTGTTTTTCAGTTGATTCTGTGACTGTTCCTAATCATCTCAAAGGGAGCAGAAATCAAGTTAGTTTCAGCCATAATAAGCACCCAGCTATGCCTTCAAGATCTAGAATGACTATCTCAAGGCAACAAGATGCTATGGTGTAACAAATTTCCTCCCAGCAGCTAACAGGTTTCAAGTGACCTTATTTGAAGTCCTAGTTCACTGTGTCTGGAAAACCACACAAACTATTTTGTACCAGGATGGTGATGGCCTCTGTTGTATTGAATAAATTGTTTTACTTCACTGTCACAGTGAATAGTCTGTGCATCCATAGTAAATTAATTCAGCTCAACTGAGGAACAACAATTCATCAAGCCAGTGACTCATCTGCTTGTAAGCTTTTGTCCCGTCTCTGAGTAGCTACATGGGGAAGGTCCATCACATTGTAGTTCTTCAACAGATTTACTTGAAGATCCCTTTTATGGAAATACAAATCTTGTGTATATGAATTCGACAAGTTAAGTGGGTTCTAGGGAGCATTTTGTGTTCCTCTAAATGAGGGGAACATGGGAGAAAAACTGGAGCTGGTAGATGGAGAACTGACACATCAATAGCAGTTGGCTAGATGAAAAAAACTGATAGCTCCCCTTTGCAGTCAGGACTGTGGGTGAATATACTATCACTCTGTGGAAATTCTGCAAATAAGCAAGTAAAACAAAAACACAGCAACCAACAAATTAATTTTCTACTAATTTGATCTTTTCAGGATATATCTTCCAGACACAACTAAGGCACACCTCAAATAAACTAATTGCCTAGTTGTAGTGGTTAAAATGAGGCGAGATGAATCTGTGCCTTAGTGCCTCCTACATGAAGCACTTAAGGTGTTTCAGAAACTTTCCTTACTTTGAAGCAATATATCGGGCACCTAATAAACATCTCAATACAGGCCAAAGCCCATTGGGTGTGAACATTTAGACATACTTTGTTGAGTCAGCTTTGAATGATGAAAGCATGAAAATATGCTCAATTAAAAAGATGATAGAGTGACAGTTGTACTTGCCTAGCTCTGAAATGACTATCAATGGCTATAGCTTTTAACAAAGAGAAGTGCTGTTCTCATGTTTAAGCTGAAGAAATATGACTCAGAAATAGGAAGTCAAAAACAGAGCAAAGCAGAGACAGCAAAAAAATTTTCACCACATGTAGTGGATCAGATTCTTATTTCATTATGCCCATGTTCATGCCCCATCAAAATCCTCTTGAATTAGTGAGTCAATCAGACAGCAATGAGTTTTGGGTAGGCACCAGATTCAGAGAAATTAAATGTGAAAGCTTAAAAAATACTTATTACGAATATTCAGGTTAAACCAAATCGTTGCAGACAAGCCATCCAATATAAAATTAAAATATCTTAAGTAAATAAAAAATGTGAGTTCTAATATGCAGGAATCTTTTATGGAAGCAGTTCCCATCTTAACTTATTACTAGTTCTAGTCAAAGTTATTTTCCTAAACAATATTTTAGATTTTCACTATTTTTCCCATTTTCAATCTCTTTTTTTCTAGGGAAGTATTCAGCCCTGAGGATTGATCAGGCTTTCAGCGCTGCAATTTCCCCCCCCCCCCCCCAAAAAAAAAAAAAAGTATATTGACTTAAAAGATATATTTTTTTTCTTTTTCCTACTAGGAGTCTTGACAGACCAGATCAGTTGGGCCTACTTAAAACCTTTTTATTTCTAACCATATTATTTTTGGTTAAACTTAACACAGACATGTCTCTGGAGTGCGATCTAAATGCATCAATACTCATTTCTGAGTTATATAGGTGAAAAAAGCCTCATTTTTCTTTGACTGAGACACATTCTTTGTCACAGTGTTTTAAAAAATGCGGTTAAAATTGCTTCCTCTCAATTATTGCATAGAAACCTAGCAACAAAGTTGCACAGCGTTGTATATATATAAAACGTGGAAGTCTTTTCGATGCATTTGTCAACCAGTTCATTGAATTTTCCATAAATGTAACTTTTGGAAAAGAATATAGACAATAAATTAAATAGCAGTATTTTGCAGACAACCCTCCTCCAGCTGGATTTATTATAAAAAATAAAAGGCAACAAGCTTTGAGGAAAATGTACTTTCATGTGCATTTGCTAATGATTAGAACTCTGGTAAAAGTTTACTAATTGCTGAATATATCAAAGATTAGTGTAGTTTTAAGGATATATATATAAAACAAAATAGTCATGTAATTTTTTTTTCTTGTGGACATTGCTACAATCAGGCCTTCTGGTTTTACTTTTCTTTCTTAATTTTGTTGGTTATTTTTCCTTTTTTTCTTTGTTTATATTGGAAATATAGCCTTCCATGACTTCCGGGGGAATTATAAAAATCTAATCCCTTCTATATTTAAATTAAAATGTTTTGGAAGATGAAACTACGTGCCTGTGGATTCAGGAAGCTGCCAGTCCAGTTCCTTCTTTGCATACAAAAGTGTCCAAATAAGCATCAAGCACTAAAAAGCACAGCTGCAAATCAATACAGGGTTGGATGGAAAGCCAGCAATGGCAAAGCAGTCACAGAATGAAGGTCACGAGAAAAAGCTAATACTCAATTGCATGTAAAAGGAAAGTACAGGGAAATAGTGCTATACTGACATGAACAGCAGGTATAAATAGAAGGCAACACATCAACGTGAAGGCTGATATTTCAATGCCATTACAGAACAGAGCCCAAAACAGTAAACACTGAAGTATCTTCTTGTTTTCTGGTACTCTGAATATTCACTATTATCAGAAAGGAATTTCGGAAGGAAATCAAATCAAAATAGTTGAAATTTGTTTCTAAGCGTAAATTGTCCATAAGTGTAAACTTTTCATAACTCTTCTGAAGGGTTATGCATGTATCCAGATGCCACAAAAATGAAGCAAAGCTTGTTCTTCTAAATACTTTTACAGTATTAGAATATATGGTTCAAGTGTTTCCACATTCAAAAAAGCTGTTGAGTCTAGATTTTTTTAAAGAAAATAATTAAGGATTTACCTCTTGCAAAGAGGCCACCTGAATGAAGAGAAAATGAATAGTTTTAAAAATAAACAGGTATAAGAAAAAAATGTCCAAATGGATACTGCTTACTGTTTTGCCATGCAGCCCTGGACACTTTCTGGATGTCCATTTGCAGCCTTCAGTGAATATGAGTTCCAGAATGAACAAGCTTAGAAAATTATGAAAATCAGGTATCTTTTAAGTGCCTTAATTTTGGCAACCAGACTCAACAATGCTGAAAATCTTGAAAAGAAAGGGATAATTTGGGAGAACAGGGAGGTTTTCAGACTTCGTTGTCTACATCCTACTCTGGGGCCTCAAATCTAATTTAGGCTCTTTGTCTCTCTATGGACCTTGGTTCCCGAAGACTTCCATTATCATGGAGTTAATGACACTTGCCTACCTCACAACAGCTTTGTGAGGATAAACACATTAAAAAATGTATGTTCCTTGAAATGTGGTAACGGATTACAGGACAGTGTGGGAGGGTGGGAGTTGAACTCCTCCACATCCTTTCTCTAGTAGGGAACAAATGCTGCCTCTTCTGAAAGACAAATTTTGCACTGCTCACTTTTACTTCCAGCAAAGGCGATTTCTCTTGTTGATTCACCTGGCCCTGAGATCCATCTCTCCCTCCTCTCATGGTAATTACAGCTGGTAAATAGTGATGCAGAGGGAAGTCTGTTCTGGGAAACTTCACTGCACAGTCCCTGGCTTTCCACAGTGCAGTGTTTGTATGCTCGTTACTGTGTGACCTTCTACTAATGCCATTCTATTCACATTATTTTAAAGGTCAAAATAGAGTTCTTTAAAAGTCAGAAGATAGATGTTTTGGATTTTCTTTTTTTTTTATTTGGGAATTGCTTCTCGTTATTATTGAAACCAGCTGAAATCAGATAGCAGAGGAGTGAAGACAGAATGAGGGTTGGAGCTCATAAAACAAAAGCTTGATATGGCATAGAGGAGCATCTGCTCAAGTCCAGAAAAACCTGAAGCTGTGTAATGTTTCTCACAAGGCAGTAATATGCCATAACCACTCATATCGAAGCTATATTTTGGTCAAACAGAACAAGCATTCACCATTTATCAGGATTTGAGCCTAGTAAATTATTTGTCGCTCTTCTCAGTGCTCCCTAAGTACTGTCAACTTCTCATATTTTGACTGTCTAAAAGGTGACATTTGAAAGAGTGGTAAAAGTACCTTTTTCTTTTAGCTATATTTTTGTATACTATTAATGGTTGGTATACTGGGACCACCTCAGAGAGTTCATAAATTACTTATGTACCAGAATCACATTGCCTATAGGGACAGTCAGGAAAAAATAAATAAATAAAAAGAGCTGTTAACTGTTTTTGTGAAAGAATAATTTATTTTTTACCTCAAGAATAAGATGATAGTTGAATGAAGCACACTCCCATCTAAACTGTAAAGAGTGTAAAGGTTCAGATACTTATTCAGTCTCACACAGCCTGGGATTATGAGCTACATCCCCCATTCCAGAAAAACATTCAGACTATTGGGCTGTTTTTATGTGGGTCTCTCATTTGGCCTTAATTTTGACTTTCATCCCAGTCTGTACTGAAAAATGATGTTCAACACACTTTTGGTGAAAGCAGTACACTTAAAAAACAGTAGGCTTTTGTGACTGACTTCTTCCGAAATGAAAAAGCCCTTTTGTCAAAAAGCTCCTTGGCTGACAGACAGGCAGAATCAAAAGAATGGCTGTTGCATTTAAAGCCCCAAACTCTATGCAGTATTGAACACCTCCTACTTGAATCAAATAAAATCTGTACCAACTCTAGCGGCAAAACATACTACTAAAGGATAACCACTTTAAGGACAGAAAGTCAGACTTTCTGGACAGGGTATTGTTCCTCTTAAACAATACAAGGTTCTCTCTGGTCATTAAGGATGGGTCTTCAGTGACTATTACTTCAAACAATATGTTTAGTGCCTTCAAACCATTGCCAGCATAGATTCAACAGTGAATCTGGGGAAAATGCTCAAGCTGTACAATTGAAAAGTATACATTAAAACATAATTAACACTCCTGTGTGAATCATCTTCCCTGTGATATCACTGGGATATCTTTTCCATTGGGAATCACAGCATAAATTTAAAAGGAATTTTTCTGACAAAGATGTAGCACATAAGATCATCTTTTTCCAACAGCTCCTTATGGTATGAGTCATCCTACCCAAACTTAAAACATGTACTACGTGGATGTCTACTTCTGAGCTAGTCACTCTACCTTCCCTTATGGTCAAAAGAGAGAAATCGGTATTATTAGAGCACAATTTATCTGACCTATTTTAATGTCCACTTTTACATGAGATGAATTAAGCCCCAGTTACCATTCACTATACTGACTACACTTCCATTGGCCATTAAGGGGCTCTAGAGTGAACTGCTCAGATGTTGATATTTATCTACCAATAAGATGAAGCCAATCCTGTTCAACTGTGCTAATTAAACTTTGGAAGAGAATCCCTCTCAAACCCATTCTGAGTGATCTGGCAAAGAGCAGGTGTTTCTGAGGAATGGCAGTGGGAAAGAGTTTTTTGCTCAAGACGCAGGAATCTAACACGATGCCAGGAGTCCTCTCCAAGGATTTTTAGGCTCCTGTACACCAAACTTTAAACAATTACTTAGAAAATCATATAACTGGCTATTTTTAAATGAAGAGAAGAGAGTCGGGGCATTTCTGACTTTCCTCAGCCTTCTTGATCCAATCTTGCAAAGAGACTAGGGCACAAGTCCTTCTGTTATCACTGTGCTCCTTCTCCTTATATCATAATATATAGAGAAAGGAAATCAGAACACCTATCTAAAAGTAAGATGTGGAGTCCATTGATTAGGTTTGTCATCTGAATGACTGAGGAACAAAATGTCTGTATGCTGTCAGTAAGTCATCAGTGATCTCTCTCAGGACAAGCAGGGGCTGGGGCAACATCAGGATAGCCAGAAGCAGACCTGGGACTTCAGTATCACTTAAGAACTGTGATAATGAGCTTTATGAGATGTAACATAAGATCCAAAACAATTTATGTACGTGTTCATACTGAATGAAGTATTAATGACAAAACATATGGTTACAGACTGTACAAAAATAATATTTTTTCTTATGCAAATATTACAATGTGTAAAAAAATTACAATGGGCATGGGTGAGAGAGGAAAGTTAATTTTGTCCATGGATGACATTGATATCACTGAGAAAGTAAAATTTGTATATTTACTGTCCAGTTTTAAAAGACTTATTTGTTATATTTAGTACATGCATAGCTTGAAGAAGAGAGAAATACTGTCCCGAGAAATAATTAGAGCACAGAAGTAACTAATCTCCAAGGGCCTGTCTGCAATTAACTAGGTGATCTTATCACAGTGGTAATGTACCTTTAATTTGGACTACTTCCATCCTAATAAGACAACCAGGGGGCTTAAGTGCCACATAAAAAACCTAACCAGGGAGGATGATCAAGAAGATAATTCTTTTTCAAGACAAGGAACACAATTAACAGTGTTAAAAAATGTTAGCTCTGCCCAGGACCTTCAAAAGAAAATTAGAGGAGAGTTAAGATGAAATTTCAATGAGACAACTTCAGACATTGGTGCCCTTAAGAGTGATAAGTGATGAGATGTTTATGAGGAGGAGAAGAGCACTAAAAAAACCTCCATACACTTACGGGTAATAAAAAGGCCTAAAGAATGCAAAGCATGATGCTACATGAACTGACTAAACCACGAGTGTGATTGTGACTGCAGCAAGCACAAAAATGGACTGAATCAGACCGTAAACATTCTCAGAGCAATAGAAAACCTTGCAGTGAGTGAATCAAATGGATTATTAACTTAAATGCTGAAGTCCCTCATGTCATGATATTGTTCAATTTAAACATATGATAGACAGGAAATCAGAAAATTGTAGTAAATAAACAAAAAAGCAGATCTGATCAGAACAGAGGTTGTTTTCATTTCAGTTGAAGCAGTGACTAAGGTTATTACTTGGAATGGAAGAGCTGTTTATGAGCCATGTGTTTCTCCTCAAAAGCAAATAAGTAGATAGTAGGAAACAAGCAAATTTCATCCGAAGTCATTCATTCTTTGAGCAGTGAAAAGCTCCCATTCAGCTGATGTAGATGTTTTCACTAACAAAAAGTAATGCTGAAGGTTCACTTGAAACTTCAACTTCACAAGAGGTTGATATTGGGGCTAAATTTGCTTATCATCCATAGTTCCTTCTTGAAAAGCCTCAGGCTGGATCAGCAGAAATCTATTTGTGTCCTGGAAGGAACTTCAGGGCATGACTGATTATTACCTTAATCCCATCTGTCTTTGCAGTGGCACATGCATGGGTATTCATCCTAGTCAACATCAGGCAGCTCCATGTGGCTTAGTCACCCTATACCCTCTTGAGAGTCAGCAGAGAGAGATAGAAATTTCTAGGGTGCAATGTCATCTGAGAAAATCTAGATGTCTGGTACTACAAATGGGTTCTGTTACAGGAGCGACCAGTGTCAGAAGGCACAGAATAGCCCATGGAGCTTCCTGGTATTCCTAGCCACAAGGGCAGGGAGGATGTGTAGGCAGCCTGTACTCAGGTGGAAGCTACACTGTCCATAAAGATGTTGTGGATGCAGGTTTCATGTAGGGTGCAGCATTCATCCTGGGACCAGCCAGTCAAGGCAGAATATAATCACAGTTGTGACTGTGAGTCTTGTTTCCAGCTAATGGTTGAACAACATAAAAGTGTGGTTCTGCAGTAACAAAGCAGACTCATCTCTACCAGGTGATTACAGGCTTGAAATGTTGACTCAGGTATTCCCATGTTTAATCTCCTTGTTGATGAATCCAGGACATTGCACCTGTGAGTCAGGTGTGCAATGCTTCCATAACATTTTATGTTCTTTTTGCAAAGCTTATTGGCTCCGGTTTCACCTCTCCCTATATGTAGCCTGCAAATGGACAGATGCAGTCGCACTGCAATCAGGTGTTGCTGTGTGTGCAGAACGCACTTCACACGTAAGAGTTGAAAATCTACGTCACTATGCAAGAAGTGACCTGACAGACCGACTAAGCAGAGCTTTGTGAAATCTTCTGAGATGCAACAGAATATAGCCTTTTACAACACAGATGTGTTACCCAGTCTTTCTGTTGGCACCTTAGGTCTGTAAGAGAGAAGAAAAAGGGAGAGAGATGATGGAAGAGAAGGGGGCTGGAGAAGAGGTGAGAGGAGAGAAGGGAATGGGGGAGAAACTGGTCTTGGGTCATTTCCAATAAATTTGCATTTCATTGCTATGCTAATGATTGCGTAGCCATTCTGAGATTTCTCTGATAAAGACACTATATTATGTTCCTAAAGAAAACTGACCTCAAGATTGATATTTTTATATTACTTTCCCTTTGGGAAATGGGATCAGCTCTTCTGGAACAGGATTGCTGGGTAAACACCTCCCTTTCTTCCTAAGAGAATACTGTAATTACACCTAAATTGATATTTTACTTCAGTAACTCCAGTTTCTTATCTTACAGAATGTCTTTTATCCATCACTGCTTGCAATATACCTCCTGTACCTTTTGTCTGCTAGTGACTGGAAAAAACAGTTTCCTCTTTAGTGGATTATTTTAGTTCCAGCTGGCCCTAATGCAGTTTCACTCGATCTTGTCCACACTTTCTTTCTGTTCTGGTTCCCTCACTTGATTTGCAGCCCCGACTTTACACCTATTTTTCTGGGAGTAGATTTTACTCCTTTTGCCACTCATAATAATTTGGTGGCCATTTTTCCATTAATAAAAATAAATAACTAAACAAAATGAAGACTGAAGCCAAATGATCAAAAAGCCAAACAAAGCTAAACATCTCCTGTCTTGCTGAAAGAGAGGGAGGAAGGAAGGATGCTCTTTAATCCTCACTTTGTAGTATTCAGTTATATTCAAGCTGTGAGGCAGATGTTCCCTGATGAGCAATTAGCAAAAAACCTGTGACTTGAAATCATAAATCAGCACTTGCCTCTGATCTACAGGGTTGAGAAGCATGACAGGGCATAGGAGGCTATAGACATCACCTTAATGAGCGCTGCTAGTCAACTGTAAAATTTCTCTGAACAAGAAGTTTGATCCCACAGTGTGCTGGATGCCTCCTGAGCAGGCTCCATTCCCATGAAGCCAGAACTCTCCAAGTACCTTCAAGCCATTTTCACAGACATAGAAAAAAGAACTAGAAGGCTCCTGAAAAGGTCATTCCCTTACCCAAGGCAGGAAGAAATACACTCATGGCATGCATGCCAGATTTTTGTTTAATCTATTCTGCAAAGCTCGAGCGATGGGAGTCTCTAGGGAACCTATACTATATTTGTCATTAGCAAAAAATCCCTTTGAACTGCAGTATTCCTTGGTGCAACCAACTTGAGCATTTCTTATCCCAGATAATTCCTACCCTCTCTGCAGCAGTTCTTGTTATGCCTAGTTTCGCACTCTAAATAGTAAAAAGACTCTTGGGGTTGTACCACACTGATGGCTACAGGAAACACTTCTAATGCATACGAACAAAATTTTGAAGATTATAGCTACATTTCAACATCTACTTAAAATCTAGCACAGAACCCTGAATGACAAACAAAACAGTTGATTGGGTCACTGCAGAGATGCTGTTCAGACTGTAGCCCATGCAAGTGATGACAGCTCTTTTCTCTAAATAAATGAAATTGTTTCAGCCTAAGTATTCATTTCTAAAACAAAATAACCAAACATACACCCAAATGACAGGCCAAACCCGTGATTTTTCTACTAAAGTATCTACCTAGGTATAATGAAAGAAATTAGGAGGAAAAGATTCAGGGGAAATTAAAGGATGATTCAAAGATGACCTAGATGTATGCACAATGACTATCTTTACATTAATGCTGAATTGGTTTTAAACAGCTGTAAACATAATCATTTATTTAGGAAAGACAGTTGCATGTGTAACATCTGACATACTGAAAAGTGTTGCAAGGACTTACACTGTTAAACAAATTCATAGCCTGTGCTAATGAACTGGATTTTTAACTATAACTGATGACTCACATTGTCTGGATCTGTTAGGGATAGGAAAATGTAATATATAGACCAGTGGGCTACAGGAGCATTTCCACAGAATAAACCTTAGGATGAGTTCTCAAAGTAGTTTGCTCACTGGATAATAACTAAGAATGGAACAAGAAGTCAAATTATGCAGCCTTTTGTTTTAAATGCACCTCACACCTGTATTCTTTATTAGGAAAAAAAACAACCCAGGAATCAATGCTATGCTGATTTAAAAGTATAACTTTCACTGATTGCAGAATGCAAATATCTATATTGATTTTTCTACGTCCCTCTCCTCCTTGCATTTCAAACATATTGTGTCTCTACCTATCTTTCAAACCTGAATACCTATCATCTAATTAGTTGGTCAGAGAAGTAAGGTGCATCTGATCAGGATTTTATTGTGACCTTTGATAGATATTTCATCCTTCCTCTTCCATGCCATTTCACTTTCAAAGTCTGTTGGACGTTGTTAAAGACTTTGAGCTGTTGTCCAAAGTCAACATCTTCTTGCATTCTAACAAGATTTCCCAGCCCATAGGGAGGGAACAGCAAAGAATTGCCAGGTTGGGGATTTTAAATTGTCTTTAAGAAGCTTCAGTGCAGTATGAAACTGTATATATATTTTTTAATAAAGTGGACACCAGGGGTAAAAAAAAAACCAGTGTCATGAGATACCATACAGTGGAAGATAACATAATCTTTCTATTTATAACATTACTCTGATAAATGCAGTAGTAGACTGGAAGATCATAAGACATGACCACTTTTAGGGGTACAGAAAGAATTTCCCATGGAATGACCACTGTAAATTGAATCTGTTAAACCAATTAAGAGCTGGAGTAAATATTCTACACCAGTTTAGGGTGCACAGCATGATAAAGATATGATTTGTTGCACTTACATTTTTGTTTTGTCTTCTTTGGAGAATAATCAGAGAGAATGAGGAAACAGATATCAAACTAGAATGAACTGACTGGAGTAAGTTCTAGGTAAAATCACTGTGTATTTTCATACAGATTAAAAAGCCATGTTTGAGACTATGGGAAAACTGCATAAGGACACAGTGAAGATGCTTTCCAAAACACAAAACCAGGAACTAAATCTGCAGCAATAACAAGAGTATATGTCTGGGGAGACAACACATCACTACTGCAAACTTTCTTTTCCTTGGTTGGCCTTATTCCATAACGGAGAAACATAAATTCTTGTAAGATACAATTCATCTGCCCAAAAATATCTACTTCATGGTAAAGTAAACTGTTCTCTAAGCTCCATCAACTTTGTTGATTACATTTGCACATGATGATGAAGGGAGCCCATAGTGACTACCTGAGATGAAGATGTCAAGTTCATCGATGCTAGTCAGATGAACCCCATTCTATCAGTCTTGACTACGTGCTTTAATTTCCATTCTCTACCAGAGATTGACACCAGTTTAGAGTTTCTTTAAAGCCAGGCCTACATTATAATTATACTGGATTGGATGAGGTTGGAAGAAGTTCATACATTCTCACTGACTTCTAGCTGACAGTACGGTAAAGACATGGCTATAGGTGAAGAAGCTCCATGATGTTAGAAAAGCCATTCTGTGGTGTGGTAGGAATGGTGTAACATCACTCACTAAAACCCAAATAACGAACCACCTACTTCTATTGTCACACACTGAGTCTATACAAGGGAATTGCAACATCACCATGTTGGAGGAGCTGCGCTATTAAGACAGCCAAGGCCTATTTGCACACAAAGGAAAGACTGGATAGGACAAAGCTCTTGAGTGAAAGGTGGATTGTGCTATTCTATCTGCTACCTCTCTAGTGGCTGAAATAGTTAAATATTTCTTCACTCCACTGACTAAAATGCAGCTTGACTCTGAAATATAAAAGCTAGTCTGTGGGTTGCATTTGTGTGCCAACATAAACTGAATGTAATTCTATTGTCTAATGTACACATATAGAGCTGAGGTTGGTGAGGATCATAAAGATTTGGATATTAACAAGAAATAAGATAATAATTCCTGTAAAACTAGCGACGTGGAAAAAGGACATGGAAAGGAACTGTGAGATACCTACACTTAGCTCAGCCACATAACATACTTTCTACAAATTTTGTCACTGCAGCACAGTAATCTCCTTATGCAGAGTGTATAACTGAATTCCATTACAATCGGCTTTAACTCCTGCAAAATTGCACTTCTTTAACTGGGTACAGTTACAAACATTGGATGAAGTGTTGCTTTCCTTTCTTTCCATGGCTTTTTTCCCCAAAGTCCCATAGTAACATTGGCTCAGATTTTATTTAAATGCCAGAGTACTAATGATACTTCCAATCAAATAATGCAGGCACAGTGTTGATCTAGGGTGTGTCTCAGCCCATGACTGAAGTGAATTTGTTAGCACAGTAGTGTAAAGCTCCCATTTGAACTTCACATTGATTTTTTATCAGAGCTAATCTAACCTATTCATCTCAAATCCTTTCACTTGTTTTCAGTGTTCATTCTTCCTTGTTTCTGTCCCTCTTAATATCCTCTTGACCTTTCCACAACCATGCTGTACCTTTTCCCATTTCTCTCTACCCATTAAAATTTCAATATGGATTGGGTATCTTCCATAAATTCAAATAGAAGCACTCAAATTTGTGACATAGACAATTTCTTCCCTAAATTTCTCCTTCCCACTATGTTTCTAAAACGATATAATGCCCACACTAACTGTTCACTGTCCATCAGTGTAATGGTATTTCACTTACCTCCATTTTACATAAATGTTGTACTGCTGGATTTTTATCTTTTACACTGCAAGCTCCTTTTTGTAGTAACTCAGAGTTTGAAAGGGGAATTTTTAAAAATCATTTTAAATTAAATTAATTCATTGTACAGCTCTTATCTCTGAGTTCTCACCTCATTTTCAAAAATGAACAGGACTTGGTAAGAATAAGACATTACTCCTACACATATGCATGTCTTCAGCTTGGCAAAGGTGGGTAAGTGAAAGAAGATAATAATGGATCTCTAATGCACTGTGCAGGAAACTGTGCTGCTTTTTGATTGCCTGTGGATTGTTCAGCATTAAGTGTTTCACAGTTTTTTATTCATACAGAATAATATCTTCATAACTCTAACCAGCTGACTTCAGTGGGATAACTACAACATAATGGCATAGAAGAAAAAGGAGCAGAGTTCATCCCAGTAAAAAATACTCAAAACTACAGCTCAATATCACCCAGGTGTACAGGATATTACTAAATATTTTGTTCAGATTGTCTTGTACTGCAGTATGAATAAGGTGCTTGAGTCTTACAGCAATGAGTAAGCCATTGAAGCTGTTGATAACAGGACTAAACATATACATGTTACACTGACGTTCAGCACATTATATTCCAACATACTAACCCTATTTCCACTGTCCTTTTTTCTTGAACATTTGAGCCATGAAAATGAATGGCAATATTAGTGCTTCCATTTTTAAGCCCTTTGTAGGATCTTTACTATTTTCTGAATTTTAGCAAATTAACAGTTTAGACATCAAGTTATCCCTCTAGTCTCTAGCTGTTTGCCAGCCCAGAAGGACAAAGGTCTCCCCAGGGCTTGCAATATCTGTCAACTCTATGCAGAATTTTATATATCCCAAGGTGTCTCAAGAAGCACTAGACAACTATGTTCAGGCAACTGAATTAAGCACCACAGAGATATTCAGTTGGCCAGAGTCAGACGTCCCTATAGGGAGAGATGACTAGCTCTCCAGATTCCAATGGCTGTAGTGGCGACATCTCCCCGGTCTATGCTTACCATGTGGACACTGGCAAACAAACATACAAACGTGTATGTTTTATTCTTGGGACTAAAGCCCAGGCTAATTCTAAAAGCATTCTCCTCCTCTAATGTTAGTGGACATTCATCCAGAAGCTGATTCATCCCAACCAATGATACATGTAAAATATACATTTATGGTGGAATGATTTGTTTTCCTACTGCTAATGGTGAACAAGTCCTATACTACTAGGCTAGACTAGGTGCCTAACTTTTAGAGGTCTAGGATTGGCTGTGTCTTTGCAAAAGTAAAAAAAAAAAAAGGGGGTATGTATGTCCCAAATCAATGGCCATGATAGCCATATGGTAATATCTGAATCAGCTATAAGATATCTTGTGTACTACAACTTTACATATGTTCAGGGAGAAACGGGACAACTGGAAGGCAACTCCATTGCAGGTTTATAAATATGTTGGAACTACATCCAGCTCAGGAAATCTCTAAACTGGAAACACATTAACATTAGAGAAGTGCTGGGAGAAAGTACCATATATTTTTGTGCTGTACACTTTGCTAAGCATCTGCTTTAAGCCACTGCTGGAGACTGGGTCAGAAGGGGTTTTAGACTGTTCCAGTACAACCATTCCTCTCTTTTAATGTGTAATGGTCTATGCTTCCATTTGAGTTAGCTGTTAAAAGTCTCTTTACAGGCAGTGAAGAGAAATAGAACGTGTAGGGCGTGGTTCACCTCACTCTAAAGTAGATGCCTAAAGTAAGTCAGATGGCTTGTGCCCTCCAGGACCAGCTGCCCTCCATGGATTATTAAAGCATCCCTGGATAACCAGCCCAGGTGTAGATGTCTATATCCAGCTGCCTAAGGTTAGATCCAAATGAGAGTCGAAGTGTATGTAGGACTTGTGTATAACATTTGGAAAACATGAAAAATTTAAATAAAAATGCAGAAGTAGTGAGCTGTATCCACAAGAAATGCAGCGGGCAAGAAGAAACAACTTAGACTTGCCAAATGAATGTCAGAAGACTGACAGAAATGTTATAGTCACTGCGTTATAGCTAACATGCAACAGTGCCATCTGCACAGCCTATACTCCTTGCTGCTGCCTATACACCACCCTTCTTTTACATTCACAATTTAGGCTGCAAACCCACTAAGACAAGACCCCTCCTCTTTCTGTTTGTTCTTTATGGCACCAATCCAGCTTCTACTGAAATTCATTGCTAAATTTGGATGTATTTTAATGGGGAATATTTCGGGCCCTAGATGTTGAGACTCTGGGAGAGGGGTACTATAAATAATTAATGAGTTTAGGTAATTGAGTTAATTAATCTTTTAACAATCAAAAATACATATTGATTATTCCAGAAATTGTTGACTATCTGCTAATTATACAGAGAGTCTTTACTTACCAGAGATGCACAACATCAGCAAGATCCGAAACAAAAGCATGTCTAGTTTTTTTTGTGGAATAATCCCCTTAAGATAGTAGAGTTAAATGAATAAGGCAAAGATTCAAAGATGGTCTTTTTATACTAAAGGGTAGCAAGACCTTACTATACACAAAATCTTGCTGTGGGCAAAAAGGGGAACATACCTTGTATGTGACGCCAAGAAACTTATTATTAGCCTAATTTAATTTTTAACAGTGCCAACAAAAAAGAGGCGTTATTATTACAAGTCCAGTTATAATGGCATTAATATAGTTTAAAAGTATCTAATTAATATAAAACAAATCTCATTAACAATACTACAGATAAAAGTTGTTATAATGCCCTCTGCTTCTTTTTCTACCTCTTTTTCTCTGGTGTTATTCCTACCCTTCTGCTCCACCTCTGAATCCAGCGTTTTCAGTCTGGGGTGGTGGGTAAAGGCTTACAGGGAGTTGTCACCCTTCTGAGATCTTCAGCAGGAAGAATATGCTATTCATGGCAGAGTTTCTTTATCTCCTTTGCCAAGAGGTGCATGATTTGATGGTTTCTTTTTCTTCACCCTGAGGTCTGCTTGGGGCCATTTCTATGTTTTCTAATATGCTTCACATCTTGCTCTTTCTTCACTGGTCTGCAACTTCACATTACTTTTGGCGTTACTGTATATGGTACACTGTAAATATGTTAGATACTTACACTTTCTCTTTCTGTTATCCCTAAAACTGGTTTTGCTCAGCTTCTAAATTTGCATGACTATAACTAAGTGATTGCTGGTGGGTTGCTGATAGCCCTAGGGCCTCTGACATGGTCCTACACCACCACCTTCTAGGCCTCTGCTGTGGTCACCCATGCCTGTTCTTCTTTACGCTGCATTCTTTCAGGATCATAGATAGGCCCTTCTACTCAACATAACCACTTGTTATTCCTGTCTATACCAAAATAATTAAGAATAGATGCTACACCACACAAGTGTACAAAGCTAAACAACACTAAAACAAATTAGCTAATAACCACCTGGTTGTTAGACAATTGCTGTTACAGCTGAACAAACTGAAGCAAATCTCCAAGAAAGCTGAGGTAAGTCCAGGCAAAACCTGACAGCAAGCCAGTGTAGTTAGCTTAACCCAGAGGCTGGGTCCTGGTACTAGCAATGGCCATTTACGTTTATTGGGCTACAGGGCTACAAACCGTTTCTGCTGTCTAACAGAATGACACATTTTAGTGCACTACACTACTGAGCTTGAAACGTGTTTTTGGAGAAGATTGATTAATTGAATTTTGACATTTTCATAACAAGCTTCTGTGAATTTCACTACTGATGCCTGTGAAAGCATGCTCCTTTCTAGGAAGAAGAGAGAGAGATGAAACATTATTGTTCTTTTTCTGTTGCAGTTTGGTATTTCTTTCTATTTACTTGGACCCAAGTGTTAGTGATTTTTAGAACTACAGCGTATCAGGTTCCCTGGTTCTTTTCCCTTTTTTTTTTTTTAACCTAACTTCCAACGTTATCTTGAGCTCATCTTCTTGCACCTATTTTCTCACCTGTAAATTGGTTAGCACTATTTTTATATGGTATTTCCATGATCTAGAAAAGAAGTTATTTACCAAAAGCATTTCACAGAAATATTCTGTGCTTACTACACACTTGAGATACTTTGCATATGCGTGCAAAGTGTTATTGTTGCTGAGCCCTACCTATGGAATTTTTTAAATATAGTTCTATATAAAAACAATTTAAGAAGTAAGAACTTGACCTAATCCCTTGGAAGTAAGATGTGGTCTTTTAATTTCTTCCTTTCAAACCCTAAAGGTCACACCATTATTGGAACAGTTTCCTAGTTTGTATCTCTGATTATACAATCAACATTTGTTTAGTGAAAAGAGAAGAAATGGCATCTCTTGTAGCAGTGGAGATTGAACACTGTTATTTGATGCATATGGACATGGAGCACTGATATAAAGATGAAGAATATTTCCAGGGAAATGTTTTGAGAAGTCAGTAAAAGATTTTACTTTGTCATTCTTCTTGTGGTGTACATAAAATCATTCTGTATTGTTTGCTTTGGAATAAAGTAGTAAAATTCCACAGTATTTCAATCATTCTGTATGTAAGTGGCACCTTGGTTGCCTGGTTATGCATTATGTTGTTTTGCTCAATAAATTATAGCAGTTAATTAAGCCATCAATTTTAGCATTGCTACCTGTCCCTTGTTGTCCTTGAGATTCTAATAAGGAAATGTTCTGTTGTTTGTGTGAGTGTGTGAGGTGTGGCTGGGTAGGTTAGGTGTAGAGAAATAGCACACCCATGTTTTAGTTGAGAAGTAGTTTATAGATATTACAGAAGAAGATTGAATATTGCATTTAATATGTCCTCTCTCTATCTTCTTTCTTCAGCAGTCAGATGCTCCTTTCATTAGTTAGTCTTAAAACATTCCAAAAGACATTAGAAATGGAAGCAATGTAAAACAATCTCTTTTTTTGCATATTTTTTTATGAGAGAAAAGTGCCATCCTATTATATCCAGCTAATTGATCAGCAAAACTTTTTCTTGCAGGAAGCAAGTACACGTTATGCAGTTTACAAACATCCAAGATGAAATGATGCCATCTGCATTAGCTCTGCTCAGGACACCAGAGTTAATGTCTACCCTATGAACAAAAGGGTTTGCGTTAGGGTACTTCAAATCCAACAACAGCACAGACATCGGGGATACCAAGTCCAAAATATGGGGCGCTCACACAAGTACAGAGCACTAAATAACATTCTTGCAGATAATCTGCTGATACATGGTCATCTCCTTGAACAATAACCGTTCATGTAGAGACACAAACTGATACCAAAGTTTTAGATGTATCTCCTTTCAGTGCTGCAGCCATCTAGACACTAAACATGGAAGCACAGTCTCCTCACCCAGCTGGAACCTGGCTTACAGGCATATGTCACCTCAAATCCCAAGCATGCTCAGCAGCTTAAAAGGCCACCGGTACATCATTAGAAAGTTTGGAATAATTTGCGAGGTTCCAGCACAACAAAAAGGATGCAAGTGAGGGACCTAGTTGTGCTCTTGTTTGCGTGATCCTGACCGATACAAACACAGCCACTAGCCAAATTTTGAGAAAGACTAGATATGACAGAAAGTGTGTGCGTGAAAAGTTTACATACAGTTCACACCATGCTATTTGTTATACAATTCAATGCATGATTATTCCTCAGTAGACGTAGCTCCATTTGTTGAACTTGGAGACAAAGGGAAATACATTGACTAACAACATCTGAGACCTAATAGTGTGTGTAAGGTAACGCATGGTGTGGCTATCCCTTTCCTATCATTTAAACCTGGGAATTGGGGATTTTCTACAAGTCTCTTAAGCCAGTAAAATGGCAGGTCATGGAAGCTTTTGTTAGGAAATCACACTGGCGATAACCAAAGATTCTTGTACTAGCATTTACTGAAAGAAGACATCATGCCAGAAATACATGTGTTTAAGTAGACTCCCACCATATGAGCGCAAAAGATCCAGTTCTATATTTTAGGCATAAGAACTGTATACTTCCCTTCATCCTACATCCAAGTTATTCTTATCAGTTGCTTCTGCAACATCTCCTCTTACTCCTACCAAATTCATTTATTTTTCTCCCCATATAGACAGATACTCCACATTCACTACAGGACATCTGTTGCTACCACTAGTGGGCATACGGACCGTGATTTAAATTGCATCCTGTTGCTGGTTTTTTTTCCAAACCATCTGTTGGACATTTCTGTATATTCATGTGCTTCTTTTTCTGTCAGGAGAGTACGCATCTCATTTGCAGTACAGGAAAGAAATACAACACATTGCCCTCAACTCCCAGCTCTCCTAAGTGTGCAAAGCCATTTTTTTCCCCCCTGGGCTGAATTCTGCTTTTATTTAATCTCACCATCTCCCAAGAGAGTTGTTACTGCAGCTCTGCACTGTTCCCTTATTTACTGGCTACTCTGTTGCAATGATGATTGCTTTCCAAGGCAGATGAAGAAAAGGAGAAAATCCATATTGAGATGGCCCTGAAAGATTAGGCTGAATGGACTTGCAGTTTGTCACCTCCAGTTGCATTGCAAAGGAAGGAAGGTAAGCTCCCCGATGTTCCTCAGTGACAGCGGTCTGGACTCATCACCCTAACTTGGACGCATCCTCCTCCCAGCTCTCCTCTGTTGTCCAAAGAGAAAAAGACTTGCTAATCATGATTCAGCCACCCTAAACAGAAATTGGCCTTTGTAGATCCCTTTGGCAATGGTATAGGAAAAGACAATGTACTCCTAATATAGTACCTGAGTGACATGTTTAAGATAGGATGGATACAGGAGTATGTCCCATTCCACAGCTAGAGCTGTGACCTACAGAGTCCAGCCCTAAGAGTACCCAGTATTAAACAGACGGACTTCAGAACACAAGATAGCTGCTGCTGTGGGAGTGAGGTCCCATAATATGTAGGCATCACCCTGAGAAACGAAGAGAAGCTATTGGAAATCACTTCTTCAGAATATGCTGGATACTCATGTTATCAGGCTGTTTACTTCTGTTTCTAGAACTAATACTCTTGTGGGGATCATTTTGGTACTGGTTGTTCAGTTTAAAAAAAGCATCTGAGATGGCGGGATACTAGAATTATGGGACAAATGCCTGAGTAAACTTTTTTTGCTTGAAAAATGATTTGTCAAAACCAAAATGTTCCATTGGAAGAAATTGATTTTACACAATTTTTGCATTAAAAAATCAGTCAGTCAAAAATTGTATAATTCTCCTAAAGAAATGTCCCTCTTTTATTTAGAAATATTTTTTGTTTGTTCTGAAATCTGTTAGTTTATTGTGGAAGCAGGACCAAATGTATCCAATCTTACGTAGGAAAAAAAAAGATTTTCTGTGTATGAACTATGTCAAAATTTTTAATTTCTGAATCCACACTTGAAATGATTTTTTTTTTCCTCTAGAAGGATATCTTCCAGTCATGAGAAATAAGGAGGCAATGTACTAGTCAGCTGGAGGACTTGACTGTCTTTATATATATGACTTCTCAGTACAATTTCTGATGACTAATCTCTCTTGATCCACAGTAACTAACCTCAATGTCACAAGGATTAATTAATCAGTCCTAATAAACTGGTTTGAGGATGAAATACTGTTAAACAGCTTTAGTAAATTCTGGTTTTTTCTATGCCTGATTTTTTGATGTGTTGTTAAAAACATGATTTCCTTTGTGCTGCATTAAAAAGGGCGGGGGGGAGTGTTCTGGGTACTCTGAAAATCAGGGAAAGTTATCTTACCCAGGGAGAAGTCCTTTTGGAACTTATATTAAAGAAAAAAAATGTCTAGACTCTCTTGAGGTGAAAAACATATGATAGTATAGACTGTGAAATATTATGACATGAAACTGTTCTGTCCCCATAAAGGCAAAAGCCTTCCTCAGCATCGAGCTACTGAACTCTAATTTCTCATAATTTTACAGAAAAATGTGAATTGGCAAAATGATTCTTTCCAATGTAAGTACAAGAATCTCATAGGTGGCAAAGTCTTCACAGTGCACTTAGATTGATCCCCTAAAGAGAAAGATAAATATCCCCAATTTACAGTGTATGCTTCTATGACATTTTTGAAATTAGTCACTTATCACAACCTCTACTATTAAACCAGAAGCACAACACTGGACCACAGTGAGATTTTAGTTCCTCCATTCAAACAAATGTGTCATGTTTTCTAACCTCTCTTGCCTCTGTAATGCAATACACATCTGAAAAAGGTATAAGTGCTATTGAGCGAGAAGGAGAGAACTTTCTATCTATTTTGTACTGACTGTAAAGAGTGCATTAAGGACAAGACAGGAGAATCAACTTTGAGTTGAATGGTAACGGATTACTAAATCCAATCCCCTGAGCTCCCACAGCAGGAGGGAGAGATAAAGAAAGAGAAAGTAATATTTTCAAGCTTCATTGTAAAACATTGGTAAAAAAAAAAAAAAAAAAGCACAATAGATAAAATTCTAGCCCACGTAAAACCAGTGAGAGTTTTACCATTCACTTCAAGAGGATCAAGAAATTACCCAGTGCCCTTTAAAATTCAGTGCTGAAACTTTTGTTAGGAGACATGTTTTTGTGGGGGCCATCACAGAAAATAACTTTTGCAGCATGTGCTAAGTATAAATAAAAGCATCAAGACCAAAAGGGCAAAACCGTTATGCATTCCTGAAGAGACCTCCTATGCCCTTTTCTTTGTGCCAAAACAAGCAAAGAAAAACTACTGTGAAAGTACAAAAGCAACTCCTGAAGAGAAGGAAGCTGCATCATCTTTAGAATAAAACACCCAAACAAACCTGCATTGCAAAGTGCTAGATGAACACTTTAGGTTAGGTGCAAGCAGGGACAAGCGATCCAGAAGGAATATCAAGACACTGTCCAAGCATGGAGGGATGCCGTTAGGAGAGCCCACCTGGAGTTTTAAACAAGCAAGAGATGTGAAGAGCAACAAGGAAGGCTTCTACAAGTACCTAAGCAGCAAAAGGAAAGCCAGGGAAAATGTGGACCCGCTACTAAATGAGGCAGGGGCCCTGGTGACAAGGAACACCAAAAACGCAGAGGTACTGAATGCCTTCTCTACCTCAGTCTTTACTGCTAAGACCAGCCTTCAGGAATTCAAAGCCCCTGAGACCAGAGCAAAGTCTGCAGCAAGGAAGACTTACTCTTGTGGAAAAGGATTAGGTTAGGGAAAATGTAAACAAACTGGACATACATAAGTCCATGGGCCCTGATGGGATGTACCCTTGGGTGCAGAGGGAGCTCGCCCATGTCATTGCAAGGCCTCTCTTGATATCTTTGAAAGGTCACGGTGATCAGGAGAGGTTCCTGAGGACAAGAAGAGAGCAACTATCACTCCCATCTTCAAGAAGAGCAAGAAGGAGGATCTGGAAAACTACAGGTCAGTCAGCCTCACCTCGATCTCCTCAATGCCCTTCCTAATGCAGCCCAGCATACTATTGGCCTTCTTTGCCACAAGGACACATCGCTGGCTCATGGTCAATTTAATAATCTGAAATCCACTCAAAATCAAAGTCATTATTCCTCATTGTTGTTCCTTCTATTAAAACATTATATCTGAATTCTGCCCTCCCAAGGTAGGTTGTTGGATCCTCCCTTTGGAATTATACACTGTAAGGAAGACTTTTATCTTCTGAATATGAATTGGCATAGTCTTAGTTAAGAATTACATTCTGCCCGGTAAGTTTAGACTTAACTTTTTACCTGACTGTAGCCCAAACAAGAAAACTTAGAAACTTCCTTGTAAAACTTTGGTGAAATAGATATACTTCCACATCAAATCTTTATAAAGACTTCACTGCCTATTTTGTATCTTCTTCATGTCATCTGGGGGATGTATTCAATATGAATCAATATAATTTCAGAGGGTTAGTCTGTCTTGTTCTTCATATGCCTACAGATTGGTACAGTTTATTTGATCATCTATGACACCTTTTTTGGAGTGAGGAGTAAGCAAAACATGCAGAAGAATAGTTTAAACAGTGAGACATTTGTAACCTTCCTCTAAGCTGACCTCATGAGTACATAAAATAAGACGTTTCCTAACAAGCTCTTTCGGATAGAAGAATCAGAACTTGAAAGATTTCTTTCAACATAGCTGCTTGCTTTAAGAAGCAAGCCAGTATTCTTATATCCTGGAATAACTATAGTACATAAAAAGAAACAAATACAGAACTGATTCATGGTTCCGTATTCTATGGCTCTGAAGGAGAAAAGTGGTGCTACACAATCTATTCATACAGTGTGCAAAGGGGGAAAAAAGTGCCTGTGTGCTTGTTTGCAATACTGATTTGACAGATTAGGCCATTTTCAGCATTGTGCCTGGCTCAGCAGAAGACTTGCGTACGTGCTTACCTTTGGTAAATTCACTTAAATTGACCACCCATGTGCTTAAAGAGTTAAGCACACACTTCAGGCTCATGATAAACTAGTTATAAAATCAACACACAAATGTCTATCCTACTTTCATTCCAGCACCAAAGAAGCAGAATGGGTATTGGTTATCCGCCTGGCATCTTCCTACCTTGCAGCATTCAGAGAGCAGCATTCACTCCGTAGTACACATGGCCACATCCTGAGGTTCTTACTAAGTTTTTAGTCAGTCCCAAATTTAGATTCACCTAATCTTCCTCTCATCTTCTGAGGATATCTGGTAAGAGTATTAGTTCTGTTAAACTCCCAGTCAACTTCACTAACTAATTCAGGACTTGATAAATTTATTACATGGTTATATGACATGATAGTTACAGATCTTTGACTTCGGTGTTCCTTTCACGCCTTTCATCAGACCATGTCTAACTCATCCATCTCATTGTAGATACGGTACTATGCAGCCAAGAATGGAAGGAAGCCTGATTGTGGAGACTAGTGTCCTTCAGCTGCTCAGAAAGGGTGCTGATTAGAATCCACACTCAGCTTCTGTGGATGTCTCTCTAATTGATTTTTTTGGCAACAAAACTAATTCATAAAGCAAAGGCAGGAACTAAACCCTAAATGACACCTTAGGTACAGGAACATACTATCTCTATCTCATTAAGGTCTCAGCTTCTGTACCTTTTCTAATGAGACCAGCTGGTGCTACTGTTAATGCACTGAGGACAATTAATGAACAGCATCCCAACAGTGATGGTCTTTTATGGATGACATTATGCATTCTAGCATCATTTCAAGTCTTTATTGACCTTTCAGGCTCAAACCAAAGTTTGCTGAAGTCAATGGAAACTAAAGAGAACAAAAACATTTGAATCTCCACCTATGAAAAATATTGTATTTTTAATTATTTTTTCTTTCAAATTGTGATAAAATAAATATTTTCCTGAAAAAAGATCCTTTCAAGGATTTTTTCATTTCAACCAAAACCTCATCTTCCTAGCTGCCTGTCTGGAAGAATAATGTCAATTTTATTTTTTTCCCCTGATGGCAGAAAATGAATATGTGACAGGAGCTTTCTAGGCTGATATATGTTTTGCTAGCAGTGTATTTTCTCTCAGAAAATAAATTTCATGCAAAATTCCCAGTCAGTTCAGGGAAATCTTTCAGTGGGAGTTGGATCTACTCAAGTAAAATAGGTAAGGAGAGGGAGTGATGTTACACAGTTAGGCAAATCTTTGTTACTTGGGGGAATAAACCTGTAGGACTGTAATTTTTTTCCTGTGTAACATCTGTAGTGTATTTCCATATGGAAAACAATGGTGAGAGCATTTCCTCAGCATTTGCGTCACATCCGAAATACAGACTGAGACCTATATGCAGTATTAGTGTCAGCAGTATCAGACCCAAAGGAAAGACCACCTCCACATCTGGATTTGATATCTTTTTTATGCATCCAAAGATTGGATTAGCCTTCTGCTTTTCTTGTAGTTCATACTGAGAGATTTTTCTACCACAATCCATAGGTCTTTCTCCAGATCACCACTTCCCAAGACAAAGTGATGGCTAATGGGATTGAAAAGTGTTGTTATGAGGTATTATGTGTATGGCCGGGGTCAGGGCAGGAAAGTAAATTAATTAATTTCAGATTGCTGTTACTGGATCAGCTTACTGGTTCTGAAAGAACTGACAGGTCTGTATGTTACTTCGTGGTATTTATTTTGGGGGGAGGTTGCCCATGGGCAAAGCAGAGACTGCTTGGGGTCTCTTCTATTATAGCTTGCAAAAATCAAAATAAATAAATAACAGGCCTCTTCCATCTTTGAGTTCTGTTCTTTGATTACTTACAGTTCTTCGTGACATGATGGACAATATCATTGTTGGGAAATGGCAAGGAAAACTTATGCTTCTCTTCAACTGCTTGGATATCTTGTCAAACTCCAAGAGCAGAGAATTTCCACAAAACACTTGATTTCTCAACAAGAAAACTTTTTTATGCACCAGCTTTGATGAAACTTTCATTTGTAAAAGTTCCTCAAATCCCTTGTAGATTTTCTGAGAAAAATCAGAAAGAAAGAGGCTCTCCTGAGATGTTAAAAATCCTGACTGAAAACTCTGCGTAGACTGGAGACTTAGTCTTGCACCACTTATCTCCAGGAATGCCCTGATCTTGAGGCAGAAGAAACAATCCTTGAATACTGTATGAACGAACATGAATCTTGGAAGAGGAGAGAGAAAAAATATACCATTCCTAAATGTCCAAAGCAGTCACCCAGGGTACAGGAGAGGGGTTGGTGTGAACAAGTATAGGTCAGGGGCTTGAACCTGCATCTCCTGCTTCTCAAATCTGTTTATGAGTTATTCTCAGATTACTTTTCCTTAGGAAAAAAAAATATACTTCCAAAAGTCTTGTTTTCATTCCAGTGCAATGGAGAGAACAAAGGTTAGAACTTTCTTACTATATGGGAAAATAATTGCTCCCCTGCTGTGCCTCAAGAAACAGGTAGCCCTCAGAGACAATCTCTTCAGCCAGCCCTCTGGACATACTGACAGTGCTGCAAAAGCTTCATAAAGCCTGTCTAGTGAATTTAGGGCAACTAAAGTTAAGATATATCATTATTTCATCAAGACATGCTGTGCATGTATGTGATTCTGGATATACACATATATGAGAGCCAAACAGAAAGAAGTCTTATTTTTTTCTTTTTTTTTTTCTTTTCTTTTTTTTTGCCAACTTTGTAATGCAATTACTACAGAGTTTAAAGATCTGAACACCAAAGAAAACATTTTACCAATGAAAATAAATAATGATGTGGTGTTTGCAGCCAATGCCTAATGCTCAAAAACCAGCAGGAGGAAAGATTGTTTCAGCAAAGTAATTTTTCAAGTTTACCAGTGGAAGTAAGCAAGTCACTATTGCTCCCTATCAGGGTCAATATGAAACCGCCAAAATAATGAAACCTTTTATCGATGGCAAATAACGATGGCAAAAACGATAGAAGGGCTAAAGCTTGGTCACCTTCCCCAGCATTTTTTCCCTGAGAAAGTCAGAGAAATGGAAAAAGGAGCAAAATGAAATGCAATTCTCTGATTCTGCTGTGGGCTAAGAGTGATGGAGACATTAAAATAGAACTTTACTGAACAGTCTGACTGCACCAGAATGTGTTAGTAGGGCCCTTGATGAAAGCCTTGATATCTGTGACACCTCTTCATCTGATTTCTGTCACAAAGGCTACATGCAAACTTGATATGACAGAGGAGATTTTGAATGTAAAACTCTTGCATTAAAGCAGTAAAGGTGAGGACATAAATGCCACAATCGATGCTTAAAAGCAGCTTAAGGAGGCTCTAAAAAAAAACAATGGTTGATATGGTGCCTGATTATGCATCATGGGTGCAACAGACTGTAAAAGGTGCTGTTACAGAGCTTAAAATAATGCTAAAAGCAGGCAGATCCACTCGTGCTCTTTGATGGGTTATGTCTGCACATTTTACATTTCTTTGGGATAGGAGGTAATCCAGGCAAGACATGCATTTCACCAGAAGAAAGAAAAAAAACAACCACCATCAAATATCATCAGTTGTCCCTGCAGTTTGTAAAAGGCATCCAACCTCCAGTTTGATGATTCTGCGTCACATACTGATGAAAGAGAACTGGCAGGGAGGTCACGTCCCATGTCTTTTTCCACAACAGGAACATCTGAATCTGTAATTTTTCCCCATTACTTTTCAGCACACCATGCCACAGTCCAGGATTTTCAGTTCACGTATGCACACATGCATGTGTATGCAAGTGTCTGTGTTCATGGGGGTATGTGTGTCTGGCACTTGTTTGTATCAACGCTTTCTTCTGAAATTTTCTGCCTACAGGAGCAGAAATCCCTCATTACTTGGGAAAATGGAGAAGACAAGGTCCCCAGTCCTGCTTTTTGGACTGCTTATATGCTGTATAAACTGGGAAGTTATTAAATAAGAAAATAGAATGAATCCAAAGATGCTGAACCTCCTGCTTAAGTCTTAGCCACTGAGAGCTCCAGAGTTAAGCTGTTTTATGTGCTTCAGGTTCAATTACCTTGAACATTCAGTTGTACGATGATTCAGCTCAACAGAAAATGAAGTCTCCAATGTTGCCCTACTCTCCTTTCAATCTACTGCATACCCTCATTATAGACGTTATTAACAAAAAGGAGAAAGTGAGTCTGAATTCCTTCTATGCTAGGGGAAAAATGAGTAATGATTATGTAAAAGAATGATTAAATTATCCTCTCCTCCAGCTGGGTTTTTCAAGGTACAAGGCCATGGTTACCATCTACAGAAGGATCTATGTGACATCTTGAAGCCAGGCAGAACACCTTGAACCATCTCCAATGGTACTAGAAACCTATGCCTAAACAGCTGGTTCATACTGAACACCACCTAGTTTATGGATCCAAAATGGACTTAGATAGGACAAAAATTCTTTGGAGAGGCAAAACAGCAAGGCTCCCCATAGGAACTGAATCAGAATTTTAGGTCCCTAAGTGTGTATAGCACCCTATAGTCACTTTGGGAAGTATTCAGCCCACCTAAAGACACCAGACTCATGTGAGCTGAGTGTCGAAGCTCCTATTACAGTTAATTGAGGTAGAGTCAATAGAACCTGCTTCATTACCCATACAAGGGGATCTAGTGCCAGTTGAGAAGTCTTAAGACATCTCCTCTAGTCTCCAGCTGCTGCTCCAGAAGTACAGGAGTCTCTTGTAGATCCTGTGTCACCTCTATCAGCCCTATGCAGACATCTTGGATAATCTAGGACATATCAAATGACACTAGATTCCTATATTTAGGCAACTGAATTGAGCCCATACAGTGGAATTGGGAAATCTGACTGGTTCGCACTAAGGTAGACACCAATTAATG
This sequence comes from Dromaius novaehollandiae, assembly GCF_036370855.1. NCBI lineage: Eukaryota > Metazoa > Chordata > Aves > Casuariiformes > Dromaiidae > Dromaius > Dromaius novaehollandiae. The sequence goes on along the minus strand of NC_088101.1, from coordinate 82,530,850 downwards.
GCCTGCCAAATTATTATCTAAATGGCACTGAATATGTTGACTATATCCCTGATGACCAAAATAGGAGCACAAGCACCTATTGTGCATAAAGAGCCCACAATTAGGGTTCGAATTTGTGAGCTGAACCATTGCCCTTGAATTTCTGTCAAGTATTGAATTGGCCAAGAGATAATTCTGTGGAATGATTTGTAGGTTCAGAAACTTAAATTCCCTCTAAATTGTAGTTTATATTTTTATGCAATTTTTGGAATCTTTTCTTATTTGTATAATACCAAAGTGCTCAGAATTAAGGTAGAGATACATATATATTAGATATATATATATATATGCTAGATATGTATATATATTTCCCTAAGACTAAAAAAAATTGTGGCATATAGGGATTGGCTGAAAAAGGAGGAAATATCTTCCTTTTTTGACCTTCTCCAGGGAATATTCTTCAATTTTCCAATTCAAAATGGCATTTTAATTTTAAAATTTGCAAATTAACAGAAAGTTAAAGGAATTAAATAATTCAAAAAAGAAACATTTCACTTAAAGTATAACAGACCATTTAAAGTTCACTCCAAATTTTCACTTTAATGCTGTTCATTTGTTGCAGTACCCTCTTCATCTATTTCAGTTTAACCCAGACCACGTCCACATCTCCTTCTACAGATCCTTATTTTTCAGCATGGTGACTGAATCAGAAGTTATTTTTACACAGAGGTCTAGAATGGATCATGATTGCTGTTACAGCTGAAAATTAGTGAAAAATCATGTGGAATCAGATTTATGAGACTGCCTGTGAGAAAATCTATGAGAACCCAGAACAGACTAAATCAAAACTGGTATTTTTGCAAGCAGATTATTTCACATGGTTCCTTAAATTATCCTAGTGTTTATTTGTCTTTTAGTTTTTTAAGACAACTGCTTTGTTTCGTTTTTTTAGATGAGGATCATTAAGTAACTAGAAATTATCCTTATTTGTAACAAAAACTGGGTTTTTTGCTGGAGAAATCTCTCTACCCCAGCATAAGCTCATAATTCAGAGCAGTTGGAGTGGCATTATTACACTTACTCTTTTGTGGACTGAGTGGATCTTGTAAAGTTTCAGATTAAATTAATTTTCAAGGGCATATCAGGATGCAGACTGATCAGAATTTTTTTAAGCAAGAGAAATAAGCCAAAACTTCAACCTAAGGAAATATACCAACCAAACATATGACCGATCTGCAATCTGAACCCAGAGCAAAGCATTTAACTCAGTTCTCTGACTTGAAAATACAAGCTGCTTCCATTTCACTTGAAGTTTATGAGATAGAAGGAAACATCAAGGATGACACAAAATGGAGTATGGGTCATTTCAGCGATATAAACCACAGACACAAATCTAAGGAAGTGATTTTTGCACTGTTTTGGAAGATGTAGTTCATCTTCTTCATAACATACTAAAATTAGTGTTTGTTCTTCCCTGCCATCTTTGGACAAGATGATTCTCTACTTCTGTAACTTAGATTCCAAAAAAACCTAACAACTTAACAAAATAATACCATTCCATTGCTGTTAATACTTTTCAGGTTTTTCTATGCACATTACTAGGACAAAAACATTAGCAAAATTATTATAAAGTCCTGATTCTTAGCGGTACATTTGCTCTGTGCTAATTTCATGCTGATTTATATTTTAAAATCTGCTTCTCCTAGTATTTCCTGATATCAGTTCACCTCTTTTAGTAAGCAAAGAAAAAGAATTGGGATTAACATTTGTATGTTTGATTACTGTCACTAGCAAATAATAGACCCAGCTCAGGCATCTAGTTAGAAGCAAATTTTGCTCCAGAGATTTTTTCATCTGTTTAGGCAAGTCTGACAAAACACAGGAGGAATGGGGTACTGATCTCACAATTTTATAGAAGGGAAGCGGGAGAGGAGAAAAGAAGCTCACAAAAAAAAATACAGGGCAAGGAAAAGAGCACAGTTCCCAACTGCTGTTTCAGAATCAGAATATAAAATGTTCTCTCTACCTGTTTTAGCATTTATGATGAGGACATGGGACATTAGGGAATAAATATAAATTAATATCAGAGGAAAATGTTTCCTAATAAAACAGCTTCAGGGACGCATGTTGCACAACAGCCAATGGCAAAAGAGAAGCCTAAATATCCATCCCTCCTTTCTACACCACTGCAGTAAGGCCCTGCCTTTATGGTACTTTGTATATCTTGAAGACTCACTAAATTATCTAAGCTATAAAGTTCTAAATTTTAAATAAATTATAAAGAAAATTTCTTTCTCTTCACTTACATAGAAATTTCTCCTTCAAGGATCTCAGAGAACTTCAAGAATGTGATGTGATGTAAGGTGGCAGGACTCCTGAGTTCAGGGGATATGCCCTAGCCAAATCTTGACTCCACCCTAAGGAGAGAGCTGAGCAAATAGCAGCCTCCTTCCCCCAATTCCACTGCACCCTGGCTCCCAAAGAAACCTTGGGGTATTGAAGAATTGCAGTACACTCCAAATTGCGCTCTCTCTGGTCACTTTGGCTGCCCAGATAAGCCATGAAGTTGAGTGGTGTTAAAACTTTGTCCTTTTCCTTCTCTCCTGTTCCTGTGGCAATTGCTGGTCCCTGGGCCCTCATTCTTAGGCAGCAGAAGGCTCTTTTGCCTATGAGGCTGAAAGGCCTCAGCTCAACTCTGAAAGTGGCTACTTTCGGTCTTAACATACCAATGTTATAGGCCTTTTTTTTCCACGCAGGAACTACTTGTTTGCAATAGATTTAATGGAACTTCTGAAGTCTCAAGGAGTTAACTGTGATACAGCTTGAATGGGATTTGTCTACCAAGGTAATAAATCATGGGCATAATTAAAGCTATAGCTTCCATATTCATGGAAGTTCTGGTAAAGTATTGCACAAGCTATGTGATATCTTATTTGAAAAACTCTAGGGAGGTCATTTGATACAGGATCAAAAGAAAAACATTGCTCAAAGGACTTGATGTAAGATTGTACAGTGGCACATCATGGTTTGCCAGTAATGAGGCAAGAAGAAATAGAAAGTTTATTATTAGACTTTTCCAATACCAGACATACCATTAAAATTTTAAGGACTGCTATCCATCTATCCTGAAATCTAAAATAGCACAAAGATCCCCATCACAGATAGGGTAACAAAACAATATGCTGTGTCACAACATAAGACAATATATTTTCTGTGTCCTTCTAAGTAATACCTAGCAATTAAATCAATGTAGATGACATATTTTTCTCCCATGGATGCCTACTTTAGATTTGGCAAAATGCTGTGCCCAAGATTATGTTGGGCTAGTTTCACACTCTTCCCCATTAACACTGAATTTAGGCGTCAAAATTACTATGAAGTTCAGGTGCGAAAGCAATTCAGATCACATATTTCCAGGACTACCTGTTTCTGCTTCTTGATACAGTCACCAAGAGAAGTAGTTGTGATTACTAAATTCACAGATTAGAAGTACTAGCTGCATCCCTGATATCATTTTCCAGAATATCTTTCTCAGCAGCAATTTAAGATCCCCCAAAAGCCTGAAGAGTAAAATCTGAAAAGGCAGGTTTGCATTTGGGCAGCTATAATGAAAATAAATCAATTCAGCCTATACAAATACGTAGAGAAATTACGTAAAAATGAAACTGATGATCAAAACACTTTATTACAAGGGCAGGAATGATGAAGGTTGAACTCTGGGGTTAGAGGTAGAAGGGCTGGAGAGGATGAAGATATGGAATTCATTTTATCCAAGGATGTGTGTGAAGGTCTGAGAGCTAGAGGGCTGAATTGACTACATCTCAAAAATATGACAGAATTGAAGGACATGATTGCCATGTTTTCTAAGAAATCTAACAAATCTGAGACACTGGCTAGAGATTAGCAAGCACAGTATTTTTACACACAGTAATGAAGAAAAAGTGATCCAACAAGTATAGACCAATTAAGCTGACCTCAATAATATGTCAGGGATGTACAGTACATTTTGAAGTGAAAAAATAATAAAAGACTCGAAGCTAAATGGATTATGGGATAAAATGAAATATGACTTTACTAAAGGTACACTAAACTAAACTAACTCACTGTATTTTCATTTTTGTAACAGAAATTATTTTCTATAGAAAGGCAGTGCTGAAGAACTCATCTCTTTGGACTTGAGTAAAGCATTTCACACAGTCAGCCATATAGAGAATTTGTAGAGAAACAGATTAAGATGGGATTGCTAAAAAGCTGTCAGGTACAAAAGACACTGGTAGAAGGTATATGAAAATGGATCATGCGAGAAAAAGAGCTTCCTGTCTAGAAGTATGCTTTAGGGGCCTTTGTCAAGGATCAACCTTGGGACTAATTTTTTTGATATTTTCATCAGTGACCCTGGCAGAAAAAGTAGGAAATTGATCAGTTAGTTTGGCACCAAGTAGGGAAGCATTGTCAATAAAAAGGAGGAGAAACATTTCAGACAGGCAGAAATGGACCAGCTACAGTATTGGGATATTAAAAATGAAACAAAGTGTAGTAGTGAGAAGTGCCAAGTCATGTATATCCACTAAGAAAAATTATTGCTATTTCCTGGGAGTTTATTAACTGGAAATGATAGAAGATGAGAAAGAATAGGAAGCTATAAAAAGCTAATATAATCCTAGATTTTTTTCAGAGTTGAGATAAGAAATTATTCATTTTGTTACATGTGACTACGGTGAAGTGTCAATGAGCACATAATGCACAGTTCTGGTCATCTTTTTTTTTTTAAAAAAAAAGAGGAATTAGAACTGTAATAGGGCAAGAAAAGGATGATTGGGAATGAATGACTTATTGTACGAAAAGAATCTACAGGATGCTTGCTTGCTTAACTAGTATCTTACCAAAATGAAGATGAAGAGGGGATATGACTATCCTTTGTCAATAATCTACAAGGACAGGCAGAAAGTAGTATAAGGAAAAGCGGAGGCAACCGGCCAAGAGAAATTTAGGCTACACATTAAGTGAATGCTTCTGATAATCTGTAGCGAGATTATGAGGCAGCTTCTCAGAAGCAGTGGGAGGATTTACACACTGTAAAACAGTGCTTGATAATGCTATGGAAGGGTTTACATGAGATGCCTGGCTCTTAGAGAAAGGAACTGGATTCATTCCTGTGAATTTAAGAAAGCTAATCAATAGGAAACATCAATAAGGAGAACAACTGTTGACAATCTGTTATTTAGACCTTTAACTATTCAGTTCACTCTTAGTCTCAGTCATTACTATTGAATAATAGCTTCAGTGAGTCACATCTCAGTACTGCAATAAAGGATGTATTGCAAGTTCATGGGGACCACAACCGAAATATCTCCCTTGGAGAAACTGCAAACATAACCTGAGAAGAAGACTTTTGGGAAGTGGGAGGAAAGGACAGGCAATCTACTTATTTGAAAGACAAGGAATAAGGCATATACCCTAGCCTCCCTCCTGAGTTTGGATAACGAGCAAAATCCCAGAGTTGGCTATAGGCATAGACAGAAAAGGCAGCTGGTGTCAGGCATCAAAACATCCTTAGGCACTTCACCTGGATTGGACAGGTATGTTAGCCACTGCTTCTGTTGTTGCAAAAATGGGGTGAGGTGGAGAACACAGCAAAATTCAAATTCAGCCTGCAGAGAAACCTTGCGCAGTCTCTCCTAGTACTCAACAGAGCAACTGGTTACAGCTACTGGTGCACCCTTCTAAACTGATGCTCACATCCCTGCAGACTGGGCAGCTCAGTGTGCTACGTTTTGAGCTAGAGTTTACAACCATTTGCAGAGGGTCTCTTTCACTCTTGAAAGCCCATTCTGCCATATTCAGTACCAAGCACACATAACCAACGGGGCTTTACCATATTAGGATTTCTGTGCCTCTAGTTGAATGGGTACACTTCACCTTTAGTGCCTCCAGTAAAGGACAGAATAGGACATCTTCAAACCATTGGAGATACCTTTTGAAAACAAAGATATTAATTTCTTGAGCAAGACTTTAAATGGAAAAAGCTAGAAGGAGTCTAAATTGAATCGCGCCCTAGGAAATAAATTTACTACTATTGATAAACTTTTGCACAATACCATTTTCTTCTTAAAAAAATCATAGACAAAAAAGCAGAAAAAAAATTCACAGCCCTGTGAAAATGAATATGACAAATGCTTCTCTGACACATTTAACATCTCTCTAATAATAATTTTTATAGTTGTTTCAGACTGAAAATTAGCAACATAACAACCTGCAAACACTTCATGCATATTCATGCCTTCCATGTTTTGACTGCTGGGGAATGTTCTCAGATTGCTTCATATTACAGTTTTTTACTTGTTGGAGCCAGTTGGTGACTCTGAGGTAGCTTATGTCAAATGAATTTGCAGTTTCTATTACAGGTAGGTGAAATTTTCCAGTGAAATACTTCTTCAGTGAAAAAAAAATAAAAAAGACATGGATAGGTTTTTGTTACAAGGAGTTTCCAGGTATCCTGGTAGATCATATGTGTGACTTGTGACTGCTCTAGAGTAGCTCCACCACAGGGGCAGCCCTCACATGGCTCTACTCTGGCAAAATCTTATTGTGTAGGGTTCTCCAGAATCAGAATCTTGATACTCAGGATTAACAATTCAAGGTCAGCTCTGAAACAACAAGCTCTGCTTTGAGGTTTCCAATCTCCCTGCTGTGGAACAAGGAACTCAGAAGTGTGGGAAAAGTATCTCTTGTCCTCCTGGCTCCATAGTCAACAGCCTGGTGTCTTTTGTCTTTAGCATGAATCCAAGAACTTCCAAGATCTGTGCTGTTGAATTTACAGCCTGAACCTGTAAAATTTCAAAGTGATGAAGATGTCATGTCCAAACTGTCCTTGTGTAAAACACAGTATACAAAATTAATAATGTCACATACATACTATTAAGAAAGGAAGGCTTTTGGAGAACCCATGGGTTCTCCAAACTTCCAACTTCTAAAAGCCAATTTTTTTTCCTATCCAGGGACAAAAATGTTTTGATTCAGCTTTACTGTATTTATTTTGTACTAAAATGAAAAAGAAGATTAAAAAAAACCTCAGTAATATTTTCCAAGAGCAGACTTTGAAGTTTTAAGACATAAATACAAAAACACTGCTGAGAGTGTTTCTAGGAGACTGGAAATATGAAGGGATCAGATGCCTTGGTTCCTTCTTTCTCTGAGTACTATATAACTGAATTCATAATAAGGAAGGGTGATTGGTTGGAGGATCCCAAACCCTTTGAAAACAATGCAAAAACTTTCACTGGTTCTGAATAAGGCCCTCTGTTAGCAGAGATGATGATGTACATATGCATATATAGACACAGACAGAAGCATAAACTGAGTACAAATTTAGTAGGACTGGCTGCAGGGTAGATGGTGTTTAAATTATCTTTTGTGCAGACTCTAAATGTGCTGTGCAGAATATTCAACACACAAAAATGAACTTCCTTCCTTTTTTTGTTCAGGTATTTCCAGGTCACCTTTCCACTTACTGGGAGAACTGAAACTTTTTCTTCCCACGTCATGTTCCATCTATCACACTTTTCATTTAGGGCTGGTGGAGAAGCTGGTGGAGAGGCAGGAACAGATGTGTCAGACACAGAAAATGAGAGACAGAACAAAGAGAAATAGGCCCCTGAAGGAAAAAGAAAGAGAGAAGTTCTGAAAGCAGAAACAGAAGAAGTGAGAGAGATAATGGACCCTAAAATAGAGATAAATCAGCAGAGAATCAAGACCCTTGAAACAGAAGATGAAAAAATTCCCTAAAGAGAAAAAGGCTAGAAGAAAAATGCAGTGAGCAAGGGACAACTCTCCATCAGAAGGACCTGCAAGTCTCCAGGAATTTTAATATCATATTGTTATTCCAGCCACAAGGTGAAAACTCATCTGTATTGTTAATGGACATTTTACTAATCAGCTGTTTCAAGTGTAATGTTTAATAGAGATAATGTTTAACATAGATTACGGGAAGAGCAATCACTTCTCCATCTCATCAGCCCTATGGTTCTTGCCCATCTGGGAGAAGAGAAAGAAGTAATCAATATGAGATGCATGATGATCTAGAGAACGGGGTACCACGCCAAGAATCAGGAGAGCAGCTTTTGGTTCCTAGATCAATGCTTGATTTACTGTGTGAAAAATCTCTCTACTTGGCACAGTAGTTCATCTTTAGATATTCTGCAGTCCACTGTACTTCTCAAGCCTATTAGATTCCTAGGTTTCCTATACAAGGAAGGAGAACAGTTTGATACCAAAGGAAGCAATTCTCAAGAATCAGCTGAAACGGGTCATGTGAGATAGCTGGGAGATGACAAGAAGAGCAAAGAGAGAATGCCTAAGAACTAAAACAGGCGACCTTGTTATTCAATCAGATTTCCAAGATCATCTGTTGTTTAACCTTCCCAGAGGTGGGACTGGGGGGTGTGGTGTGCTTTGGATGCCTGCCTTAACGAAGAAGGGGGGAACAGCGAGGGGAGAGGAAATAACCAGCATATTCTTATAGCTAGAACATTACTTGTCTGTAGGAAATGAGTGTCAACTCACAGAGGGCATCAAAACTCAACTACATTCAAAATAAGCTCTCTTGCTTCTTATGCCTTGGTGTCTATGTTCAGCCTCTTCTTTTGGAAACATTTAGTTTAGCAAACAATGTGAGCAATCATTGGCTTAGAGAAAACAACTAATTTTACAGAGTGGTACTTGGAGTCCTCACCTGGAAGAAGTTAAAGCTCTGTTCAAATCTGTACTGTAATGAATATGCAAGTATTTATCTCTACACTGGAGCAGCTTTCAGATAAGAGACTGAAGAATTAATGTTACAGAATAGCCAGCAGTCTGATCACTGTGGTGCTTGTTTGAGATGTGAAAGACCTGAGCTAAAATCATTGCTATGATGCAAGCAGAGCGCAGACAGCTGAGCATGGGTTGCCTACATCCTAGCTAGCTGTCCCGAATAACTAGGGATATCTATAAAAGACCTCCTGTACTACTTGCATTTAAATTAGAGCTGTCTGTGACTTTCCTTGTCTCTGGACCCTTTGGTGCAGAACATGCCTCCAGGACTCAACTTGTCTGGTAATAAAGGTTTTTTTGCTGCACAATTTGAGAATTTTAGATGTTTGGGAGTATCTGGAACCTTAACTGGACATAGGGCTTAGTACAATTTTTCTTAGTTTTAGGTAGTATCAACACCAAGACATCTTGGTAAATGGGCACATCAAGCATAAAGATATGCCAGTGGGTAGCTGCGGAGGAGCAGTTGTGAGAATTTAAGCATTTAAAGAAGCAAATATATTTATAAACAAAAAAAAATGGACATCCATCTTTTGAGGTATTGTTTTAACTCACCCTCCCTTATTCGGAAAGTATCCTCTTGTCCAGCATGTTACAGTACAAAATGTATACTTCACACTGCTTAGGTCTTTTAGACTCTGCAGTAATACAGATAGTAACATGGTTGGAAGAATGGCTAACGCAGCATTCATAGGCACCTCCAGACAAATGTGTGTGCAGATCTACTAAATGTCAGCAATTAGCACATTATAAACCATGGAAATGATGAAAGGATTAATCCTGAAATAGATGTGGACTTGATTATTTACCAGCTCTGGCTTATTGTGCAAAAAAGGATGGAAGGTAACCAGAAATGAATGTCCTTGAAAGAATCAATACCCTGACTTTATATTCTTCCAGATGTTATATGCTAGGCTCTGTTAACATAAGGAAGAGTGAGAACTAAGGTCAATTTCAATCTGTTTCTTATTCATAACGTTCAACTTGAAGACGTCGCCCACTTGGCTATGACAGATTGTTAAATGGATTGGCCCAGGGCAAGAAAGTGAAACGACATGCATTCTCAAAGTTTTGGGAATTTGGATCCAGGATTATTCCATCTGCTTAACTGTAGGACAGACACAATGTGGTTGATAAATGATGGAGGTGCATTTTATCACTGTGGTGTTAATGGTATAATGAAGGTCTTTTACGAGCGTAAATGTGGTGTCCTATAAATCTGCTTCTATACATTTTCCTTCATTTATCAAATATTAGGGGAATTTTCACCTTCTGTTCTGGAAATTGCTGCAGAGTGGCTACATTGATTTAGGAGGCCTTTTAGGTGCTTTGATGTCTATTATATTTTACCACAGTGGTGAGTAGGGTTTATTTCATCACATATTAAGTTTAAAAGATTTCAATATTGATAAAATCTGGAAAGATATGTATGTAGTAAAATTTCTTTTTTTAATAGGATTATTTCAGAGGACAAAGTGTGAGGAAAGGGCTTGTACTAGGCTTATATTTGATAATCAGTTTAACCCTTTTGGTGATATACCTCCTTGCAATATATTCATCAGACAGGTGTGAGGAAAGAGCCTTATTCCCACAGCGTCCAAATATGATTTCTGCTTGCCTCATCTTTTAGCTGCTAAAAGTAATTTGTTGAGAAATTTTGGGAATTCTGAGAATCTGTGATCCCCTTCAGCTAATCCTTTTAAAAATAACAATAAAGCAACAGAGAGGGGTTACCCTCTTGGAGATTATTTTTCCTCTTTCTTTGCTTATGTTAACAGACAGCTTCTCTTCTCATTCCTGTTTTCATTTTTTCATCTTGTAGTTTGTTTTCTTCATTCTTTTACCATTTCCTAAGCAGTGTTTAATAACTGATGATACATCAGTTTGTGGAGATATCAGATATATCTGCTTATATATTATTTGTTTTATAAAGAAAAGATTATCATATTTGGAGGTTAAAAAAGATTAAGAAAAATGATTACGCTACTTTTTATACAAATACAGATCTAAAGAGTATGATGCAGTTGCTCAAATGTAGATATCTAGTGCGCCTAGAGAGACTCCTGAGTGCCTTTCAGAAACCACCTGCTCTCTAGCTACAGAAGGACACAGGGCTCCTGTGGGTCCTGTGTCACATCTGACAGTCCTGTGCAGGTGTCCCACATAATGGAGGGCAGCTCAAATGGCACTGGAAAGCCATGGTTAGGTAAGTGAACTGAGCCCAAAGGTGGGATTTTACTCCAAATTTGACACAAGACACAAAAGGTTACAAGTGGGTTGGGTGTCTAATTTCTCATTACAGTCAGTGGAGAGTGCGTAGGAGTTCAGCAAGTCTGGAGTCTGCGGAGCTATTCAGCTCATAAAGTGTGCATATTTACTCAGGGTAAGCTAAATATCTCTTGAAATTTCATTAATTTCATTCTCTATTACATTTCATTAATAATATCTCTTGAGATTTCATTAAATCTCACTGACAATAAAAGGAACTTAGACATCTACCTTTGATATACGTAATGACATTTAGGTGACTACAATCTGGAGATGAATGCCAGCCAGAATATCCTACACATTACAGCAACATATGAACTATTTAAGCACCAGCCTAGATGGCAAATTTAAGTTCTCGTTATGAAGTCTATAGAATTTGGATCAAGACAATTTCAATGACTGTTGTTTAATCTGTGTTCTCTTCACAAGCACTGAGATAAAAGGGCATACAGATAGCTACGGATTAAGGATGAGTGTTACTTTCTTGATTAAATGGCAATGTCACATTTTGTTCCATTGATTTAATTCTGGCATGTTGTGCTTCCAAACAAAAACGGATGGTTGTCCTCAGAAAGACAGCTATTCTGTCTCTCAGACACCATAATGTGAGTATTTGCCTCACATCCCCCCACCCAGAACATTTTGTGTTGTGGTAAACAATGAAATGGCTTTTTTTTTTTTAATTAAAATGGATATAGATGTGAGTGAGTATTATTTAGCAGCCAGCAGACACTGACATTTTGAGCAATCCAGCTTTAGAATTAAGATAAAGCCTACCTGAGCAGAAAGAAATATTGCAGGTTGCAAAACTTGTTCTGTGTTATTTTCTCACACAATGCTAGGCTACAAGAAAGGACATGAGGAATACAAAAATAAACGAATTTCCTCCTCACTTATGCACATGACCTCCCTCTTCCTTCAGGCTACGTGAAGGCCTCCTGACAATGTGAGAAATAGATCTCCTTTTTATGACTCCTCAAGCTTGATACTATCAAAACTGCAGGTCTTCTCATCTTAGAGGAATCTCACTAGACATAAATAGACAGCATGTCAGGTTATGCTAGGAAAAAAAGAGTTCCCTGTGCTTTATGGAACAAAAAAATAAATGATTTACAAAAAACATGCAGGAACCTGTATCAGGAACTTCAGTGGAGATGACTAGCTAAAAGAAAAACAAAACAAAACAAAAGATCCCAGGTCACCTAGCAGGGAAGCAGAAACCAAACTGTACTATGGTCCAACTGGATCAGGGAAAAGAGAGAGAAAATAGAAGAGAAGGAAACTAGAAGTCAGGAATGTCCAGAGCTGTAAAAGGATTTGGATACTTAAAATGGATCATGCACTTAACCTTAAGAACATCATTACGGATGATAAAATTTTTCAGACACGTTGTATTGTCCCCCAATCCTGTCTAGAACTGCCTGTATCTACTTCTAGACATCAACAAATCAGAATCAGTCCCATATATGAACCTAACTGGGTTTATCAAATCCATTATAACCAGTGACCTAAACATTGTAAAGGCTGAGATTTTAGAGACAGTCAGGGTCAAGTTCACAAAGAGAATGAGCTTTCTTTCATAGGAAATGTTTTTCTAGTTAGGGTAGTCCTCTGAGAGGTGGGAGAGTAAGTTCAGTACCTGTCTCAGCCGTAGGGAGTTTCAACACAAACTACTTCCAGGAAGATACTAATCAACAGGAACTCTCCTCTTTGCACTGTGCCCCTATGTTGAAAAGAATCCAGAAATTTTCACTTCATATGGGAACCAAGAGGTGCACAATTCTGCACAGAGCACAACAGACAAAAGTCCAAGTTTATGTACAGAAAGCTACTTTAGGTGGAAGATTGCTGAATGCAAATCTGCTTCAACTTAATAATACGTTGTTTTTGCTTTCAAATAGTGAGTTTTTAAACCATATATAGTCTTTCACACTTACCTATTACTGTGTACATGCAAAGCGAATAGTGCAGAAAGTCACAATGAAGAAAGTCTACCTTACAAAAGCAGTATCACTTTTACCTAATTTTCCACCAACTACTTCATGGAGCAAATACTAAGTTCTGTTCCCAATTCTGACATTTTCTACAATGCGCTTTTAAAGTCAAAATCCAGCAGCTGTATTTATGATTGAGAAATCAGAGCATGGTTCAGACATTGTAATCATGCAGCTGAGCTAATAGTTCTGCTACATAAAAAGGGTATGGGCAATGCATTAAAGAGTAACTATGGGTTTGAGATAAGAAGTCAGAGGAGATCATTCAAATCAAACCAAGCAAAAAGTCCCTTGGCAATTAATTCAAAACTTTCTAGGTTTCCTGTAACTCATCTCCTTATCATACTTTTGACACCTTCAGTGTCTCAGTCCTTCTTGCAAATAGAAGCCATCTGATTTTCTCACTTCAGTCTCACTGAGACCACTGTCAGGCATATAGCCGAGAGGATTCGGGCCCCAAAAGAGAGGTACCAAAATAACTGGAGAAGCTATTTCCATGATTTTACCAAGCTGACTGGTATAGCTATATAGAGAGATGTTCCAACATGATTTTCAATTGAATTTTGCAAACCGGATTCATATACTTTGGATAAGCTTCATACAAACTATTACCTTTTTGAAAGGCTATATGAAATGAGCCTCAAAGTCTGAGTTTTGTTCCCCATTGCTAATTGAGATGACACAAGGCTAGTCCTTCAGTTCTTGTGTCTCAGCACACGAGGAGTTTCATAAGCAGGTATGTAAAAAGCCCTCTCTTTAGCCAGTGGGACTAAGATACAATTTATTAAAGTCCCCTGCTTAAATCACTATTTTCTTTAATGAAGATAAGATACTACTGGAAAGCCCAGTACAATTATTCCTTGGCAAAAAGAGTGATGTAACAAGTGTCTAAGCACTCACTTTCCAGAGTGAATATTTATAGCAGGTGTATCCTGGAGATTCCCATGTGGGGTAAGAAACCTGGATTACAATTTTTGTGCTGTAATAGAGATACTTTAATAAAGTTCTACCTACAGAGGCCTTACTGGTCTGGGAAAAGCAATGGAGGTACAGTTCTTTCCAGGGTTGTTCTGACCCACAGTGATGAGCAGTCAGCCATTCTCTGAGACCATCCTATTCCTGCAACCCCCTTTTCTATGCTTCTTGGATTAAAAAGTCCAAAAATCCTTGGATCCTTGGACACCTCAGAGTATAGACTGTTATTGTGACAGGTTCAGGTACAAGAAAGTGAATGTGGCCTTTTTGGTTGACATGCCAGAATACAGCAGCATGGATATGACAGAGCATAAAGGGCTGATTGAGATGAGCAAATATCACAGTATAGAGCCGTACAGGCTTTTACAGAGCCCTCCTATAATTACTATCCTGGATTTGACAATTCTGGAACAAACATTAATAGGAAAAATACTCCAGACTAGTATATGTAAAGCAAAAATAAGACCTTCTGTTACCTTCTTAGTGAACCCAAATACCTACTGGGGGAAAGAGAGAAGGGGAGCACAGTCATTAGCATTATTTGTTCATCATCACTTACGAGGAGGTACATCAATGTGTGTCTATATATTTAGGCCCTGTGGTTTTAGTGCTTGAAAACAGCTGCAAAATATGGCTGAGTTTCATAACAGACTTCTGGAAAAGATCAGCCCCTGGCAGTAAAACGAGCTGCTTCCAAGAGAAGCTCAAAGAGGCAGTCATTAAGGATAATGTCAATTCTAAATTTATTTTCACTCTTTCTTTCTTCTTTGTCATCTGCTATGAATTGGTCTCAAATGGCTTTGCCATTTTAATTCATCTGGACTCAGATGTGAGCTACAAGTTTTTTAGACTATTGCCATGGCAAGAACTTCTGCCCACTCAGAACTGGGTGAGAAACATCACGTAATTCCAACTATTTATGTCTTTTTTTACCAAGATAAGTATTTTCTTTATAGAAAGATGTGCAGCCAAATATGATGATTTAGTTATCACATTAACATTAGGGTAGATGAAATACTGGGGTAATGAGAGAAAGCATCTCTCTTTAATCCACAAATATCAGAAGGAAGCAATCACCATCTGAGACTAGGTAACAGACTTCAGTCTCAGGAGATCTTCATTCAATACTGCTTTCTTGCATGGACTTTCAGGCAATGATATCCAGACTATAGGTGACTAATTCCTTCATTTCAGTAGCACTTAGGTCCTACTGTATTTAACTATTAAATAGCTTCAGAAATGCAGTTCTTAGTCTCTGTCTCAATTTCTCTTTGTTACAGTGAGGATAATGCTTCTTCCCTCAAAAGGATCCTTTGCTCAACTACAACTTCAGGACCACATAAACTACTAAATGTTGAATTATTCAGAGTAGTTTCTACAGGCTGGATCTGGTTTTGTCTAGGACTTCATGCAACCAACCAATTTTGTCCACAGAGCATCAGAAGAGACAAAGAATGACTGTCAGGGCAAAGGCAGCAGACAAGCGCTTTTTGCTGTTCCTGATACTGCAACTACATAGCCCGTAAACAGGAACTCCAAAACTGCTATCTAACCATCAACAATGTAAAGAGAGATCACACTGCCTAATGAGGTATATTTATTTATTCAGGCCACTGTAAATATACAGATATATATATTCAAATATATTGATACATACTCAAATGTACTGATACACATTATACTCTCATATGGGAAATAAATCTGATCACCCAAGCACTGCACATAGTTTGTTCATCAAGTCCCCCCGTCCCCTAACAAGACATATTTTCATTGTTCCCAAGAAGCCTTAAACAGGAACCCAGAGCAACACAACCCAGAGCTCAAGAGCCCTATTATTTTGGGATGTTTGAGATTTAAAAGTTCATCCAAATATTCTCAGTGTTTATAATTTACCACATTAAAACTGTAGATGCAAATGTGCCTAAATTTTGTTACCTTCTATCATTACTTATTTGAGTATCATCTCCATTTTAGAAAAAGATAACAAGATACGGCACAAAGTAATCAGAAGAAATATAAAAATAACCTTAACAAGAGTCCTTGCTAGTCTGATGGAAAAGAGTAATTCTTTCTTGACCCATATGTGGCAATCTGTTTTGTTCTTTAGACTTTGAGAAGGACACATCCATCAGCCTCTTTAGACATTTCTGTATCATCAAGAGCATGTTCTCTAGTTGTGGACCACTCCCAACACACCATTGGAAGATGTCACAGTCCCTGTCATTCCCTTTTCCCGAAAAATAAAATCAAGCATAATCCTCCTGGCTCTTCCAGGCACCAGTGGGAACACTGAATCATAGGTTTCATTTACTGTGTATAGTGCTAGCAAGCAATGACTGAATGCCATTTTGGCCATCCTTGAAGCTCACATTACACTGGATATCCAAATACATTATAAACTCAATTTTCTATTTCCAAGAATGACCCGGATTGTCAAGCTTTTCCACAATCTTACCTAAAACACAATTTTAATTAATATATGTCCCTTCTCTCTCTCTCCTTCCCTTCCCCTGTTTGGTATTTGTAAGGCTGTCACAAAAATGTTTAACATAGACACACTTCATAAGAAGTTTTTGAAAAAGAGATAAAAATCAAGGTCTCCAGTTTCCAAAGTGGGTATTTCATCTGTGGCCTTCACAGTCACAACCCAGCTGACATAAACAGATACATTTTCAATCCTTTTCTGTTGAACCTGCTTGCTTCTGGGAATCCCATTCCGATTTGCCTTCCCTCTCAAGACTCTGAAAAGGTCATATTGCCAAAAGAACATCTAATTTTTCCAGTTACAAGAGCTGACTCTACTAAAATACCTCTATTGCACTCCCTGTCTTGCTCATGTCCTTAAGATGTCATGGCTTCAACATCCCTGCCATGAGACACAGCACAGGAAGGCTTACACACCTAAAATGGTAGAGTTCATTTCAGCAATCACTTCCCCAAAAGTTGGGTTTAGGGGACCAGTCAGTAATGATTGGGATCTAGGAGCCTCAGTGCTACCTGTGGTGCTGAAAGGTTCCCAAAGTGTAGACTAAGGGCTAGTCAAGTCCCTAAAATATTTCTCTTGTCCTCAAAACAAAGAAGTTATAGTTGGGAAAGAAGTAAATGAAAGGAATGAATGAACTGTCAATGTTGCAACTTTGGTCTTCCGGAGAGACCTGAAACTAATGAGACCATTGATTTCCTTCAAAATATATTACTTTGGATTTTTCAAACTGCTGACCGGTTATCCAGCTACTGAAAGAAAGTTCATTGCTCTCTCAGGAAACAGTGAGCAGACAGAGATGAAATGAAGGTGAATCTCTAATTGCAATCTTTTAAATGCCCCATTTTCGAGATTACAGTAGCCCCATGCTTGAGATTAGAACAACAGACACCTTTCTATTCATTAACTTCCTCCCTGTAGCAACATGTAGACTGATTTTTTTTTTTCTTCTGAACAGCTTGCAAAAGTCCACAACTAAGTTCTAGCTTCAATGGAAAATAAAAAACTGCAAAGGAAAAATAATACTAACACATCTTTTCTACTCTGCTGCACAGTAAGAAAGTCACCATAAATGTAAACTGTACAGGAAGATTTGATTACATTTGAACAAACTGAAGTGCTTCAGGCTTCAACGAGTAAGAAAGCTAAAGAAATAGGGTGTGCTTTGTTAGCACTCACTTGCAAATTTCTTTTATTAGAACAAATAATTATTAAATTGAATTATTAATTAATGCTTTCCTTCTATTAACTTATTTCACTTTCAGTTCTTTTTAGTTTCCTTTTCTCTTCCCCCTTTCCTAATTTATCAACTAATTCTTAATATAATTTATCGATCAATTCATAGATTTTCAGATCAAAAGAGACTGTTATGATCAACTAGTCTGTCCTGAATAATCCACTTCAGAGAATCTCAACCAGTAGTTTCAGCACTGAGTTTATTTGCTCTTGAATACTAATTCAGTAATTTGAATTACCTTCAGAGTGTGCTAAAAGGCTGAGATGTTTGTCCCCATACAAGGCTGCAAGTCCTCCTTACAGGTAGTGTGGAAGGAGCTATTTTGTTGGTATATTTCAGCACATTTGTCTCTGGGTTTTTTGTTTGTTTTACATTTAAAAGACTCCAAAAGTCTTTAGATTAATAGATAGACACCTTCCACACTAGCATAACGAACAAGACACCTTTTAATTTTTTGGTTATAAATCAAAGTAACTGCCAATACAGTTTTCTTCTACATAGACACATGGAGGTTCTGTGACTCTTTTTGGATTAAATGACTTATTTTTTCCCTGTGACTGTTAGGAACTGGACTCAGCAGCTCTAGTGGTCTTTCCCAGTCTTCTATTCTTAGAACTGCATGCTGCTCCAGAGGGTTTCTAATGGCCTGAAAAACTTAGTGGGTGTTACTAATAAATTTAGAAATGACAGGATACTGCCATTAGCTATGACGGTACAGTTCATCCTACTAGCTATAGAAAAGATAGAAGCTCCACAAAAACTGGGAACATATTAGCATCTGTGCATTGCTAAGCAGATGTAAATTTAAGATCCAGAATATCTGTAGACTCACTTAGCTCTGATTTGAGACTTGGACTGCTGGGACGGGTACTTTACAACATTTACTAAACAAAATCAGTTTAAAAAAAAAAGAATTCAGAGCTGTATGTGTCACCCCACTAACAATACAGGATACCTAGCCAATTAGATAATCTATACAGCTAGCTTTTATATCACACATCTATACTTAAAGTTAGCGGAGTTTAATCCCACTCTTAGTGTTGTATCTCCTGATGTTTGCTGTCTTTTACAGAAGTGTCAATCATAAGGCTGCTACTGATCCATCACATCAATACAGTAGACATTGAAGATTCACTTGTTACCCAGAGCAGGAAGTTCCTGAAGGAGCCATCCATGCGTAATCTTCCAATCAACCAGACAAAATAGGTCTCTGAACTGAGTTAAAATCCACAAGTTTTCAGGGGTTTGTTTCAGGCTACTATAAAGATTGCTGCTACCCAGAAAGCTGAGCTTCCTCGCAGTTCTAACACAGTTGAATACAGGATTTAGTGTCCATTTCTAAATATTTTGCATTCTCCTAACATGGATTAACAGTGCAGGGAAAATGCAAAGTATGGTAACAGATTTATGAGAACAGCATGTTAGGAAGTTTTCTAAATGTTTTCCTCGGCCCCTCATGCATTTCTAGTGCAACAAACTGAAAAAGGCTGATAATCATGCAACTTCAGTAAACATGCCACAAGATAAGTCAAATAGCTTTCAGAAATTCTAATAAATTATTTTCATAAAACATTACTGTATTCTGCCCTGTGGATCTCATTTTTACCTATTAGAGAACTCGTCTGAGATCAGACAAAAGAACTTTCTGTTCCACTGGCATGCTGAGTGGAATTCATTACTAAGCATTGTGCCAGGTTAATCTGATTTGAGAAAAAAACTAAAGATGCAGGGGATTCTTTTATAAAGATAACATTTTCTGAGCTAAATTAGATGATAATTGAAAGAAAATGCCCTCCACAAGAAAACAGAAGTTCATGGATTTTTTGGGTTTTCTTTTTCCCAGAATTCCTCCCTACAAACCAAGAAAACAGCATGCATTTGGTTGACTGAATTGTCCAAATGACAGCACTGGACTACCTCATGTAATATGCCTCAGACATGTCTCCATCTATCTTAAGCAAATATAAAAGTCCTATGGAGTTATCTTCAGAGAACTTTGATATTCTCTGTACAGATTCTCAGAGGGAAGAATGAATGGGACACTTCATAAAAATGAAGATTTATTTGTGTCGTTGGTCCAAATGCTCACATGGCTGTGCAGCATAACGGTTTTACAGCTGTCTGTTACTTAGAACCTCAGACATACTGAGGGGACCAGCTAAATTAGACAGATCCCAGTATGCAATGATTGCTCAGATCTTCAATTTTTAAAATGTTTTTGGGACCCTTCCTATGAGGTAGATTCTAGAATCACTGAAATTTGACCTTTTCCTCTTCCTCCCACCCTCCTAACTTCACCACCAATGTAAACTATAGGGAGTATTTAAATAGGGGACAAACTAAATCCAAAATCAGCTATTCACGTTCAAACTGACTTTATGGATATTCTCCTGCGGAAGCCTATACTTTCATGATACTTTGGATTTTTTTCCCAGGGAATAGAAGCGTTGATTTCACTCAATACTTTGGGACCAAAATCTTGCAAGACAAGTATGTGAGCAAAGCCCTAGCAAGGAAATGGTGTCTATCTAATGCCCTCCATTAAGCACCAGTGTTTAAGTCTCATTTGCTTCTGATGCTGCTATGGCCACCCTTTTCCAGAAATCAGAGCCACATTAGTGCACAGAAATGGTTCTTCCCTGGTGAACAGCTGTAAAGACCCTAAGGACGGAGAAAGAGACTTGAGAAATGTGATACAGATGACAGCGTCACCTATGAGACTTCTGCACTACTGAGTGCAAACTTGAACACCATTCTCAGCTGAGCTGCAAATCCAAATCTAGGGTTCAGTTTAACTGGATTTTCTCCCATGTCAGAATTAAAGTCTCCTTAAGCTGGCTTGACTATAAATATTATGGATAGGACCAACACGATTTGTTCTGTGACTTTCACTATGCCTTCTCTGAGTGCCACCTGAAGTTCTGTTGTGTTCTTGGGCGAGAAAGATTACATCAATTATTGAACTTATTCCATGGAAGGTCATCTGCATGCATTACGTAGCTCTAAGTGTCAGTTTTGAAGACAGAGAAAAAGATCTAAAATTCAGGGAAAACAGCAACAGGGTTTGAATTCTTTACTATGGCATTGAGGGAATAAAATTCAGGCATCAGAGCTTGCCAGCTAGTTCTCCTAATAGTAAAAAAGGTCATTTTTCCAAATGCTTAAACTGTACCCTCAGGCTTTCAGGATTATGTGCTGTGTTGTTATTAAGCAAAATCTCATTGCATTAGGAAGCAGCCATTGCTTTTAAGAAGACAGAGATACTCATTTTGCCAGGCACAATATGGCTGTTAAAACAGAAACAAGAAAGCATCATCATGTAAAAAGCAAGAACGGTATTTGAAAATAAAGTTTGTAATTAAAATTGACATTTCCCTGACTCCTGTTTCTGCTGGCAGCCATCTTACTGAGATCTGACAAGCGTTCAAGGGCTGCCAAACCCCTAGGTTAATTCTGTGCATAAAGAGTGAGAATAAATTACTTCTGTAAGTGGAGTTATGAAAATTAACTGAAAAGGTGGACTACTCACCCAAAATAAAAATATGTAGGAGCACGCCTCAGACATCCCATTTCCCACTGAGCATGGGAAACTGGACAGAAAATGCCCTAAGCCTCAGCTAAATGTTAATTGGAATATTAGAGACCTCGAACTTCATCCAAAGCAAAGTCAAAAGGGAGGATCCATGCCAGCAGCCATGCACTAATTTTGCAGAGTTGTGCATGAACAGTCATATTTTCAGGGCACAGCAGCAAATTTGCTCAGTATAACAGTATGTCTAGTCATAAGAGAATAAGGTATTATGGCTGAAGCTAATGATTTACCAGATTAGCCTGAGCTCAGCAAATGCAGGATCTAGACTTTGAGATTTTCCTGTGGGTTACCTTCTTCCTCTTTCCATAGCAGCTGTCATGTTTTCTGAGTCCACAGAGAGGGGACTCACATATTTTATTTTACATTTGCAATGGAATAGTCTGTCCAGAATTTCAGTTGCCACAGTTCATCTGATAAGAAGCAACTTGATCACTTATGATGATCTGTGTATAGCCTATTTTAGGGCAAAGAAGTACTGGAATAAAGCTAGTTCAAAATATAACCACTCAGAACATGTACAGTGTGGACACTGTCTGCTCTGCGCTCACTGTTTCACTCTCCCACTGCGTTGCAGCACTTGCTAATGCACAGGCAACCTTAGTCTCCCAGAGGAAGACTTCATCTCTTGTGTTCTTCTGACTCTACTCACAACTCAGAAGGCAAGGTAAAACTATCCACAGTGGGGAGGAACCCAGTCACTGGCAGCATGACAGCAGCACTGGCCTGACTTGTTTGCTGCTTTGGGTCCTGTATCTTGGGCAACGACATGAAAGGATCCCAGTTCAGTAAAACAAAATTCATTTTTTTTTTTTAATTAGCAAAGACACTGTATCTTCAGGGAACCTTTCAGCTGTACATTCACAGACTGTACGCAGGACACATCCTCCTTCCTTCTGCAAGCTGCTCTGTCTCTAGGTACTGTGCATATTGTTACCCCCAGGCTGAACCTGATACATTCATATTCATGCTCACATTTCTTTGCCTGAGCTAAAATCTCAGTTCTGTTAACTCAAAACTATCATCAGAAATAGGAACTTCTACTAAATCCATCGCTATGGGATGCTGTATGTCTACGAGCTTCATCATACACCTGGCCAGAGAAAATCAAAACGAGTTTCAGGTTCACCAAATTCAAATCCTCTAGGACCTGCTGTGTCCCGTCAACTTTACCAGGTTGTCAGGATCTGTAACTGACCTCTCAGTTAAAGGTGAACTTCCAAAAGAGCAAGGCAATCCTGTAAGCCTGCTGGGGTTTCCCCAAGTGGCATGCATGCCAAGCAATTCCAGACACTCCTACTTGTTCAGCATGCCACTTAACCATAGCTGCACTCCTAGGTCCTGTTCCTTACAGCTATTTGCATAACCCTAATTCTTCCTCCTCAGTAGCCTTTTTGCTTGTGCTCCAGCCCAACTTCTTCCTAATTCTTGGCCCTCCAGTGATGTTTCCTGCTCTGTCCTTTGCTTGTACTAGCTTTTTTGACAATTACTGTTACTTGACAAATACTTTCTTTTCCTTCTTGATCATTCTCTCTTTCTCTCCCCACTCACCTTCCACAGATCAGGCCTCTGAATAGGGCTTGATGGCTGGAGACTGGCTGGTTCTTAGTCTTTCTGAAATTCCAGTCTTCGTCTACTTTCCTCCTTTTCCCCAATCCACTTAATAGCTGCTGGACTAGCTCTGGTGTCAGGTGAACTTCAGTCTTTTTTTGAGCTCAAACTGGTTTTGGACATCACAGCCCCATATCCCACAGCATCACTAATACACTGTCTTAGCCTTTGCACAGAGACTTCCCTTGGTCTAGGAAGCTCAGTATTAGCAATAAAGATAACAAGCAAGTCAGCTTCTCTAGCATCTGTCGATTGTTATTAAATATTGCAGACACATGCATTAAATTTTAGGCTCAATAAGCCTGGGCTCAACTTAATCAAAGTTCAGTGTGATCTTAAGGCTCAGCTGTCCTTTCACATCCATAGTCCCCTTCTAACTCTGCCAGTCAGTGAAATCTTTTATATCAGGTGCTCTCAGCCTCTTATTCATTCCCGCAACTGAAAGGGACCCTTCAGCTGTGACTTAGCACCGTGCTGTCTTTACCAGCCTGCTGTTCAGAGCTACATTACACACTGCTTCCCCTCTTCCCCAGGACACATACCTGCGTGTGTCCCAGGTTCTAGTTGCACACACTGCTCAACAAACCTAACAGCCTGCACACGCTCTTTCCTTTTGCTTTGTTCCTCTTCCCCAGCCCTAACGAACCTCAGCCCTCCCTTGCTTCTGCCCACATAATCTCAGCATTCAACCATTTGTGCTGCCTCTGGCACCTGTCAGACCTTTAGCTGAACTAATATAGCTCCCTAAAAAGACCAGAAACTATCCAGTATTTTCCTAAGCTTGTTTTCCTCCAATTCAATGAAGTATATCAACTCACAGAAAAGTCTGTCCAGCAGACATAGGGTAAATAGTGGAAGAACAGATAAGCAGGGGGACAGGAAAGAATGGGTGTGTGCACCTTGCCTTCTGGCAAAATGACATTTTGTTAATTTGTCTCATTGTCTCTTGTGAAACCACGTCTTTAGACTCAGTCTGTCCTTGATGGCATAAGAGAAACAGGAGAACTGTGTAGCCAAAAATAGAGAAGGGGAAAGCAGAGGCTCTCTTCATGGTGTAACATGTTTCACAATACATCACTCTCCAAGACAGAAAAAAATGAATGAAAGCATCTCTTATCTGTCATATTGTTTGGCCATACAGTCTCTCTGACTCTTCCTGACTTTCACAACAGCCTTTGAACATGCTCTCACCTCACTCTTTTGTTTGGCTGCTTCTTGGCTTCACTGTCTTCCTTTGGTTCCATTCCTGAACAGCTTCTTGCTTAAACCTAGCAAGGCTTACAGCATGACTAGAGGCTTTCCCTTGCTGCTTAATTCTATCCACAGATGCCGGATCCAGTCCACATGCTTGATCTTAGCCGGACCCTAGCCAGTCAGACCACTTGACTCCAGCAAGGTTAAGCCTCTCTAAAAATCAGTCAGTACCTTGGTAGGGTTTGAATCTGGCATGTTGGGAGTTAGCATACTGTCTCAATTAAGATATCCACAACTATTAGACCATATATTTGACTCAAGTTTCTGTATGATCCAGCCACCATAGAAGAACAGAGATCCATAATCTGTGAGCACTGTTATTTCTCAGTGGGTAAACTGCAAGCCATTTCTTCTTCCTTGTATCTATTTTCCCTTCCACCTGAAATGTCTGCATCTTCCTGCCAAGTTTTCTGGTACCTACTTTTGTTAGTTTTTTAATAATGAAACTATATCCTTACTCTGTTCCCTTTTTAAGTGATTCACAATGGGTTCTTAGAATAGTTCCTTTTAAGAGATGTCAGACTGCAGCTTTTTTTCTCTAAGACAGACTGAAAACTGACTTCGAAACTCTGTCCAAGGCACGTAAATATTCTAAATGAAAGTGAGTTTCCTAGTATTCTGACTCGCATGGAGATGATACAAAGAGATGTATTTTACAGCCAGCTTTTTCCCCCTCCTGCCGTGACATAAGAAGATGTTTTGTGAGTCCTGTTGCTTACACTAAAATGATTCAGGGCAAAAAAAAAAAAAAAAGAAGAAGAACAGATAAGTTTCTAGGCTGCAGCATCAGTCCTCAGGTAAAGCAAGTTTTCAGCTAGAAATATCTGTGATATTCTGAACTATAAGAAGGATCCTGTGTGAAGAAAGCTTGAAAACACTATTCTCAACTCTTCTGAGAGGTGTTTGCCGCTCAGTTGAGGTTTTTACACCAGCTCATAAGCATGGTACTTACAACACTATGGTCAGCAGAGATTGTGAGATCCATACTCTAAAGG
Organism: Dromaius novaehollandiae; assembly: GCF_036370855.1. NCBI lineage: Eukaryota > Metazoa > Chordata > Aves > Casuariiformes > Dromaiidae > Dromaius > Dromaius novaehollandiae. The sequence continues at coordinate 82,505,655 of NC_088101.1, read as the reverse complement.
AACAAATTCTTTGGCTGTAAAATCTAGTATGTAAGTGCTTTTAAGATATTATTTGAAGAATTAAGGCATGAGATTGTATGATGCAGCTGTCTACATTGTTAGGGAAGATTTGATGTCCTTAGAGGTCCCTTCCAGATCTGCAAATCTCTTATGTTAGTAAAAGACAGGTCACCATGATTTTTTTGTAAATTGAATGAAATTGAATTGAAATAAGGAGCTACGATACAGCTATACATTTCAGTCTTCTCCCAACAGGGAACAACAGAGGCCTAAAATATTTGATGTGTCCCTTTGTACTAGACTTTCCATATCACCTTTAAGTTTGATTTAGTTGGCCTGCAAGTCCAGTAAAATTAACTCTGTTAAAGATGACACAAAATAAAAGTGAGGAAAGGGGGTGAAAGGAAGCAAATGCCTACGCCAGACTAGTTTTCTCAAAATTTGCACAAGCATTAATCAGCACATTGCTGCAAAACAGAACAAGTAAGAGCATCATGTTCTTTTGAAAGATTGGTTTAAAGGGTTTTGAACTGACTCAGGCATACATATCCTTCAGGGACATCTTTGATTTCTACATTGTTCTTCCAATCACACAGTGTGTTGCCAGAATGTGATTTTTCACTGTTTGTCTTCTTTTTCTTATTGGGCACAGTTTTTAGGCAGAAAATCTGTCAGAATGGAATGGATGCATATAAATGTTATTCTTAGTAAGACTTCTGATATTATAGCTCAGCATGCTTGGAATATTGATCACAGCACTTAAATTTGCAATTAAAAGTATAATTTCTTTTTCCACTGATTTTTGGAATAATTTTATGCAAAATACAGCCTAGCATTGACATAAGAGCAATAAAAATTGCACAGAGAGATCTGTACTGAGTTAATTGTTAAACATATGGGCACACGCTATGAAAAGGGGCCGGCAATACTAACCAAGAAGTGCGTGAGGATATGGTGTAGCTTGATAAAAGCAAAGACTTTTTTACTGCTACTACTTGCATTTTTGTTCCTTTCTTCTCATCTTCATCTCCCACACACTGTGGATTTTTTTTTCCATGTTAATGATGATCAGCATTCACATTAGCCAACAATATCCCAGAAAACTGCTGACTTCAACATAAAACAAATCAAGGGGAAAGGAGTTAGAAGTGTGACCCTTGGGATTCTGGAATCTCATTTTAATGACACCCACTACAATAAGCATGCTAAATTAAAATAGACCACATAGAGTGGCGGGGTATGATGTGATTGTCATGAATTGCTTGCCATACTGGCTCATTAAGAGTTGGATTCAAAAATGGAGCTCTTCAGGCTAATAAGATTAACTGGAAGGCTTCCTTAATCTATTCAAGTTTATTTCTTTGAAATCATATATTGGGTGCACATCAAAATTTTACTTATTACTACGTAACATAAACCAAACTCACAACCAGTCAATGCTGTATAATTTAAACTACTAGATTCTCTGGAATGTTCTCAGTTCTTGCCCAACCAAATCTAAAAGAGCACCACTTGCTGATTGTAATGTTTATTCAGTAACAAAACATGTTGGTGATCAGATCCAGAAATTAAAGAGCCCTACCATGAGTTGTAAGTAACATTTCCTCTCCAATCAATATCTAAGATAGAGGCCACCCTATTAAAACCCTTTCACCACTCCCCACCGTGAGTTTTGCTCATATTACTTTACCCATTCTACCTTTTAGTTTAAGTCCATCACATCTTTAACCTACAACCTTATTCATTTACTGCACTGATCCACATGACAGTGTTGTAGTCCCCCTCATGACTGCTCATCCCCAACACCTTACCTTGTCTCCATATCTTTTTAATATCTGATTTCACAACCTGTGCCAATAATTCTTCTTCCCCATTTTCTGTATAAATGTATATTTGAGATGTTTTTCACTGAAATCTCATCCATTTTTGTCAGATTCATAAATTCAATTAAAAAATGGCACAGTATTACTACTGAAACATTACTGTATGCTCATACCTGGTAAACATTTAATTGAATTTAAAATAAGCATAACTCAGTAAGTGAGATTTTTCATTCTTTCTTTTCCTCAATCTTCTTAAAAAGTACTTACAAATAACAAATATGAACAATGACTTTCTTATCAAGCAGAAAAGACTTTAAAAAGCCCGTATAACATTTTAATACTGATTAAGATAGTACTATAAATACATGAAAATGAATCAAAATCACTCATTTTTATGATGATAGGGTGTCTTTAATATTTTGCAATACTTTCTATTAACAGGAGACCTCATTATGTTATTTAGATTATTACAGCATACATTGCAAATGCATTTACTCATAATTGATGTTCCACTCGTATGACTAGATTTTCATTACTCCCCTCATTCTTCCTAACTATCTTAATCTTTTGCTTAGCTCCATTATTTTCCCAGGTGACCTCACTCTTGGAAACATTAAAGCACATGAGAACAATACAGAAATGATCATCGACAATTTTTTACTGATCCTATGTTTTGAAAACATCAACCTTTTCTGCCCAGTAAAAACAATAATCAGTCTTGCATTGTAGGAGGCCCGGATGAAGTTAGGAATATGAATGACTGGAGGGGGGGATGCCAATAAAGTAAATAACTGGATAAACTTAAATCATTCCCTACTGACTAAGTTTTTATCTTGGACCAAAACCTACTGATGGAGACCAACTTCTAACTGCCAAGTCTGTCAAGATAACATGGAATACAGTGCAATCATTTAATGATTTAAATTTAGCTCAGTGAAGCCAAAACCATCTGGTACAAAGGACACCCTGGCAGATTGAATAGAGTGAGAATATTGTTCCTGTTGCTGCTATGGTCTGATAACAAAGGAAAATACACATCCAAAGCCATTAAAAAATCATTTGCAGTCTATCTTGCAACCAAAGTTAGAATAATAAGAGGCAGAGCACTAATTGTAATTGTATGGAGTTTCCCAGCAGAGACATTGCAAACCAATTGCCACTTGCCTGTTCTCAAGTATTTTCGGCACGCAAATCATCTGTAAATGCATTCATTTGTGGCATCTTTTCATTTATGTGGCAATATCATTACTTCTCTGTCTTCCTTGGCAATTGCATTATTGCCACCTGGGAGTGATTAGTGAAACTGTTCAAAGGAAATAAGAACATCTCTGAATGTGCCCCTGACTTTAGGTCTGGGTTAAAATGGACTCCTAATAAAACAGAATTGCGCATTTTGGGAAGATAGGCAATTTTAGATGTTTGTTTCATAGCTAGGACTGGAACAGGAGATGAGACAAGACATTTCTAAATGCATTCCTGACTGGAAATGCAAATTGACCCACTATACAAAACAACACAAATAAAATTAAACAAATGTAGGTTTCCCACTTCATTCATTCAAATATTTGAGTGAAAATTTAAAGATGTCTAAGTGGAGTAATTCCTTAATTAAACACTTCATATGCGATTATATTGGTCAGTTTGAGTAATTAGAAATTACTGAAACTACTGAGGAAAGCAGGGAAGGAACATTTCATTTCCAGGACCAAATATCACCCTACCAAATATGGTTATAAACCAACTAACAAACCAAACAAAAACAAAAAAATCCCCATTTCCCAAAATACAGGGGTCCTAGAACTGGATATAATAGTCCATTTTCATTCTCAGCAATGCAGTGTACAAAAGTAAACTTGTTCTCAAAAGTAAGCTTATTCCTCAGATCTTTTATCCCTCATCATACACCCAAGGATTTTTCATGGCCCTTTTTTGCCACACTATTCTGTTGACAGCTGAGGCTGAGCTGCTTGACCGCTTCATCTCCTAAGCTGTTCTTCAGATGATTTCCTCAAACAGTCCCCCATTTGAACAGTTTGCTTTTCATCCCTTCTTCCAAAACACAGCTTTGGATTTGCCTGTCTTAAAACTCATTTTCTTTGAACAGGCACCTCCTATGAGGTGTCTGCAGGCTGTGTCACTTAACTTTGCCACCCACAGAATTCACCTTTATTTACAAATCACTGATTTAAAAAAACTTAAATTCTGTCAAGCTAAAAAACACTCTTTATAAGAATCGCATACAAACACTCCAACAATAAAAAAGTCCATTTCTTGTTTAGCTATCAATTCATCAGTTGGCAAATATAAGCTCTGCCAAGGTTTTCAAATGCTAATATTTAATAAGGAAGACGCAGCATTGAGTCTAAAAAAGTCTGGCAAAAGTCTATTAGACCTATGCAATCTCTCTCTAGCAAATGTATTCACCTCAGTGGCTCAACAGTGACTAGCATGAAAGGTAATATTATCTGTACAGAGACGATAGCTATTAACAAACATTTTCTCAAATATTTTTCCTGACTCCCTCAGATTCTGGTCACTCTACAGTGTTTCAGCTCCTCTATGAATTTGTTTCGTTCTTGCTCAACATCACTTTAGATAGTTTCATAAGCCTTGAAGCTGGACAGCTGCTACCACCTAACCTGAAGTGCTAATTCCAGAGACAACACAGATTTGACTAGCAGAGACTATGGAGGAAATGAGATAGAGGAAAAAAGAATAGTGGAGAATGATAGGATGAAGGGAGATACAAGGCAAGAATAAATAGGAATAGAAGAAAGTAAGATACAATTTGCCATTATTGTCCTGAAAACATGCACGGTAGTCTTTCCTGAGGCTGATCTTGCTCCACATCTTTCACCATGTTTCTCACATCCCCTTCTTTTAATGAAAAGCTTGCACAAGAATGTTGGGATAATCCGAGAGCAGTTGAGGAATTCATTTATCTCTGTCATCCTTCTGCAGTTGAGGCTTGCATCCTGACAATACTGATCAATGTAAGTCACTTTACTTGTATCATTAACCCCAACAAAAACAAGCAGAGTTATCTATGCACAGCATCTCACAGGCCTAAAGTTATTTGGACACACTATACTTCACAGGATTGAGCTCGAGGGTGCAGGGGAACCCAACCTTTGAAGAATGGACTACCTGGCAATTTCATAATCAACTCTATAAAATATTGTAACATCTTCATAGGAGATTTTAAATCAAAACAACAATGAACACAAAAATGCAAAACAAGTAAAAAAAATCTCAAAATCCTTCTGCTGCTAATTCTTTTACATTAGTGCTTTTATTTTATTTTCGTAATATACCTCTAGAAAGACTGAAAGAAAAAAACTGCAAGGTAATGTCAATCTGATTAGTATACTGAATATAATAATAGTATAAATGAAGTAAAATAAACTGTACAGTAATGAAACTGAAAGGTCACCCATATCTCACAAAAGTTTATGCATCCCACTATCAGTCAATAAAGCTATATATCTGTATATGGGTGTATAAAAGATGAAAACAAAAAGCAAAATATTATAACCTTTTGTCTTTTTTTCAGAAAAAAATAGATCTCTTGAATATTGTCAGAGAAAAAAACAATTTGCATAGAGGCATCATAAAGCATATGGTTTGCAGATAAGATTTTCTTTTAGAATTATAATAAAGCATGTGTTACTTTATGGCACAATCATAGAGGGAGATGAATGAATATTTTCTGTATTTCTGTACAAATTTATACAAGAATTAACTTTGTTGCAGCCTTTACCTTTTGCTAAAAGGAAATTACTCAATTTCCAGGCATGAATAAACAAACAACTTTTATATATTTGGAAGTAGTTAAAAAAAGGATAAATTAGGTCCTCCAATTATAGTGTTGCAAACATTTTCTTCATTTGATGAATTTACAAGGATGCAAAATACCTGTGTGAACAAATAAACATTACCTGATTTCAATTAAACCATTGCTTCATATTTTAATTACATAATTAATGTGGTAAATTAAACTGTCTCTCAGTGAACCATTCAGTGTAAGTCTAGAATTGATATTAGTGTACTTTGCTGCTTGTGCACAAAAAGTAATCTAGATCATGAAATTACCTCTGAAGTCCTTTCCTGTTTTCACTTCCACTTTAAAGAAAAAGAAAAAAAAAAAAAAAAAAAAAAACAGAGACACCAAAGCATGTATTTTACATTGTTGCATTTTACAGCAGTGAAACATTCAGAAGAGTTAAGATTTTTATCACATCTGGCCAATACATTTTTCCCCAGAAGCTTTGGGCAAATAGCCACAGGGGCTCAGAACAAGATGTCCTAAAAATGCGAAGTCACATCATGCACCGTATGTAGTTCCATTTACCATTACTGAATAAAGCGTCTTTCAGCGAAGACACCAAAATGCTCTACTCACAGGATTCTTTCTTGTATACATGAGCACAAAATGTGCTCTGTTTTTCCACCTTATTTCTGTGTCATTCAGTCAAACTGCAAAACTCACTGCTTCAGGAGGGTACAGAGATCCCGATTTAGAAAGTTCAAAAATGATTAGACACATTTGTGCAAGAAAAATCCATAAAAGACTGAGTTGGAGACTGCTGAAAGCTGGGAGGATGTAGAAAAGAAATGTTTGCTCTGTGCTCATTTTTTTATAAGCTGCCCCACATTTCTGTGTCTGACCCTGTTAGAGACAGGGTGTTACTCTCATCTGGGAGTTCAGATACAACCCTTGTAGCTCCATCAGAGACAGAATTACAAGCCTGTCTCTCAAGGCAGATACATTATTTAAAAGAACAAGCACAGGCTCTGGGCAACCAGTATCAATCATAGTCATCCAAAGAATTATCCTACTTGATTGAAAGTCCCCGCAGAGAGCTGGTCTCTCTTTGGGACTCCAGAACTACAGGGAATGCAAAGCTTCTACTTCATTCATGCTGGGTACAAACATTACCTGTTAGTTACACACCCATCTGGAAATTCACTCCAGTAATGTTCACTTCCTTGCTCAACAATCTGACAGCAGCATTTTCTAAATACATGGCTACCCAAAAACTAAGACCATCTAATCATTTAAAAGAACAAGACTCAGAACCCAAAAAGCCCCAAAAGAAAAAAAAAAAGGAAAAGCTCAAAAGTCATTATCTTATTTTACACTTTAAGATGGGCCTCTGGTCTGATTCAGCATAGCTAATTTGATGTTCTTTTGCTGGTCTCATTTAAAGCAACAAGCCATGTTTTGTTATCCTTTCAATGTAGAGTTGATGCTTTACTTTTGTGCTTACTCTTGTGCTTCTCCTAGCCAGAAACTTGAGGTGAAACACAAGTTTCTGGCTAGGACTGCAAGTAATTGCCTTGGCTTGGAAAGCAGTGAACTGTGCAGCAGTTCACATGACTCTATATCTGGCAAAAATGAATACCTTTTCCAACACCTTGGAATCTCTACAAGATCCCTCCTATTCCAACCCCTCTGTTTTTTGCCAAGAGGGAGGGAGAAGTGATTACCGAGGCTACACAGTATTTTCACCTGGATACCCAAATGGTAACACAGAGGACTGCACGTGTCCTTGCTCACCTTCTTTGAAGATGGCGACAAGTAGGACAAAGAATGCAAGAAAGAAAAACGGTTAAGTATAGCAACACTAAGAAAAAGGATGTGCTCTCCCCATCTTATCATAAGTACCAATCAGATGTCTTTCCTGCATTTTCTGCCACTTAATGGCACATACCAAAGCTCTAGTGCAGACAAGGCAATTGTATTCACTCAGTCAATGAGAGTAAGCATTGTGATGGGTCTGAGTTTACTTTCCAGGTCATCGAAGCTGTGACAGACTGGAATAAGATCAGAGAATCTGAAGCTTATATGATCCACAGTGATGGGAAGGTATTATTCTTGTTTTTTCATAGACGATAAAATTTAAAAGTACCATCAAGATAGGAAGAACACAAGCAGATGGAGAAGCAAAATCTGTCAATACAGTCAAACAACACTGCTAGACAAAGCCAGCCAGAATAAATGGCAGAAGCATGAGCTAGCTGTTGATGGAAAACTCTGATGTCCTGTGGTCTCTGCTGACAGAACAGTGCTCAGCTGGAAAGGGTCCAGGCTATCACATCTAAGTGTTGGTGCAGCAGGTACAGCTGCAGCAAGGAGAGTTGAGTAAAGCCACACATGAGGATGCTGTATGAGCACTGAATGCCAATATTCACACTGCTGGGGTACACTATCTGTTGATCCACCTTTGGCTCAACCCAATCCTATGCACTCTGCATGCTAAAATATTGGGTAACAACAAATCACTGTGTTTCTGGAATCTCAGAAGGAAGTAACATCCCAGATGATCGTTACAACTAACCAAATGTTTCATTATTTGTAATTGTAATCAAAAATGCAGTAATTCATATACAGGATGAACACTAACATAATAATTGTTAACAGGCTGTTTTCTGTCTGCTCAGTGTGGCAGGAAGACAACACAAACAGTGTTTCTGCTAATAAAACTAAGCCCATATGAAATCTGGAATGAGAAAGATGCAGCAAGGCTTTAAAAGTTTTAAACAGTTTTTACTGGCTTTCTAGTGCATTTGAGTATATCAATGCAATGTGTATTAAAACCAAGAAGTTGTCCCCATGCAGCACTTTCTTGCAACATCAGAGATAACATTTCAACAATCTGAAATGAAATATTAAGTTTGCACAATAAAACATGGGAGAGAAAAGCAGAAAAGAAACCTTACCAAAAGTGCCAGAATCTTTGGAGACATCTCAGTGTCAGCTACTGTGAGGCTACGCTTAAGTTAAGGACAGGTTGGTATATTCTATGTAACTTGCCAGGACACTTATTTCGGGGGGGGGGGGGGGGGGGGGGCTAGAGTGCAAATGAATGGCGAGCAGCCTACCCATGTCTGCAGGAGAGTTAGGAGCTAAAAGTAAGACTATCAAAAGTCTCTAGAGAACTAGTATACAGGATCTTAGAAGCACTAGGGAGCTCAAGTCCTATTTCAGAGACTGTAAGGCTAGGTAAGCCAAATTAAACATATGTGGGTCTGTGTCACTGAAGTTTTTACAGAACTATCACAGGACTACCAGGCAGTGAAAAAAGACATTAGATTAATGAGTTTTGTTGCTAAAAACACAGCAGTTGTCTTCCATCAAGGAAAGGAATACAGGGCAAGACTACAAGACCAGCTTCACTTCATATTCAAACTTCAAATCTCCAAAAAAATTTTAAACAGCCTGAAATTGACCTAAAACCAAAAAATGCTACCTTCTCTTCAACACACCAGTTATCGGTCAAGTTTAACAAAGAATAAAAGGACACACAGAATGGAGAGTACACACACAAAATAGCACACTTACTTAGAAAAAATAGAGATTAATAAGGGAGTTCACTGTGGTGATCAGTTGTAGGGCTCAGTCAGATAACCATGCTGACCAGCAGCTTGCTTTCACCCAACCAGCCTGTTTCTTTTCCCCTCCTCTCCATTTTCCCATGTTTGTTCCTCCATAATCCACCTTGATTTCTTCCCTTCTCAGACTTTGGCCCTTCCATAAACATCCTGTAAGAAGTTTTGTACATTTCCACAATGTACAAAACATCGTGGCTCAAAAAGGCTTCCCCCTGAAGCATCCCATAATGAGTTTTACACAATCCCACAACTCTCCTCAAATATACCACAACAAGCTTGCTCTATGAGACCTATAATAATCTTGTTTCCCCTCATCACCAGTTACGGAGCTCCCGTTGAACCTCTTCAAGCCTACCCTTCAGTGGTTCCTTCTGTGGATTACCAATCACTGACCTAAGAGCTCTGCTCTCTGTTATTGTCTCTGCTATTTCCTGTTCGTTAGAGTTTCTGTATCTAGATGTTTAATTCACTGCTTTTCCTGACTCCTTTGTCTCTAATGCTGAAGATGCCACTAACCATATTTCCTTAAAAACCAGATAGCCTTACATTCCAGGTATCACCACATCCTTAGGTACCACTTGTCCTTACAATTTAAATTTCACAGAGAAATTTCTGATATTGAATCCCTTCCCTCCTCACTTATCTGTGAGCTCCTGTTCCCTGTAAACACTGGATTTCTGTGCTGTCTTACCTGTTCTGCATGTCAAGCCTATTCACCCAAGCAAATTGCTGAGCATGGACAGCACTCTGCCTTCAGCCAGAAAACTGAAGACAACTAAAATCATTTATGCAAAATTCATTTCTATAGCCCTGTTAGGTAGAGGGCTCCAAAGGGAGGCAAGGGTCCGTCTTTAACCTCACTTTCTAGCCAGTATCAGAGAGATTACTCCCTTACTGCCACACTTCTTTCATTACCTTTCCAAATCATCCTGTATTCCCAGAGCCCTTCTACAGTACATGCGCTATATTACTATATAGGTATTATCCAAATCCTGCCTCAGCTAAGCACTGAATCTAAACCATACCTATAACAAGTAGAAAGCTGGGACATTTCACTCAAGAAACAGCGGATTTCTGTGAGTCATTATGGAAAGCACCAAGTTCAGCTCAGGTACAAAATGAATGGCAACACAAGTTTGTGGTAGTTTCTTTTCAAAGTTTGGACTCTGATCTGGTGATCTCAGTGGTCTTCGGTCCAGAATTCAGACTGGCAGTTGATCAGTGCACGGTTCAGGCAGTGCAATGGTTAGCGTGTATTCTTTTGGGGAGGTTTTGCAAAAAAATTGATTTTTTTAAAACACCTTTGTTTTCTTGCCATTGGGCAGTAAGATCTATTCCCTTTTCAAAGTGCTGTAATGCAGTTTTAATGCACAGACATGGTAGGCAGAAAAGGCTGGCTTGAAAATGCAAAAGAGATGGAAACAAGATGTTCAATCAATTTAAATTTCTATTGGCAGAGATAACATAATGACTTGACTAATATATCTCCTTCAACATGGAGGTCAAATACTGTTTTTGCTCTCTGTGAAAAGCTACTAGATTGTCTGTATACCAGGATGCTGGTAAGTCTCTGGGGCAAGGTTTCTTATCTTTTTTTATAACATAGTCTGTTTTTAGATCATCAGTATAGGGTGCTTTTTTTTGCTAGCTTGTTTTCTGAAGACTAAGAATGGAGGTTGTATTTTTTCTTCATTGCTGAAGGCCCTCTTGACACGTATCTTTTAGGTGCTAAAATATTTTCTTTCCTCATAACTCAGTGCAATAGTGAGATCAACCCTCTGATTAGCTTCTGAATGTTATGCCTTACTCTTTCTCGTAACGTCTCAAGCAGCACCCATCCTTTGTCCTAAGTCACCCAAAGTTAAAAGAGCTGGAATTTTAATAACATTATTTTCTAAACTTTGAAGTGGAAGAAAAACATAGAAATATTGAAATATCTCTTTCAGGATTTTTGAGCCTAGTTTGGCTCAGTTTAACCTTATTCATATCCTTAAGTTGCTGCAGTACTTTCAATGACAGTTGAACACGCTGTGGGGTAGTCACACTCTCTGCCTTCAGGCATCTAACCTTGCTGCCTGAATAGGTTTCTGAAGGCTCTACAGACTGTACAGGTTCTTAATTCAGGCGCCAAAGTCAGGTAGCTAAGTCAGTCCATATGAACCCCTCTTTTCTCCCTCAGAGAGTGCCATAAATGTACTCATGTCAAGCACTTTCTGCACATGAGGTAAGGTTTTTTTTCTGCGTGCATTTCTGATCCTGTCAAGAGACTTTCTTTCATTTCCTTTCTATTCAGCTATTACTAGGCAAGAAGACATACTTGACACAGTCTGAAAGCTTTCTTTATTTGCATTCCTGTGTAACCTTCTCCTTTATCAATCTGTCATTTTGCTGATAGCCTCTCATGCACCTATACTCTATTTATTAGAGTCATTATCAGAGAGCTCTCAGATTACTTTGTTGTCATGACAAACTGAGTTTTCCTATGCCCTGCTTGATGGATGGGCTGGGTATTTTTATACTCTTCTGGAAGTCAGCCTCCTAGTATTTTTGAAACTCATAGTCCTTCATAGGTATGTAAAATCAAGGCTGAGCATGAGTACGTTATACGAAACTGTGTCTTCATTGTCATCAAACAAAAACACTAAGCTCCCAGAACTAAAGTATGAACTACTGAAAATAGATTAAATCTGGCATTTTTTAACATCTAATCAGCCACAGTTTATGGCGAGATAAACTACCTTTCAATTTAGCCACCTAATAGGTGGGCATTCAGTTCCCACAAAGCAAGTTCCCATCTTAACACACCTAAGATCACTGTTTGATCGCTGACTTTCTAATTAACTAAATAGTCCAAAAATGTCTACATACACTTGACACCAAGGCTTTGGTTCCCCCTGCTAAAGGTAAGATCAACACCTGGGCACCCTAAACTCCCTTCAGAGTCCATGGAGATTTCATTAGCATAGTCAATAGAAACAAGCAAGCAATACACCTCATTCTCAAGCAGATACCTACATTTATATGGTCAGATGAATCTCACCTCAAACCCTGTTAACTCTATTGATTAAATATCCATTGACCCTGGTGACAGTCTAGTTATAGTGCAGATATAGATATTGACACAGTAGGCTTCTAAAGTTAGGTGAGTGGAATACGATCACTAACTTCTATATGGCTGAAATTTGATGAGATAAATCTCAGCCTGTGACCAGGAAAGTTTCAGCTTTTTGGTTTTGTTTTCTGTTCCCTCGTCCCTCTTCAGAAGAACTGATATCAAAGCCTGTGGGCTGCAACACTTTGGTCATCCATGCCTTAATTCTCCAACCTGCAGGTATAGAAATATTTTAATATTTTTTAAAACTGCATGTTAAGAAGGTCCACACTGATTTTTTGCAATCCACCTTGCAGGGGAAGGGGGTGTTACACTACGCCAGGAAAAAATAGATGTTCCCCATCTTTCTCCGTGCTGTTGCTTCAGCACAATGTCTTTCACTCCAACTCTGCACTGATGGTTCAGCTATACTGACTCATGCATGGGGTCATGTTAGAACCAAGAATCTGCTTATTTCTTGCTGCTCTTCATGCGCCTGCCTCTGATGGAAAATAGTAAGCCACAATAGCTAGTTTTGCCACCTTTACTACAACCTGTAAAGACAGTAGTCCTTGAAGGAAAGAAAAGCCATATTTATATCTCTCAATTTTTTCAAAGGAGCCTAAAAACCAGCTTAAGTTCTTTTTATTATACGAATGCAAACTATTGATTTTCTTCCTTATTCTCCATTATTTTGGAGCTCAGAGAAAATGTTTTCTGAGTGATTCTGCTTTTCTTATTTTTGTGAGAGACACTTTGCTAAAAATATCTAGATATGAGCAGTGACTGTACATCTTTTCATGTTATCTTAGTATTTCTGTGGCTCTTTTATACTTCTGCAAAGCTGTGAATCAATGGATATGTACTGGATTTATGACTTTGACAGAATTTCATTGGTTTAGAAGCTATTCTATCATGAGCCTATGCATTCAAATTACAAACCAGTTGGTCTAAGTTCTATAAAAGACAGGTGATGCAATATATTTTGTGCTTCGGGCAGTTATTGCTGTCTATAAAGTTATAGTCAGCATTGGACAGGCATCAGCATCTACTTTCAGCTTCCACTCAGTGTCCTGTAATGTTGTTCTGCAGATGCTAAAGGAAGCAGTCACCAAATAAAAGCTGACTGGCAGCTGTCAATGTACAATGTACAATGTCTCCCTTTCCCAAAAATGATTCTGTTATGCTGGACAATTAAAAAAAAAAAAAAAAGAAAAGAAAAAGAAAAAGAACACTGGTAGGAATATATCAGTATTCGACTTTGCTGGATCTATTTGCAGAGTGTACACATAGCAAAACATGCTGGGGAAAGTAGGTTACTCATGCATGAACCTTTCCTTCTAAAAAGTCTGCAACTGCAGCTACATTATAGGACTTATCACAAATAAGAAATAACCCCAAACATCATGATACCTGACTTGTCTCCATAGTCCCATTCCAGTTCTCACACACGTTCGCCTATTTTAAAAAATGGGGTTTCATAGGAACTGTTTTTCAGGCTACTGCAACATTTCATTCAAAACAAAATATTCAGATGCTGTCTTCAAACACTGGCAAGGCTATGCTCAAGTAAGAGGACAAATGCCAAAATATTATTAGTATCACATTTCCATTTCCCTTTGTTGTTTCTTCTACTCAGCTCACCTGACCTTTGGGACAAGTTTCTGATAATATGTTCGTACATAGGTGATACATAATAAATAAACATAATTAGCACAAAATACATTGAATAGCGATCACATAATAACAGCATCTCTTATGTTATTTGGTATAAAAAAAGAATTTTCTGCCAAGTGCACTGAAAATTAGCCAACTCTTTTGTGTATTGTGTATTGTGTCCCTTTTGTACCTTTTTACACACTAACTGCTCATATAAATTTTATATGTGTGATTTTTTTCTTGTGATATGTTGAAGCTATACTTCCTTAGAAGTTAAAGATACTTTGTTTCTAAAATATATTTAACAAAAAGATGTGGCCTTCCCTGTATTTTATCCAGATTTCTGAATATCTACAGACATAAAAATGGTATTAGGAGTAATGAATGAAGAATGCTGCTACATACACATAGTTTATCCATACTGTTTGGGACAGTATATCAAAGAAAACCAATCGCTTGGTACATAACCCTACACAATCCAACTCTCCTTTAAATTTTGGTAAACTGCACAGAGCTTTTCTTACACGTATCATTAAAGGTAAACTATCTGAATAGGATGAAGTCTGATAAGAAGCTGATTGATTCAGTCTTACAGATAAACTTCAGTACAGTTGATCTATTAGCCATTATTGAAATATGGAGAAACTCTAGGTTTACTGATTGGATGAGTCCATTAATCCTAAGCAAATTAGGGTATATCACAGGCACAGAGATAATTAATCATGGTATAGTGTATTGACTTATACAAAAAGCCCAAGGTGACACTGTATGGTAACTATTATGAAATACATTTTTAATTTAGGTTAGAAATGTCATGCAGGTCAAATTAATACAGAGAAATTATTGCAAACATTTTTGGATAATTACCAAATAGTATTACTTACAAATTGAGTTATGGCTGCAATCAAGGGACTCTGTCAGTTTTCCACATTGCTGGGCAATAGATGAACAAGCAGAAAGCAAACCCAGTGCCAAGAAGTTTACCAATCAATATCATAAAAGATAAATACATTTCTCCTCAATCATCATCAGATTCAGGATTTCTTGTTAGCATGCAACAGATGTTTTAATTAATCTAAATTAGAGACCATTTTCTGTGAGAAATAGTAGTATTCATCATTCAAATTGTTTCTACTGTCAATAATGATAATACTTACATAGCAGTTTTCAACTTCAAAGTGCTTTATAAACATTAGGTAATAAGCCTCCTAACACATCATAAAGTTACTTTTAGGCAGTTGAGTATTTGTTTTCCTCATTACATATAGAAAGAAAGAGGTTTATGAGTTTGTGTAGGAGGTAATCATTACAAGAATTCACAGGCAAAAATTCTGTTTAGCCTGAGTTAACCATTATATCTTGCCTCAGGACATCAGGACAAAAATATATTATAGTGAGGTGAGTGAGATTTGACTATGCAGCCCATCAACTAATTTCAGTAACTGCTGACCTTCTGAGGGAGAGCTTGTGCATCAGAAAGCTTATCTGTTTTGGGTTTTGTTGTGGTTTGGTTTTCTCAGCTATATAACTTGTTCTAAAAAAGGATATTACCTCTTCATACAAAACTCATTTGGTTTAATCCAGTGGCATCTTCCAGCCCTTTCGCAAAAGAGGTAGGTTTTAACTTGCCCCACTTATAATAATCCTTTATTAGAAGGGAAAAATGGCAAAATATACAGACTGAGTTAATGGACAAAAAATTGAGGTCATTATATACAACATTCCATCAAATCTGACAGAATATCTGGATGATACTGAGTGAGAGGCAGGAACAAGGAAGCAGAATTATTTAGAGTTATAATCATCAAACTGAACCCATAAAATCCAAGCAGTTTTGACATATTGGGTAAAAAAGAACAAAAATAACTTAGAAGAACAAAGGGACAGATCGCCAAATAAATTTTGTATTAATCACAAGCTGTGTGATTCAGAGGAGCATCCGTCATTCTTAGAATTCCTTTTTGAATCATCCTCTCCACATTCTTGATGCTCCTTTACACCATATAATGAAACTTCCATTGCATGAAAATACTGCTTCTTCTCAGTTATGCTCGAGCAAGAACTTTCACTGTTTCAGAAGTTACATATACATGTGCTTTTTGGTTTCTGCAGACAGATATGGTTTGGGATTTTTCAACAATGGCAAGATCACAAATATGATTCTTACTTGTTCTGGCTTTATGCAGTTTCCTTGGTTTTGTCTGCACTCCAAGATGAGCCTCATCTGTAAGACAAGCTTAGTACATCACAAGCATAGGTACAGCTTCCTTAAGCTTTGTGTGATAAGATTCAGCTACCCAAGTTCTTCAGGATTTGCCCCAACTTTGCTTGCAAGTCATTAATTGTTTATCCATCTCTAAATCTATTAGAGAAACATATCTCCTATAAAACTGACATTTTGTTTCAGACAAATTAAAACAAAGGATTTGAAAACACCCAACTCTTCCCCACCACTTGGTCCTTAAGAGTAAACGCATCCTTTCCCCTTTTGTTTTATAGCCCAGCTATTTTCCTAGGCTTGAAGCTTGAAGGCTCCACTCCGCTGGGAGTGGAATATATTCAACACATTCCCCTCTCAGTCCCTAGAAAACGCTCTTTTTCTACATTGCCCAAGGCATAGCTTTGGGGCTTCTTTGCAGAAAGCAAGCTCCTGCTTCTTTGGAGATGCCCCCAGACTCTCCATGTGCTATAGTCTGCCTGTTTCTACACCGCTCAGGACATGGTTTGGTGAACATATTATCCATTGTAAGGTGCATTTCTCCTGAGAGACAGTCAGTTTCCCTCTCTCTGTGTGATAGGGCATGTTCCTAATGCCATATCATTCCTTTCTCTATGTTTTACTGGACTTCTCCACCTGCGAGGTGAACCAGAGTAGGGAACAAACATGGATGAAAAATCTTATTAAAAAATATTACTTTTCAGATGGATCATTTCTCTGTGTTGGTTTACCAGTGGCACAGTGGAAGCGGCAATCAGGAGGTGGGAATGGATGGCCAGCAGGGGAGAAAGATACATTTGTTTGTTTCTGTGATTGTACCAACATACTCTGGTTCAAAACATGTCTTGCATTCCTAGAAATTTCTGTAAAGCAGCACATGTTCAGGGGTTCTCAAGGAAGACACAATCATCTCCTGTATATTCCAGGGTATTCTGGCTAAGCCAGAAGCATCAGCTAAGACAATGTTAAGAGATGGATCACCTTCTTGCTGCCGCTTCCCTGCCATACACTCTGCTAATCATTGTACTTTGGGCATATTCAGACAAAGAGAAGAAAGATTTAATGTCTTCTTCCTGGTCATAAATCCAGTATTTGGCAGAGTCAACAAATGTAAGTACTTATGTTTCTTGAATCCCTATTTTGAAATACACATGAAGAACAATTTTTCATTTTTTTGTCTTTCTCCAGTGTTTTGTTTCAACATAAACAAACAAAAAGGTCAGTGTTTACATCAGTCACAGACCTTTTTCTTGATGAATATTTTTGGGAAACATTATCAAGCTTAAGAGGTTTGGAAAAATTCCCCAAATTTTCACATATTCACAAGCTGTTCAAATATTCACAAGCTGTTTTTCAAAAGTGTTTCAAAAATGTACTATCTTCTCTCAAAAAGTACTATCCTTTCTCAATATGTTTCTATAAGAAATGAAAAAGTGTTTAAGCTTCAAAAATTTGTTGATGAGAAATGTTAAGTGTGAGTTAGATTTATGAAAAAGACTGAAATCCGTTAAAAATGCAAAGCCAGTTCTTCCAAAAATTGATAGCCTGCATTGTGCTGGCTACTTTAAAATAATAAACATAGCTGTTGGTGAAATTTTTCCCTGAAGGTAAGTAAGTGTTTTCAAGAAATTCATTTTAGAGAGTTTTTCTTTTTTAAGTGAATGGCAAAATCTAATACAGTAGATGTAGAAAAGCAATTATGTTTCATCTGGAGCATAAAAAATTAAATCACTTGGGTTCTTGTGTCCTTAACTTTCATTTATGCAAACTGTCTACCACTGAAGAATGTTTTTGAAAGACTATATTGATCATCTTGTGGTTTGGCCAGGAAGTTGTTTGTAATAAAGTATGAGAAAGCAAGCAGTTAGCAAAAGCAATTTTTGACTTTAGCAAAGTCCTATATTTCACAAGGAAAATTCTCTAAGGAATTTGACATCTTTACTTTTACTGTTTCCAATGAGAAAAAAAAATGGTGCAGGAAAGCTCTTCAGAGTTCAGAAAGTAGTGTGCACCTGAGGCAGGACTATATTTACCTTGTTGTGTGTTGGTACAACAGAGAGTACTGGACAGTGATCTAGAAAGATGCAACTGGGATATACAGGTGTAAAAAATTATTCCTTCCTTAGAACAGCATCACATAAATGCTAACTGAGATAGTTCACATGATCCTTATCTCCATTCAGTTAAGGAAAACTACCGCTGACTTGGCAACCTAAACCTATCTGCAGAAGGGTCAGGGACACATTAAGTAGTAGATGTTTTGATTTAGCATACCAGCCATAGACACTCAGGATTTACAGCTAAAGGGATATGAAAGGTATTAGTTGTTCTTAGCAAAGCACTAAGAACTCCAGCTTGCCATGTGCTCCACATGGAGAGCTGAAAGTAGACAGTACCTTACCTAACTAGCAATTGAAAAACCATAACATCCCTCCATGAAAAGCCGTAAGGCCACACTTAAAATACAACCACTTGTTTTGGTTTTGGATTTCTTATCCCTTCCCTGCTACCCAATTGAAATACATATATCGCACAGGCAATACTGCAGTTTATGATACTTCAGTTTTATAAATACATACTATGTCTAATAATTTCAAATTTCCCAAGCAAACTGCAAGAGAGAAGAGGGAAGCAGTAACTCAGAAAGCAAGGAAAGAGAACACAAGATGGGGCATATGCATGATCTTAGCAGCATTTACCAGAAGCCTTGGTATAGCACTACCAGCATGGCTCAGTTTTGCTTTTGCCTTCGCTAAGTAAGGTGTGCTGGATAGCCAGGTCAGTTAAATCAGTGGGGATCAGAAGTACTTGTGAATTCACGATAGAGAGATGTCAGGCAGAATCCTACGAGCTTTCATGATGAAGCAGGAGAAACAGGAAAGAGAGGCAGAAGGCAGAGGCAACCTAAGGATAATCTCATTGGTACTCAGACAAAAGACATGCTGCCACTACTGACATTTTCTCAGGCTTTTTCAGCCATTACCACAGGCAGTCAAAAGGGCAGACAGAACTACAGAAATTAATGGAGGCAGGTCTGTCGGCAGCTCTTAAGCATGGTGGGCCAAAGCAATCCTCAGCCACTGATAATTAGAAGTTTGAAAGAAAACTTGTTCTGTTTCTTATCACCTTTCCTGAAAACCTACGATCACCCACTGTCAAAGGCAAGAGACAGTCCTACACAGGCCTCTGATCAAATCTAGTACTGTTAGGCTCATATTTTCAGCCTACAATATACAATTTAAAACATTTACAAATCAATCTATACATATTTAGAGCCCTGCACTGGTAAAAGCAAATCTTCCGCAGGGTTTAAACTAGTGTGCAAGGGTAGAAACCTGTGCAAGGATGTGCAGAACTCTTCGACAGGGTGCAAAATACATTCATCTCCTGAAAAGTGCTCAGGGGTCCAGCGAGATTCACAATGGTCAAAGGAGATATTGGACATACGTGACGCAGCATCTGGGTGGTGGGTCAGTGAGGCACCTCTGCTACACAGAATGCTGTTCATCCCAGATGAAAGGAGAGGAGGGGAGGGAAGAGGACTTGCTGTAACTATGTACTACAAATATTACAGTTGCTTTATTCTATGGTATCATATGATACCAAGCCCACTTCATCTACCATAAGAAAAATCTGAGCTAAGCCTTGCTGCTTTCGAATATCTACATAATTTATTCCTCAGTGCGTCAGTACTATTTACTCCACTAATTTTCAGGTAGGCCAAAAGCTAAAATTTTGCTTTCTTCCTGTTTTTCTTTTCATAACCACTGAAAAGTAAATTTCCCATCATCTTGCATGTGGCAATGTTAAATATTGAGATAGTGAGAGTTTTTTCTTTTTCAAGAATAGTAAATTCACTAA